>NC_072410.2:111730984-112034015 GCF_028858775.2 Pan troglodytes
CCAAGATCACACTGTTGCACTCCAGCCTAGGCGACAGTGTGAGACTCTGTCTGGAATAAAAAAAAAAAAAAAATTAGCCAGGCATGTTGCCATGTGTCTGTATCCCTAGCTACTTGGGAGGCTGAGGTGGGAGGATTGCTTGAGCCCGGGAGTTCAAGGCTACAATGAGTTATAATTGCGTCACTGCCCTCTAGCCTGGGTGACAGAGTAAGACACTGTCTCTAAAAAAAAAAAAAAAAAGAGAGAGAGAGAGAGAAAGAAAGAAAAGATGAAGGAGTGAGGCAGGAGAGAGCAAGCGATAGAGACTGATTTGAAGATGCTAGGATGCTGGCTTCAAAGACGGAGTAAGGAGCTGCCAGCTAAGGAATACAGGCTGCCTTGAGAAACTGGAAAAAATGTGGAAATAGATTCTTCCCCAGATCCTCCTAAAAGAGCACAGCTCTGCAACATGTCACCCATGTCAGAGTTGTGATCTTCAGAGCTGTAAGATGATACATTTGTGTTGTTTTAAGCTATGCAGTTTGTGGTCACTTGTCACAGCAGCTGCAAGGAGTGAACACACTGAAATCGCAGGAGGGGAGACGGAGGCACAGAGTGTTGCAGCAGCCAGCTCAAGGTCCCACAGCTCATCAGGGTCACAAGCTGGATTTGAACCCAGGCATTCAGTGCTCCTGACCACAATGCAGGGTCCCTTTCATGGGGCACCCAAGAGTTCCCAAGCTGGAAGCGCTGGGGATTGTACGGCCGTGGACCAGTTACTGAGTCCTCTGAATCTCACGTGTAAAAAGTGTGTAAGAGTGACCCCTTGGGTCCCCTGGAAGAGTGTCCTGCAGCTTACAGACAGTGCAGACCCAAGCTGCCTTGTGTGGGGAGCTGACTGGTGCTGTTGTGGGCTGGGTCTCTTGTCCCCACCCACACCCACCTGGGGAAGGCCAGCCCAGCCCTCCTTGCTCCTAGATGGGCTGCATCTCATCCTCCAGCTTCTTCTTCTGGGCCCCCTCTGTGAAGAAGAAGTCCATGCGGATGAGAGTCTGTCCCAGGGGCGTGTCCAGCCTGCTGCCCACAGCCTGCTTCGTGGAACTGGGAACTGTGTCCGAAAAGAGAGGCACATGGTCTGGCAACTTCTCAGGCTCCTTCTTGTTGCCCTGAGGAGAGGGGACAGCTCGGGTCACACAGAGCGTGGAAAAAGGAGGACCTTAGAATGGGAGAAAACAGAGCAGAAAGCAGGTGCCTCTCTGTGTGAAGCATCTCCTGGTGATTCAATCCTGGTTTGGACTTGGGATCCCCCAAGAGTGACCCGATGCCACAGCCTCTGCCAAGCTTGTCCCTCCTCTTCCTCCACTTCCCCTTCCCCAGGTGCCTCCCAGATCCCTTAATTTTTATGCTGCGACCTGCAGAGATCAAGGGAAGGATCAGGTCTTATTCCCCTTTCTATCCCTGGACTAAGATGCCACTTTACATCTGGTGGGAGGTTTTGATTTTTTTTTTTTTTGTGGTAAATTTGTACTTAAGAGTATAACATTCACACAGAAAATGCACAAGCCATCACTGTCCAGCTTGACAAATGCTCACAAAGTGAAGATGTCCATGTGCCCAACCAGATCAAGGGGTATGATCCCCTCCCCCGCCTCCTTTCAGCCCCTCAGCCCCTGTCTCTGCTCCCAAGGCAGCCTGACCTTGACCTCTAATGCCACGCATTAGCTTTGCCTGGTTTTGAACTTTACATTAGTGGAATCATGGCTCTTCTGTCTGGCTTCTTTCTCTCAACATTATGTGTGTGAGATTCATTCAGCTTTTGAGTGTGGCTGCCGTTCATTCATTCTCAGTGCTGTACGTTACTCCATGGTGTGAACTGTACTCCATGGTGTGAACTGTGTGAATATCACACAAGTTATTCACCTGTATCACCACTGATCACACTTGGGTTGATTCTAGTTTGGGGCTCTTATGAGTAGTGCTGTTTTGGCCATATGTGAACCTGCGTTTGGGTAAACTCTGTAACAGATGCATGCATGAATGAATGACTAAACGTAATCTGATGGCCAGGCACCGTGGCTCTTGCCTTTAATCCTGGCACTTTGAGAAGCCTTGGCGGAAAGATTCAGACCAGCCTGGGCAACATGGTGAGACCCCCGTCTCTACAAAAAAATACAAAAATTAGTTGGGTGTGGTGGCACGTGCATGTAGCCCCAGCTACTCAGGAGGCTGAGGTGGGAGGATCACTAGAGCCCAGGAGGTTGAGGCTGCAGTGAGCCATGATCATGCTACTTCACTCCAGCCTGGGCAACAGAGTGAGACCATATCTCAAAAAAAAAAAAAAAAAAAAAAAAAAAAAAAAAAAAATCTGACAAGTGGGAAAACATCCTCAGCTCTTCCTGCCCCTGTTTAGGGTTACCTTTCTGCTACCCTGTGTCTAATAGAAGTGACATGACCTGTCAAGTAAGGAGATCATGGTTTTCACCTGGCAAAGTCCATGCCAAGATGGCTCCACCCCTTGGCCATGATGCAGATTTCAGTAGTCAGGTTGCTATCACGTAGCCCTTAGCAGGGAGAGACTCTTACAGGCTGGAAGCCCAGACCAGATGCACCGGTCGGGATATCAGTTCCCATGAGCTGAATTTTCCCTCCAGAATAGACAGCAACAAGTCCAGCAGGTCCACAATGCAGGCATTAAAACTTTCCTCAACCTGGCAGGGTCCAGGTAAGCATGGCCACCCCCTCGAGTGACTTTCCACATTGCTCATCTTCCAGGTTGGTTCTTTGACCATCTTTTTTTTTTTTTTTTGAGACTGAATTTTGCTCTTGTTGCCCAGGCTGGAGTGCAATGGTGTGATCTCTGCTCACTGCAACCTCTGCCTCCCAGGTTCAAGCTATTCTCCTGCCTCAGCCTCCCGAGTAGCTGGAATTACAGGCATGCGCCAGCACACCCGGCTAATTTTTGTATTTTTAGTAGAGATGGGGTTTCTCCATGTTGGTCAGGCTGGTCTTGAACTCCCAACCTCAGGTGATCCACCTGCCTCGGCCTCCCAAAGTGTTGAGATTACAGGCGTGAGCCACCGCATCCAGCTGATCATCCTTTTTATAGTGAGATCCATCTTTCCATTCATTCATTCATCCAGCATGAACGAATGTTCACTCTTTTATGGTCTCTGGGGGATGGGGCAAATGCTAGGGTTGTGATAGGGTGCAGTGATGAATTCATATTCATCTTTTCTCTTTTTAAAAAATAATGTTATTTTTGTAGAGACAGGGTCTCCCTATGTTGCCCAGGCTGGTCTTGAACTCATGGGTCCAGGTGATCCTCCCACCTCAGCCTCCCCAGGCACAGGCATGGGCCACCATTCCTGGCCTCATCCTTTCTCTTAAGGAGTTCACAGCTGGTGAAATTGGGCATTGCAGTATTACATTACATGGAATACCAAAATAACGGGTGAGATATGCTGGTGAATCAAAGGAAGGAGTGATCTGGTCAAGCCTGCCCAGGAAGGTGAGATTCCCCAGAAGAGGGGGCACTAGAGCAGGATCTTGAAGAGTGAATAGGAGTCCATCAGGCTGACCAGGTGGAAGGACATTCCAGCAGGGGACGAGCACGCCCAAAGGCATAGATAAAAGAGTGTTGTGGGGGCTGGGTGTGGTGGCTCATGCCTGTAATCCCGGCACTTTGGGAGGCCGAGGCAGTTGGCTAATTGAGGTCAGGAGTTCGAGACCAGCCTGGCTAACATAGTGAAACCCCCTCTCTACTAAAAATACAAATATTAGCCAGGCATGGTGGTGTGCACCTATAATCTCAGCTACTCAGGAGGCTGAGGCAGGAGAATCACTAGAATCCAGGAGGTGGAGGTTGCAGTGAGCCGAGATTTCACCACTGCACTCCAGCCTGGGCGACAGAGCGAGACTCCATCTCAAAAAAAAAAAAAAAAAAAAAAAAAAAAAAGTGTGTTGTGGGGTCTGTGTGGGGTGGGTAATGAGGCTGGGGAGATAGATGGTTTAGATCACAGGAGGCTTTGTAAGCCACCTGAAAATTTCAGACTTACTGAAGCATTTTAATCAGGGGAGCTACATGGCCAGTTCTGCCGTTTAGGGAAATTAGTCTGGTGGCAAAGTGGAGGATGGATTGGAGGTGGTGATACCAGAGTCAGGGAATTTGTTTACAAAGTATTTTTACCCAATCTCATTGTCCTTCTCGGGCACGCCACACAGATATGACTACATATTGCTGCCATCCTCAATCAGGGGAGACATTTCAGCAACAGATGCCTGTCATTTCCAATTGGTTCATCTTAATAAAATTAAGAAACACTGAGGGAAACACATTTCTAAATGCTTCATGTAACTGTTTTCTATCCAACGGACCCTGCATTCCTTGAAACAAGAGTGTATTTGACTCATCGCTGCACATCCAGCATCTGGTGTAGAGTAGATCTTCAATAAATGTTAGTTGAATGATGGAAAGAATGAGTAATATTCAATTGCACGTATGTTTGGCAGGAACATATTTTACCTTACCATTGGGTCATAGTCTTTCAGGAAACTCCAGTTCTGAATCCTGGAAAGGAAAAACATGTTGGCTGTGTGAGTTCCTTCCAGGACATTTTTACCAGTGACTTTCACTGTGTCAAGTCAATGCAACAATGTATCACATGGAAGAACTAAATAATGTGTTTTTTTTTTTGTTTGAGACGGAGGCTCACTCTGTCACCCAGGCTGGAGTGCCATGGTGCAATCTCGGCTCACTGCAAGCTCCGCCTCCCGGGTTCACGCCATTCTCCTGCCTCAGCCTCCCGAGTAGCTGGGACTACAGGCGCCCGCCACCGTGCCTGGCTAATTTTTTGTATTTTTAGTAGAGATGGGGTTTCACTGTGGTCTCGATCTCCTGACCTTGTGATCCGCCCGCCTCGGCCTCCCAAAGTGCTGGGATTACAGGCGTGAGCCACCACGCCCAGCCTTTTTTTTTTTTTTTTTTTGAGAGGGAGTCTTGCTCTGTCACCTAGGCTGAAGTGCAGTGGCACAATCTCAGCTCACTGCAACTTCTGCCTCCCAGGTTCAAGCAATTCTCCTGTCTCAGCCTCCCAAGTAGCTGGGACTACAGGTGCATGCCACCACACCCGGCTAATTTTTGTATTATTAGTGTAGATGGGGTTTCACCATATTGGTCAGGCTGGTCTTGAATTCCTGACCTCAGGTGGTCCACCCACCTCGGCCTCCCAAAGTGCTGGGATTACAGGCATGAGCCACTGTGCCCAGCCAGAACAAAATAATTTTTAAGTGAAACAAATGCCAAGTGTCAAGCAGGTATTTATGGTGTATCCTACCAAAGGAACAAACATTTCAATTTCCAATGACTTTTCCTAGAACGACAAATATGATGTCACTATGGTGGGGCTGCCTAAGGAAAGCAAAGGCTACCATCTCGCCCTGCCTCTGTGCATTTCAGAAGGCTACAGTAGGCAAGCATTCTCTGAAGAAAAAAGTTTTCACATCCCCAAACCTTTGTAACTTTCCAATGTGAATGACAGAGGAAGGCTAGGGAGAGGTAGGAAAAGGGAGGGACCATAAGGATAGTATTAGCTTGCATTGGCCATTTAGTTTTATTTGAATCTAATCTTAAAAAGTCAAACAATTCTAAAAAACATAATAAAAACAGCCTTCTCTGTCCGCATCCTCACAGCCCCTGAGCCCCACATCCTAGAGTCAAACCTTTGCCAGCCTTTTAACTGTTTCTTCAGGCCTTTGCATCCATATTTTGAAATAATAGGATTCTACTGCTGTATTACGCCATTCTTGCCTTGCTATAAATAATACCTGAGACTGGGTAATTTATAAAGAAGGTGTAGGACAGGTGCGGTGGCTCACGCCTGTAATCCCAGCACTTTGGGAAGCTAAGGTGGGTGGATCACCTGAGGTCAGGAGTTCGAGACCAGCCTGGCCAACATGGTGAAACCCTGTCTCCACCAAAAATACAAAAATTAGCCGGGCATGGTGGCAGGCGCCTGTAATACCAGCTACTAGGGAGGCTGAGGCAGGAGAATTGCTTGAGCCCAGGAAGTGGAGGTTACAGTGAGCAGAGATCAAGCCACTGCACTCCAGCCTGGGTGACAGAGTGAGACTCTGTCTCAAAAAATAAAAATAAATAAAAATAAAAATAAAAAAAAGAAGGTGTAATTGGCTAACAGTTCCACAGGCTGTACAGGAAGCAGGATGCTGGCATCTGCTTAGCTTCTGGGGTGGTCTCAGGAAACTTACAATCATGGTGGAAGGCAAAGTGGCAGCAGGCAGGTCACATGGCCAGAGCAGGAGCAAAGGAGAGAGAAGGGAAGTGCCACACACTTTAAAAGAACCAGATCTGGTGAGAACTCACTACTGTGAGGACAGTACCACGGGGATGGTATAAACCATTTATGAGAAGCTACCTGCATGATCCAATCGCCTTCCACCGGGCCCCACCTCCAAAACTGGGGATTACTATTCAACATGCGATTTGGGTGGGGACACAGATCCACACCATATCCACTGCTGTTTCTTAATATTTTTTAAAATTTAAACTTATCTATCGACTTTCTATTATGGGAGATGAAGAGTTATCATTCTTACCCCTGCCCTTCCCCTTGTTCTTTCAAAATCATTATAGATCTCAGTTAAATTGATATGTATCGTTTTAATTCTTATGATTATGTAAATGTTATCCCCTGATGAACTAAGGAGTGCAATATACCCCAATTCTGTTCTTGTACAACCTTGTATTCTTTCTAGAGCTAATAGAGAAATTACATTTCCTCCCAATTTTATTTAGGCTTCTATGTACTGATCATTGATTTCACATGCTCCAACAAAACTGAAAAGTCCCTCTCAATATTATTTTCTACACAGTCATGTGCATCAGATAATAAACATTCCTTTAAAACCTTTCTGCCGGGTGCGGTGGCTCACGCCTGTAATCCCAGCACTCTGGGAGGCCGAGGCAGGTGGATCACAAGGTCAGGAGATCGAGACCATCCTGGCTAACACGGTGAAACCTCGTCTCTACTAAAAATACAAAAATTAGCCGGGCGTGGTGGCGGGCACCTGTAGTCCCAGCTACTTGGGAGGCTGAGGCAGGAGAATGGCGTGAACCCGGGAGGCGGAGCTTGCAGTGAGCCGAGATGGCGCCACTGCACTCCAGCCTGGGTGACAGAGCAAGACTCCATCTCAAAATAAAGAAAGAAAGAAATAAAATAAAACCTTTCTTAGACACCTCCTCAGAAGCCCCATATCCTCCTGCTCCCACTGGCCTAGCCATGCCTCAAGATCACAGGCTGGTCCTTTCCTTCACCAACACACTGGCATCCCCCTCTTTGAGAATTCCATGTCTTACTTTCTTGTTAATGCACCTGTTTTTGTGGAGCACCTACTCCAATATCTGTGGACTCATGCATTTCTTTGGTTCTGGAAAATTCTCACTTACTTTCTCTTTAGACATTCTCTCTCCCATTCTCTCCTCTAGGAGTTTTGATTAAAGATAGGTTGGACCTTCTCGTTCAGTTTCTCTACGTTTTTAATTCGTCATTTGTGTTTTCTGTCTTGATTTTCTGAATAATTTCTCCTGTCTTGAGTTTATGAAGTCTCACTTCAGTTGTGTCTTATATTTCAACTTTATATATTTTTATTTCTACAAGTTCTTTTTTTTTTTTTTTTTTTTTTTTTGAGATGGAGTCTCACTCTGTCGCCCAGGCTGGAGTGCAGTGGCACAATCTCGGCTGATTGCAGCCTCTGCCTGCCGGGTTCAAGCAATTCTCCCTGCGTCAGCCTCCTGAGTAGCTGGGATTACAGGTGCACACAACCATGCCTGGCTAATTTTTGTGTTTTTAGTAGAGATGGGGTTTCACCATGTTGGCCAGGCTAGTCTCGAACTCCTGACTTCAGGTGATCTGCCCACCTCAGCTTCCCAAAGTGCTGGGATTATAGGTGTGAGCCATTGTGCCTGACCTCTTGTTTCATTTTTATAAGCAGGCTACTAGAAAATTTAAGCTATGTGTGTGGCTCACATTGTATTTCCGTTGGGCAGCACTGCCTTACACATTCCTCTTTGGGCTTTCCAGGCCTTGCAAAACTCTTTCCCCTTGGTCTTTATGCCTCCTTGTGCCCCTGGCTTTCTTGTCTGGTGTTTCCTGGCAGCGTCTCTGCCCTTCTAGTAAATGTTACAAGTTCTGTCCTGCATCCTCGCCTCTTCTGATCCATTGTGCTCTTCCAGAGAGAGCTTATTCACATCGCTGGGGCCAATGCCCACCCGTTTCCTTCTAAAATTGAGATAGAATTCACATTCCATAAGATTCACCTTTTAAAGGACACAATTCAATGACTTTTAATATATTCACGGAGTTGGGCAACCATCACCACTTTCTGATTCCAGAACATTTCATCACCCCCAAAACACCTGTGTCCATTCGCAGTCAGTCCTCATCCTCCAAAACACCTGTGTCCATTTGCAGTCAGTCCTCATCCTCCCCTTCTGGATGGGTTTTTAATGCGCAACTCCTGACTCTCACACTCAACCACCTCCTGGGCAGCTCCATCTAGACGTGGTTCAGGCATTTAAAACTCACCAGAACTCAGCATCTTCATCATTTTCTTCTCCTCCTTATTAATTATTCAAGCTGAGACCTGTCATCCTTTACTCCTTCCTCACCTTTCCTCCCACATTTACTCAGTTTGTAAATATTTTCTGTCATTCTGTAAGTTGCCTTTTCACTCTGTTAATTGTTGTCTTTGCTGTGCAGAAGTTTTCACATGCAAAAGAATGAAATTGGATCCTTTCTAACATGGTACATACCAATCCAGTCAAAAACATAGGAAGAAGCTTCATGACATTGGTCTTGGCAATTATTCCATGGATATGCCACACAAAGGACAGGCAACAAAAGCAGATAGACAGATGGGATTACATCAAACTCAAAAACTTCTGAAGAGCAAAGGAAACAAGCAATGAAGTGAAAAGGCAACACACAGAATGGGAGACAATATTTACAGATCATATTTCTGATAAGGAGTTAATTTCCAAAATATATAAGGAACTTCTACAACTTCGTAGCACCAAACCAATTAACCCAATTGAAAAAATGGGTTAAGGACTTGAATAGATATTTCTCCAAAGAAGATAAATAAATGGCCAATAAATATATTAAAAGATGATCAATGTCACTCATCATCAGAGAAATGCAAATCAAAAACCACAATGAGGTCAAACACGGTGGCTCACACCTGTAGTCCCAGCACTTTGGGAGGCTGAGGCACGTGGATCATCTGTGGTCAGGAGTTCAAGACCAGCCTGGCCAGAACTTGCAGTGAGCTGAGATCACCCCACTGCACTCCAGCCTGGGCAACAGAGTGAGACTCTGTCAAAAAAAAAAAAACCAAAAAAACCCCCAAAAAAACCAGCCTGGCCAACATGGTAAAAACCTGTCTCTACTAAAAATACAAAAATTAGCCAGGCATGGTGGAGGGCACCTGTAATCCCAGCTACTCAGGAGGCTGAGGCAGGAGAATTGCTTGAACACAGGAGGCAGAGGTTGCAATGAGCCGAGATCACGCCACTTCACTCCAGCCTGGGTGACAGTGTGAGACTTCGTCTCAAAACAAAACAAAACAAAAAATCACGAGATACCATGTCACACCTATTAGGATGGCTGTTATCAAAAAACAAAAGACAATCAATGAGTGTTGGCCAGCGTGTGGAGAAACTGAAATGCTGAGATACTGTTGATGGGAATGCGAAATGGTGCCACTGCTATGCAAAAGACAATGGAGGTTCCTCAAAAAATTACAAATAGAGGTACCGTATAATCCTGCAATCCCTCCGATATGGTTTGAATGTTTGTTCTCTCCAAATCTCATACTGAAATGTGATCCCTAGTGTTGAAGGTAGGGCCTAGTGGGAGGTGTTGGGTCACGAATGGCTTGGTGCCATCCTTGCGGTAATCAATGAGCTCTTGCTCTATTAGTTCACAGGAGAGAGCTGGTTGTTAAAAAGAACCTGACACCTCCTCTCTCTCTGTCTCTTGGTCCCTCTTACCATGTGACATGCCTGCTCCTCTTTCACCTTCTGCCATTATTGTAAGATTCCTGAGGCCCTTACCAGAAGCCAAGTGGATTCCAGGACTATGCTCGTACAGCCTGCAGAACTGTGAGCCAAATAAACCTCTTTATAAATTACCCAGCCTCAGGTGTTCCTTGACAGCAATGCAAAATGGACTAAGATATCCATTTTTGAGAATTTCTCCAAAAGAACTGAAATCACTCCCATGTCCATTGTAGCACTACACATAATAGTCAAATGTGGAAGCAACCTAAAAGTCCATTGACAAACGAATAAAGAAACTGCACACATATATACATTCACCCTTAAAATGGGAGGAAATTCTGCGATATGCGACAAGATGGATGAACCTGGAGGACAGGATGCTAAGCTAACAAGACAGAAATGGAAAGTCAAATATTGCACAATTCCACTTCTATGAGGCACTGAAAATAGACTCCTGGAAGCAAAGACTAGAATGGTGGGTGCCAGAGGCTGGGAGGAGGGGGAATGGGGCGTTGCTAATCAACGGGTATGAAGTTTCAGTGGTGCAAGATGAATGCATCCTAGAATCTATCAGGCTGCTCACTTAAAAATGTAATTGAGATCATGCCATGTTCCCGCTTAAAATCCTGGATGGTGTCTCCTTTGGAAAAAATGCATCCAGACTTTCATAAGGGCTGGGGTGGCCCCCGCTGCTCCCCCTCATCCTGTGGCCTTCCTCACTCCCTGTGCCTCAGCTACACCAATTCTTTGTTTTGTTTTTTAGATACATCAAACTCTTGGCTCCTTCTCCTATTTCATGTCTCAGCTTAAATGTCTCCTCCTCAGAGAGGCCTTCGGCCGGCTCTGCCCCCGACCCTGAACTGTTTCCTTCTTACCGCTGGTCACACTTCATACAGATTTGTACTTTTTTGCTTCTCTGCTTGCTTTTTGGCTGCCCTGTCCTGAGTATGAAGGCTCGGTGGAGCCATGGCCAGGTCTGTCTAGTCCCTTGTTGCAGTCTGGTCTCGTTTCAGAGCGGCTCATGGGTATTTTTGGTTGAATGAATGCATGAAGGAGCATCCTTTCCCCGAGTCAGGTCAGACGGCCAGCTCCTCTCACCCAGACTAGGCCAGCAGGCTCCAGCTCAAGGGATTACCGGCCGCGTTGCAGTCGGAATGAACGAGGTGGGGCTGCTCTGACCCAGCGGCATCTGGTCCTGGCTTCCATCTTCCTCGCTTCTTAGGCTCAGGCTCGGGTCTGGCTCTGGGCTGGGCTGGTGACCCACCTTCCCCCGGGCATGCCATGCCCTCTGTCCCTCAGCCGGATCATTTGCTCTCCCATCTCCCTTTCTCCAAAACCTTCCCCAACTTGTAGTCAGGCTGCGGAGTCAGGGTGGAAAAGGGAGGGCAGGGACTCACCAGCGCTGCTGGCCCCGCCGCTCGGCCTCCAGGAGCTCCCGCCACAGCTGGTCCTGCTGCACGCCATCGCAGGCAGCTCCCTGAGCCACCCGCTGCGCCTTCAGAGCCTGGGGGGCCTGGCAGCCACCAGCAAGACCCCTGCTGGCCATAGGGCCACCCCGGGCAGCTGGGGAGACCGAGGCTGGCGGCCTGGTGGGGGGCAATCGGTACCCAGCTGATGTGGTTCTCTGGAGCCCAGGGGTGGGGTGGCTCCCCATGGGTGCAAGTGTGTGTGTGCTTGTGTCAGAGAGCAAGAGAGAGAGACCTGTGCCTGAGCTCAGCTCAAACCTCCTCCTGGAACACTCTGTCCCTCCTAACCCCGGGAGAGCCTGGGCAGGGTCCTCCTCACTGTCCCTTTAGGCCTCGAGCTCAGAGTGGCGGATGGGGACAGGGCTCTCCGGGCTGGGGAGAGCATTTGAGCCCAGTTTCGTTTTGAACTCCCGCCTGTGTTGACTGTTGTCCTGGAAACGGACAGCTCCTAGGAAAGGGGCGGGCCCCGTGTGTGTGTGTGTGTGTGTGTGTGTGTGTGTGTGTGTGTGTGTGATCTGAGCCCTAGGGCTGGGGGGCAGAGAGTTCCTGACTAGATGCCACGCCCAGTTCAGCAGCCCCCTACCCCAAGGCCGGAGTCCTCCGCACAGGGTGGGGGAGTGGGAGGGAGCAAAGCTGGGGCTCCTGGGGGCCACCCCCACCATTATTGCACTTGCTTCCGGCAGCCCGTCAGGCCGTGGGGCGATGTTAGTCCTGTGCTGCCCCCTCGTGGATGCTGCGAGGCTCGCAAGAGATGGTGGCCCTGAAGGCGCTTTGGGAATTGTGGATCAGGCATCAGTGTGAAGCTTCCTGCTTGTTTGGGAACGATGGCGGAGGTCATGAGCTTATGTTGGGCGAGGGAAAATGAGTGCAATGCACTAGGAACATCCACTCTGTCTGCAAACCCAGAGCGTTCACACAGCACTCTGCTTTATCTGAGACCTCCCAGCCATGCCTTTCCAACGCCATTCTACAGATGAGGAAACTGAGGCCCTTACCGGCAAGATTAGGTGACCGCCCACGGTCACACAGTCAGTCACCAGCTGAAAGGAACAGTGAGAATCTGAGGGCTTATGGTCCGAGCCCTCAGCCCTGTTTCTGCTCTAACTGGGTGCAACCAGGCTCCCTCCGTGGCAGCCTCTCCTGGTCTGGCTCAGCTGAGCTCCATGGACGCCCGCTGCTCTCATCACTTCTGCCTCCTGCACTCTCTGCTTCCGGTTCTCTGGGTTTCGTGCTGTTCCGGTAGGTGCTGGCAGATTCACAGTTCCTTCCACGCAGCTTCTCTGTGGGTCCATTCAGCTGGCCCGCTGCTTCCTATCTTTGTACGGGAAGAGCTAAGTGCATACAAAGCCCTGATGAATAGAGGCCTGCGCAGAGTGCCTGGGGTGCAAGGCAGCAGGGCAGCCAGTGAACCACTGAGTTCGCACTGTGGCCAGTCCTGTGTGCCCCTGCTGGATTCTACTTCTATGAGGGAGGCAGCAAGGAGTTGGGACTTCACAGGTGAAAGGACTTGCCAGGTAGAAAAACTGGGGTGACCACAAAAGCTTGGATGCAAGAGAGAGCCTGGTATTTTGGGAGATGTGGGGGAGGAGACAAGGACGGGGGTGGCAGGGCACATGGGGGCAGGCCCCGGAGTATTTTCCACGGTATCCTGCACCCAGTGGGGAGATACCGATGGGCTGTGAGCCCCAAGGGAGCTGCAGGGAACAGAACCATCAGGACAGGGGCAAAAAACAGGTGAGGTCGCCATTGCCATGGCGTGGTGTGGGTGAGCAGTGGCAACGAAGCCCCTACTGGGCTCGGGCGGAGGGCTGGCATGGAGAAGACAGGGCTGAGAGCCAGGTCAGAAAGAGCTGCCAGCTTCGTCTTCCCACACTTGCATGAGGACGGAGCTGAGGGATGGGGCCTTTTGGAAAAACATTAGTCTAAAATCAGAGCTGCAGGCCTGGGACTCTGTCTCTCCTCTGTTCCTCCCCTCGGAGCTGGGATGACACAGGGTGGCATCTAGTGACTTAAATTTTCCTGGTAAAGATGAGCACAGCAGGAGTGCGGCGGGGTGGGCCGCTGTGAGCTAGGACCCTGGGTCAGGCTTTTCTGAGTGCTGTTTTCGTGGAGGTGTCTGTGCTCCCTGCACTGGGACGACAGGTTCCTGCCATGCCCAAGGAACAGTGGTTCTGGCTTCCCTGAACCCCCAGAAGGCATCCCGTGAGTGTCTTTAGAGAGGACGGTGTGTCCTGGAGGGTCCTTGCTGTGTGTCCTGGGAGGCTTTGTCAGGCTGACCGCAGGCTGTGGCGCTGAGCAGCTGGGAACAGCCATGCAGTTTGCTCAGATACCTCCAGCCCTGGCCACAGGCTCCAGACACAGGGACCAGGGCAAAAAAGGCCAGCAAGGGCATCTGTGACAAACCATCACAACTGATTGAGTTCCTGATGTATGTAGAGGCTGAATAGTTCAACGGATTTTTTTTTTTTTGAGACGGAGTCTCACTCTGTTGCTGGGGCTGGAGTGCAGTGGTATGATCTTGGCTCACTGCAACCTCTGCCTCCCAGGTTCAAGCGATTCTCCTGCCTCAGCTTCCCGAGTAGCTGGAAATACAGGTGTGCACCGCCACACCCAGCTAATTTCTTTTGTATTTTTAGTAGAGACAGGGTCTCACCATGTTGGCCAGGCTGATCTCGAACTCCTGACCTCAGTTGATCCACCTGCCTTGGCTTCCTAAAGCGCTGGGATCACAGGTGTGAGCCACCGCGCCCGGCTGGAGGTTGGTTTTTAAAAATTAAAATTTAATTTAAAAACCATTTCAGACCGAGAGTTGATAGAGGGCTGGACTGATGTGTGACAAAGCAAATACAATACAACGTAACTGCAGAATCTAGGTGGTGGGCGTATGGGTGGACATATGTTGGGTGTCTGCCCTACCATTCTTTCAACTTTTCTGTATGTCCGAAAAATTTCAAAATAAAATGTTGAGGGGGAAAAAAAAACTCACCTGCCAGTCCAGGTCAGTCACTGCCAGTCTCTTTTTACATGTCCTTCTGCCTGGAAAAACATCCAAATTCACTCTGGGTGAGCCTCACTGCGCCCCAGCCTGGGAGGACCAACCCCGCCCTGCCCCTCCCGCCAGCTCTGAGGCTGGCCTCACCTGGGGATCAGGACACCGGGTTCCAGTCCCTGCTCTGCCAGTGACTTGCTCTGTGCCCTTGAGCGAGGGCTCAGGGCACACCCCACATTTTGTGGTCTAACTTTATCTGAGACTTTCCAGGGGAGCACAAGAATCCCTGCGTTTGGGAGGTTGCTGGAGTTGTCTTTTATTGGGTTTTCCTCACCCCAAAAGGCGTAGCAAGTTTAGGGCCTTCAGCTGGGCGAGGCAGAACGTTCCAGCCCAGGCAGCCACAGGGTGGCCCCACCAGCCCGGGAGCAAGCACACCTGCGATGCACAGAGCGAGGCAAGGCTCCGCCCTGCGAGCCAGCCCCGCCCACTTCCTGTAGGCCCCGCCCCTTCCCGGGTCGGCGGGCGAGGGAGGGTCCCGAGCTCCGCCCCGTTCCGCCGGCGCAGGGCTCAGGAGCCCCGGAGCTTGGGAGCCCGAGGGAGGGAGCTGAAGGGGCGGGTCCGTGGGAGGCGAAGGCAGGGGAAATGTGTGTCTGCATTTTTTAATTTGCAGGGGATATTTTCCGTCCCCTTTGTCCCGTAAGCCTCTGCTTTTTGGATGAAAACGTTGGCTTTACCACCCTCTCTCTCCTTCCCGCACGCGCACACCTTGAAGGCATCCTACCAGGCGGTGACCGCAGAGGAAGCACCCAGGGCCACAGTTCTTGCCTTGTCAGCTGCTGCCACCACGTCCCCAGAAAGCTCCGGGTTCGTCAGAACAGCAACATTAAAGGAAGGCCCAATTTATCTATGGAAAAATCCGCTCCGGCCTTCCTCTTGTAGCCCCAACCGTTTTCACTTCTAAGTAGCTGCTTTGGGTCTTACTGTTGGTTGTACAGTTGCTGTCAATGTGCCTACCATTTTGTACCCAGCTTAAAATTGTTTGTTTGTTTGTTTATTTATTTAGAGGCAGAGTATCGTTCTATCACCCAGGCTGGAGTGCAGCGGGGCGATCTCTGTTCATTACAACCTCCGCCTCCCGGGTTCAAGCGATTCTCCTGTCTCAGCCTCCTGAGTAGCTGGGATTATAGAGGTGGGCCACCGTGCTCGACTAATATTTGTATTTTTAATAGAGACTGGGTTTCGCCATGTTGGCCAGGCTTGTCCTGAACTCCTGACTCAAGTGATCGGCCTGCCTTGGCCTCCCAAAGTGCTAGGATTACAGGCGTGAGCCACCATGCCTGGCCAAAATTTTTTTTTAATGTATCAGCAATATCTTTTCATGTTTCTCTTTATATATATATATATTTTTTGACACAGGGTCTTACTTTGTCGCCCAGGCTGGAGTACAGTGGCATGATCATAGCTCATTGCAGCCTCCACCTCCCTGGGCTCAGGAGATCCATCTCAGCCTCCTGAGTAGCTGGGACCACAGGTGCTTTATAATCTTTACACATCTCATTGTAGCCAGTTTCTTCGAGTTGATGCATGATAATGTGTTTAACCAATTTTTTCTCTTCTTGGGCATTTAGGTTTTGTTCAGGTTTAGCACAAGCTGTGATGAATATCTTCAAGCCTCTGCTTCCTGCTGTGGAATTGTTGCCAAAGGACACATTCCCAGATGGGATTACTGAGTCAGAGGAAGTGGACATTGAGTGGCTCTCAACAGACAGGCTGTGTTGCTCTCACAGTGCCCAGGTACCACCAGCAATGTATACACATACAGGAAGCGCCGGCTTCCCTGTTGTCTTGTTGCCGTGGCGTGTTGGGGTCTCTAAGACCACCCTGGGTTTGTTGATTGGCTAGGAGAACTCGCAGAACTCAGCATACAGTGATACTCGAGGCTATGATGTATTACGACAACTGGAAATGAAGCAAATTCAGCAAAGGAAAAAGGCACATGGGTCAAGTCCAGAGGAAATGGAGTGTGAGGGTCCAAGACCCTCTCACATGCTGGACGCGCCCACTTCCCCCAGAAGTGTGTTGGGACAACACGTGTGGAATGTCATCTGTCAGGGACACTCACTAGAGATTTGGCACCGAGGGTTTTACTGCAGGCTAGTCACAAAGGCCCCCTCTGCCTAGCATGTACCAAAATTCTGGACTCCCAGTACGAAGACATAAACCACAGTGTTTACACAGTTTAGGGGCAGTGAGCCATTCATATCAGGGAAGGGTGGGAACCCTCCCCAAATCCAATTTCCCAGATATGAACCAAGGGCCAACCTTGAAAGCAGTCCTTGCTAAAGATAACATTGCTATAATTTGTATTTCTTTCATTCTTTTGAGAGTAAATCATTTCGATATAAAATAATGAGATGGGACCTGGCCATCCGAAGGTTCATTCACTCTCAAGGCTGGAGGTTGATGCCAGCTGTCGGCTGTGACCTCAGGTGGGTCTGGCGGCCAGCTGCGGCCCCTCCATGTGGCTTGGGCTTCTCTCCAGTGTGAAGTGGCTGTGTTTCAAGGATGAGGAACTGACAAAGAGGGAACCAGGTGGAAGCAGTGTCACCTTTTCTATCCTAACCACAGAAGCCACCCTGTGCCACTTCTACCACATTGTTTATTAGAAACAAGTATGAATACTGGCCCATATTCAAAGGGAGGAGAATTAAACTCCACTTTTGATGGGAGGAGGATCAAATAATTTATAGAGGTTATTTAAAACCATCACAAACATATTAGATTTGCCATGTTTAGGCATTTATTCTGCAAAAAAACATACAAATGTGCAAAGTTACTTGAGGCTATTTTCTGCAGTGTTATTTGTGTTAGTTAAAAAAAAAAGAAACAATCTAAATGTCCATCAAGGGTCAGGTGCAGTGGCTTACGCCTGTGATCCCAGCACTTTGGGAGGCTGAGGCGGGTGGATTATCTGAGGTCAGGAGTTCGAGACCAACCTGGCCAACATGGTGAAACCCCATCTCTATTAAAAGTACAAAAAATTAGCCGGGCGTGGTGGTGCATGCCTGTAGTCCCAGCTACTCGGGAGGCTGAGGCAGGAGAATTGCTTGAACTCTGGAGGTGGAGGTTACAGTGAGCTGAGGTCGTGCCACTGCACTCCAGCCTGGGCAAAAGAGCAAGACTCCGTCTCAAAAAAAAAAAAAAAAAATTCCATCAATAGAAGACTGGTTATGTTACTTGTGGTATCTTTACTATACTTATTACTTGTAAAGATGTCATCTATATAATGTTAAGCAAAACAAACATGATAAAACAACAATAACAAAATGTGTTGCAAAGTGGTATATGCAGTCTGATTCTGGTGTTGTTATTATAATATGAGTTGAATGCATGAGAAAAGTCTGAACGGATGTGCTTCCTCCCGTGTCTACTGCATATCTTTAGGGAGTAGACTGGAATGCAGTGGCATGATCTTGGCTCCCTGCAGCCTCCAACTCCAGGGTTCAGCAATCCTCCCACCTCAGCCTCCCAAGTAGCTGGGACTACAGGCATGCGCCACCATGCCTGGGTAGTTTTTGTGTTTTCTTGTAGAGACAGGGTCTCACTGTGTTGCCCAGGCTGATCTCAAACTCTTGGGCTCAAGCAATCTGCCCACCTTGACTTCCCAGAGTGCTAGGATTATAGGTGTGAGCCACTGCACCTGGTCAATCATGTTAACGCCTAAGATATGATTGTCAGGGGTAGTGCAGAGAACACAGAATTGAGAATCCAGAGAACTGGGTTCTCGTCTAGGCTCTGACCGTACCTTCCTGGGCTTTTTTTTTTTTTTTTTTTTGAGACAGGCTCTCCCTCTATCGTCCAGGCTGGAGTGCAGTGGCACCATCACGACTGACTGCAGCCTCCTGCGCCCCGTGATCTTCCCACCTCAGTGCCCTGAGTAACTGGGACCACAGGTGTACCACCACACCCAGCTAATTTTGTTTATTCTTCTGTAGCAATGGAGTCTCGCTATGTTACCCAGGCTGGTCTCAAACTCCTGGGCTCAAGCGATCCACCCTCCTTGGCCACCCAAAGTACTGGGATTACAGGCGTGAGCCACCATGCCCGGCCTGGGCCCATTGGTAAGGATTATTCAACAGTAAAGATAGTAAATCTGTGACAGTCTCTCTTGGATTATGTTTTAGTTTGCCAGAGCTGCCCTAACACAATGCCATGAACTGGGTGGCTAAACAAGAGAAATGGAGCGTCTCACAGTGCTGGAGGTCAGAGGTCTGAGAAGAGGGGTCGGTGAGGTTCATTCCTTCTGAGACAGTGAGGGAGAATCTGTGCCAGGCCCCTTACCCCACTTTTGGGACCTTCCTGGCATTCTTCCATGTTCCTCGGTGTGCAGAAGCGTCACCCTAATCTTTGCCTTCATCTTCACATGGTGTTGTTTCTTTGTGTGTCTCTGTCTAAATTTCTCCTCTTTTATGAGGGCACATTCATACTGGATCTCAGCCCACCCTACTCCAGTATGACCATCACATCGGCAATGACCCTGGTTCCAAATAAGGTCACATTCTGGGGTGCTGGGATTAGCACTTCAATGCACATTTTGAGAAGCACAATTCAACCAATCACAGATTATACAGATTTGAATTCCTTCTGGGATCTATTAAGGAATAAAACCGACCTTGTATGGCCGGGCACGGTGGCTCGCACCTGTAATTCCAGCCCTTTGGGAGGCTGAGGCGGGCAGATCACCTGAGGTCGGGAGTTTGAGACCAGCCTGGCCAACATGGCAAAACCACGTCTCTACTAAAAATACAAAAATTAGCCGGGTGTGGGTAGGCACGAGCCTGTGATCCCATCTACTTGGGAGGCTGAGGCAGGAGAATCACTTGAAACCTCGAGGTGGAGGTTGAAGTGAGCTGAGATCACGCCAGTGCACTCCAGCCTGAGTGACAGAGCGAGACTCCATCTTAAAAAAAAGAACCAACCTTGTATTCAGCCCCCACTGTACGTCAGGCATTATTTCCAGTCTTCACCTCACCTCATTCGGTGAACAGTATTAGCTCCATTTTATGGATGAGAAAACAAAGGCTTCAAGAGGCTGAGTGTCTTGTCCAGGGACCCAGGCAATAAGTGGCAGGCCTTGCATGGAATTCACTCATACGACTTCTAAAGTCTGTGCTTTATTCGAACTGCAGAGCTGGGGCTTGACTAATACTTGACTACGCCTAAGGTTTTTTCCCCAGGAACTTCCTTGATAATTTTCATTAAATAGACCTTATATTTTCAATCCACTCAAGCCTCTGGGAGACAAGTGAAAAATTCCATGATGGATAATGACATTAAAAACAGCAACTGTGTATACTGCTTGAAAAGTGTGCTTTCTTGCATTTCTCTTGTGAAGTATTGTGACGGCCTTGAGAAGTGGAGCCGATCACATGTGGATTTAGGGGCAGAAGCTGGAAGACCACAACCCACCTAGACCACACAGGCAAGAAATGGACCCCCAGGACCAGAATCCCTTCTGACTATAGTTTCTGGCCTCTTCTTCAGTTGTTATTTGCAGAGAAAAAGCATCTCACATAAACAGTTTTACTTCGGTTATCAAAAAGATACTCAATGATCTATATTTCAAAGACTCTAGATTCCTGGGAGTTGCGGAAATTTTAAGCATTGGGAACATATTCTGGAGCATGTCTTTATGTTCTTTATTCTGTAGCTTCCCATGGGTGGCCAGCCGAATGCATTATGGGAGAAAGCAGGTCTCGTGGATAATATTTCTGAAGATCAGAGCAGGTTGTGTCGGGTCCACGTTGGCCATGACTGCAGCATGCTCCGGAGGCAGCAGGGGGCACCCTGGAGCTTCGCATCCTCCCTCAGGCCCGCGGCATCTCCCCTGGCTCCACCATCCCCAGGTGTCTCAGGTTGGATGCACGGTGGTTCGCTATGGCCATTTCTGATTAAAGACAGAACAAATGGATTGTCCGGATACGGTGTCTGTGAAAGGAACCCAGCTGTGAGCCTCAGCAGGCAGGTGCCCTGGCAGGGGCGACATTCTAAATCCACAGGGAGGGCCCAGAAGGGACGCAAGAGGTCACCTGCCGTGCAGGGTGCGGGGAGTCTTGGAGGTGGGCAGCAGCTGTTTACCCGTGAGCGACGAGGAGCATCAGCGCTTGAACAGTGGAAGCAGCATTTACAGGCGAACACCAGCCCAAGGAGGGCCAGGGGGCCCAAAGCTATGGTGTCCAGAGCCTCCCAGCTCCCACTCTGGCCTCCAGTGGCCATGGAATTGCTAACTATGAGGGCACAAGCTTCTCCCAGCAAGTCAAGGGGACGCTATGTGCTGCGATAACGGGTCCGGCCGCCTTGTCTTTGGCCTTCAAGCCCCTCTCTGAGCCCCAGGACGTACCCACACCTGCCGGCCCGTGCAGGGTGGTCCCAGCCTGCGTCAGTCAGGCCTCACTCCAGAGCCAGGCTTGGTGCAAACTCCCAGCTGAGCTCACCCGCTGGCTGCGGTCTGTGATACTTCCCTGGTGGTCTCTGACGGGGCTGTATGGCCTCCCTCTGGAACCCAGGCTGAACGCTCGAGGAGCTGGAGGCAGTCGGGCAGAATCAGCCTCTGGTTGCCAGCATGGGGTGTCAGGCAGGGGCAATCCAGCGGGGAGCCTGGGGAGAGAGGGCGGGGGTGTGGCACTGGTCTCAGGCTGTGGGGAGGAATTCACACCTGCGTGGCTGAGGCTGGTGCTGCCCCCCGATCACCAGATCAGCCTCTCCTTCCCCAGCCTCAATTTGTACCCCTGGCCTGTGCGGTTGGCACTGTCTCCCATGGGGAGCCCCTGCCTGGCTCAGGGGAGACCCTGGTGCAGAGCCCACCTTTGGAGCTGCCCTGTCCTTCTGAGGCAGGAGCCACCCCTGGCCTGGCCCTGGCCCTGGCCCTGGCCCTCCGGTGAGGCTGCAGTAGCCAGGAGAAGGCCAGTCAGAAAGGCCATCTGCCTGGCGGGTGTTTCTAGCCAGCAGGCCAGGGGAAGGAAGTTGTCAGGCGTCCTGCGGGGATGGCCAGGGTTGCAGACAGGGGTGGCAGCCGGCTCCATGTAGCTCTGGGACCCAGGTGTGTGGCAGGGCCAGGAGCATGTTCTGCTGCTCTTCCAGGCCCGACTCCAGCTCATTTCCTTGAGAGACCCTTTCACCCATCCCAACCTGCATTTGCCTGTGTTGTCCTTTGCAGCAGCAGCCTTGTGGCTATGTCTATTCTTTGCCCTCCGAGTTCTAGGCTGAGGGTGAGGATTGGATGAGTTGATCCACGCAAGGCTCCTGGCACAGTGCCTGGCATATGGTTAAATAGACTTGAAGTTATAATTACCAGGTATGTGACCCTGTCCTCAATATGAGTGCCACAGTGGGCTGGAGAGTGGCAGCCCTGCTGGGCAGGATCGTAGGGTCTCAGTGACAGGCCTTCCTCATATCCCTGACAGGGAGAGAGGCTCACTGAATAGTAAGTTGGCTGTGTCTTTTCTGTCTGAGCCTCTCTGGGAAGCTTCCAAGGGGATAAAGGCTTGAGCTGGAACTTGGAGGAGTTTGCAGGTGGCTGGATTGGGGTGGGGGTGGGGAGGAGGGTGCCAGCATGCCAGGCGGGGGAACAGCATGGGCGAAGGTATGGAGATGGGGGAGGGATCTGGACAGGGTGCCTGTGGCTGGAGCACAGGGCATGTGTGGGCGGGAAGCAGGTGAAGAGAGGAAGAGCTCTGGGGGACTTCTGGAGGGGACCCACCGCAGGAGCAGGCCAATGGCTGGCAGGGCTAAGTGGTGCAGGTGCCCCTGATGGATTTGATCGAGGTGGGCACACATGCTCATGTCAGAGGCATGTAAACCAGAGCAACTCCATCTTGCATAGGAGCTGGGTAAAATGAGGCTTAGACCTACCGGGCTGCATTCCCGAACAGTTAAGGCATTCTAAGTCACGGGACAAGACGACACAGGTCATAACGACCTTGCTGATGAAACAGGTTGCAGGAAAGAAGCTGGTCAAAACCCACAAAAACCAAGATGGCCATGAGAGTGACCTCCGGTCGTCCTCGCTGCTACACTCCCACCAGGGCCATGACAGTTTACAAATGCCACAGCAATGTCAGGAAGTTAGCCTATATGGTCTAAAAAGGGCAGGCATGAATAATCCATCCCTTGTTTAGCAGATCATCAAGAAATAACCATAAAAATGTGCAGCCAGCAGCCCTCGGGGCTGCTCTGCCTATGGAGTAGCCATTCTTTATTCCTTTACTTTCTTAATAAACTTGCTTTCACTTTACAGACTCACCCTGAATTCTTTCTGGGGTGAGATCCAAGAACCCTCTCTTGGGTTGTGGATTGGGACCCCTTTCCTATAACATATATAGCTCTGTACACCTTGAGGGTCTTGGAGGGAGGGTGGAGAGAGCCCAGGGCTGAGGGCGCCCCTTCTGTCAGGGGTGAGGCTGATGCCTGGAGCCTCAGTCTCTGCCCCACCCACCAAGGCGGAAGGCTGTCCCCTAAGGAGGAGCGATAACCCAGGGTCCTAAAGGAGCAGCGGGGCTCCTTAGTGTGGTGGGAGGTGGAGGTTGGTTGGGGTCAGGGTGGGAAGTGGGTGCCTGGCCAGGTGAGCGTCCCCAGATCTGTGGGACTGGCTTCTGCAGACCTCTGTCCCCGCTCCTGCTTCATCACCCTGACCTGCCCCTGTGCTGAGAGAGGACAGGTGAGAGGGTGGGGCCAGAGGCTCTGCAAACTGTGAAGTGCTGTGCTCACCCCCCTTGAGGTTGTTCATGCTCAGTTCAGCTGTGCTTCTTCCCGGGGAAAAAGTCTTCAGAAGCTCAGGGAAAAGGCAGATCAGGAATGCGGAAGTGCCTGGGGAGGGAGCCACTCAGAGGATTACTGTCCACATGGTGAAAGCAACCCACACAGTGGTCCCCCGAGAGCAATCAAGGCTGGGGGAAGGGGTGCTACAGGCCCCTGAGACTGAGGAAGGGGAGGAGATATGGTGAAAGGGGACAGGAAGGGACTTTTGGGGATTGCAGGCATCTCATTTGTTTGTTAAGCCATTTCCCCATCACACCAGCCCATAAGGTAGGTCATATTTCCATTATACCTGTTGGAAAAGGGAGGCTTAGAGAGGGGGAGTAACCTGCCAGGGTCACACAGATGAGCTGGCATTTGAACTCAGGGCTCTGACTCATGGGTCCTAGGAAATCCCTCCATGGCAACAGAAAAGATCACAGAGAGGCTGGGGCCAAAGACAGATTCTGCCTAGCTCCCAGGTGGCCTGTGGCCAGCTCTGCAATGATTTCTTCTAAGGCTGTTAGTCTTTAAAGAATGGCAAAGCCCAGGAGTGAGTTCGTCTGCTACTGCGAAGTGAGTTGTTTCTGAGACGCACTTCTGGGAGGTAGTGACATTGCTGTCACAGAAGGGACTGAGCAGAAACTGCTGCTACAAATACGTCTTGTTTGAGAGTGAGCTGGGGCTGGGTGAGCTCGGAGGCCCTTCAGCTCTGGGGTTCCTTCATTCCAAGTCTCTTTGCTTTTACAGGCCTGTTTCCTCCTCATGAGAGGTGGAGCAGTGGTTCCCAAACATGATGTGGGAAGTGTGTTAAAATGCAGATCCTGGGCTCGACTCTGAAGCTCTCCCAGCATCCACCTTCCCAGGTGACCAGACTCTTGGGAAGGCATCACCTCAAGACTCCTGCACCCTTCCTCCAGAGTCCTGGGATTAAGCTAAATCCTGGGAAGGTAGGACGGACCTGCGCCTCCCGCCTTCCTTTGCTGTAGGGTCGGTCCTGTCTCTGCTCCCTCAACCCCTAGTTCCTGTCCATTTCTCTTGAGACAGCTTGTCTGTCTCAGGTCCTCTAAACCTACTCTCAGGCCCTCACTTCCTGTCACCTGGGCAGCAGAGCATGTTTTCTTCAATAGCACCCTCCCTAAGAGACTCTTCAAATCATTTATTTGTCATGATGCATGATAGTTAAATGAAATAACAGAGGCAATGAAGCACCTGCTCAGAGGCTGGCACCTGGTGCACTTTTGACAAGTGACACTTTCATCTTGAGGACAGTTGGGAGGAGCTTGCATGGATGAGTGGGGATGTGGGTGTGCTGGGTGGCACCAGGGCACACACAGCTTGACATACGGACACTGTCTGGCAGCAGGTTAGATTAGAGGTGGACGGGGCACAGATGCATGGACAATTAAACTAGGACTCAGGGACGCTCTGCCCCAGGACTGGGCAGGCAAGAGCTCTGGGAAGTCAGTGGGCAGACAAAGGGTGTGGTTGGGTGGGCAGGGCTTCCTGGGGGAGGTGATGGTGTTGACCTGACCAGGGACCCATGCCCTTTCACCACTTTGTTGTTCTTTTTTTTTTTGAGATGGAGTTTCGCTCTGTTGCCCAGGCTGGAGTGCAATGGCACCATCTTGGCTCACTGCAACCTCTGCCTCCCAGGTTCAAGTGATTCTCCTGCCTCAGCCTTCTGAGTAGCTGGGATTATAGGCAAGTGCCACCACGCCTGGCTAATTTTTGTATTTTTAGTAGAGACAGGGTTTCACCATGTTGGTCAGGCTGGTCTTGAACTCCTGACCTCAAATGATCCTGCCGCCTTGGCCTCCCAAATGTTGGGATTACAGGCATGAGCCACCACGCCCAGCCTCTTTTCTTTTCCTGTTTTTTTGAGACAGGGCCTCAAGCTCTGTCACCCAGGCTGGAGTGCAGTGGTGTGAACATGGCTCACTGCAGCCTCAACCTCTGGGATCAAGTGATCCTCCCACCTCAGCCTCCCGAGTAGCTGGGATTATAGGTGTGCACCACCATGCCCAGTTACTCTTTTTGATTTTTGTAGGGATGAGGCCTCCCTTTGTTCCCCAGGCTGTTCTCAAACTCCTGGGTGCAAGTGATCTTCCCACCCTCAGCCTCCCAAAGTGCTGGGATTACAGGTGTAAGCCACCATGCCTGGCCACTGTTTGTTCTTCTTACAGCTCATGGAGAAGACAATTATAATACTTTAGCTCATCCCAATCATCACATCATGGCTTTAGCAATGTTGGGAATCTGATGTACCCATGTCCTGCTGTTATAATGATGACGGTGGTAATAGGTACACATCTTGAGTACCTCTTTAACCACTCGAATGCTTTATTTCATTGACCCCTGACAACAACGAAATGACATGGTACGATGGTTAATTTTATGGATCACCTTGACTGGGCCAAGGGTGCCATATTTGGTGGAGCGTTACCAACTGCGTAATGTGTCTCTGAGGGCATTGCTAAGTGAGGTCTGCATTTGAATGGGTGGGCCGAGCGAGGCAGGTGGCCCTCTCTGATGGGCGTGGGCTGCATCCAGTCAGTTGAAGTCTATGTGGGTCTCTTTTGAAGACCCAGATAGAACAAAAAATCTGGCACGAAAGGGCTCTTCCTGCCTGACTGCTGGAGCTGGGACACTGTTCTTTTCCTGCCTTTGGACTGAGAGGAAAACATCAATTCTTCTTGGGCCTCTTGCCTGCTGGCTTTCAGACTGGCACTTAGTGTTTGGAGATCCATAGGCTCTGACTCAGACCAGAGCTGTCGGCTTTCCTGGGTCTCTAGCTTGCTGACTGCCCATCTTGGGACTTAGCCTCCATAATTGCATGAACAACTCCTCAGAATAAATCTCTCTCTCTCTGTCCTGTTAGTTCTGTTTCTCTGGAGAACCTTGACTAATACAGACAGATAAGTGCTATTGTTTCTCTTTTGCAGATGAAGAAACTGAAGTTCAGAGAGGTCAGATGGTGGGGTGGGAAGTCACCCTCGGACTCAGTCCACACCCAACCTCCTGAGCTCTTGGCCACTGATATGGTTTGGCTGTGTCCCCACCCAAATCTCAACTTGAATTGTGTCTCCCAGAATTCCCACGTGTTGTGGGAGGGACCTAGGGGGAGGTAATTGAATCATGGGGGCCAGTCTTTCCCGTGCTATTCTTGTGATAGTGAATAAGTCTCATGAGATCTAATGGGCTTATCAGGGGTTTCCACTTTTGCTTCTTTCTCATTTCCTCTTGCCGCCGCCATGTAAGCAGCGCCTTTCACCTTCTGCCATGATTCTGAGGCCTCCCCAGCCATGTGGAACTGTAAGTCCAATTAACCTCTTTTTCTTCCCAGTCTCAGGTATGTCTTTATCAGCAGCGTGAAAATGGACCAATAGGCCGGGCACGGTGGCTCATGCCTGTAATCCCAGCACTTTGGGAGGCCGAGGCGGGTGGATCACCTGAGGTCAGGAGTTCGAGACCAGCCTGGCCAACATGGTGAAACCCTGTCTCTACTAAAAATACAAACAATTAGCCGGGCATGGTGGCGGACACCTGTAATCCCAGTTACTTGGAAGGCTGAGGCAGGAGAATCACTTGAACCCAGAAGGCAGAGGTTGCAGTGAGCTGAGATCACACCACTGCCCTGTGGCCTGGGCAACAAGAGTGAAACTCCATCTCAAAAACAAACAAACAAAAAACAACGGACTGATACAGCCAGTGTGCCCATGGTCCTACCAGGTCTGGGCCGGTGCAGCCTCTGCAATTTCCTGGGGAGGTGCCTGGGCCCTATTCCTTGACACATGAGGAGCAGATGCCAAGGGCCACAGTGAACGCCGTCACCTCTGAGGACCAGGGTCGGGAGCTGGGGAAGGAGGAAGGGACTCAGGGGCATCCCATCCTTGGTTTTCAGAGCAGCTGAGGCTCTGGGAGGACGGAGAGCTGTCTGCGTTCTCATGTCTAGTGGGTGGTGAGGCTGCACAGAGCTCAGACTCTGACTTCAAAGCCTGCTTGGCAGGTGAAGGGACCTATGTATTAACATTGCGCTAAGTGATTTCATGCTACTGTCTCATTTATCTTGTACCCTGTGAAGTGCAGACGATTCTACCCCAGTTTGAAGAAAGAGTCTTGGAGAACTTAGGTGACTTGCCAAAGATCTCCAACCTGGAAAGTCATGCAGCTGGGAATCAATTTGACAACAAATGATTCTAGGGTTCAGGTTTTTCTTCCACTCTTCACTCTTTCCAAGTGGGAATCCTTCTATTCATTTCTAAACAAGGGAGGCAGGGAAGCCTTGTTAAAAGAAAATATCCAACAGTGGTTTTGAGGAGGAAGTAGTATTTGACGCAAATGACAGGGTATACAAGGGTTAGCTTTGGGGCTGCTAAACCAAAATGGGTGGAAAAATATTTTGTTTACTGATGGATTAGTCACCATTGCCTGCTGATTATATTGCCAATATTAGTCTTGTTTTGATTACTGCAAAGGCCAATAGCTGCCTCCTACAACATGCTGGTTCTACAAATTGGTGGGGAATCTGTAAATGAGGAGGTGTCCTTGGGAGACCCCACAAACCTAGCTTGGCCCTGGTGGTGCCCCTTAAAATGTTGCAGTTACACAGCTGAAGGATGATGTCTGCTCCAGGATTATCAACTCAAATCATGTGTTTGAATTACAAGTCCCTGCTCTTGTTAGAGGGATTAGTGCCTATTTGGAATGAAATATGTTTGGATTTACAAGTCTTGCAGGTTCTCCTGCGATCAAGTGTACTGGAATGGGATGCCTCTTGCATTTTGTATTAGGACTGAAATTCACTTAGTGCCTGTGTAAGTGGAAAGGTGGTAAACTATGATGATTATGAGCAAGCACTTAGGAGTCAGACCCACAAGAGAAAGCTGGCTCTTCCCCTCCCAGCACTCAGGATACTGACAGTGCATTGCTGAGGGCAGTGTCTGCAGGCGGCTGTGGAGTGAGCACCTGCTCCTTGTGGGCTCCACTCCTTTATGGCTTTCGCTCACTAAGTTTCAGTCCTACTCCCTCGGAAGAAGGATAATAACAATAGATAATGATAATAATAGTCACCCCATAGGGTTATGGCAAACATGAAACACCTCCAATTGTGTGCAAAGTTCTCTGCAAACTGAATGGCATCTGGTAAGAATAATGCTGGCTAATATGATGATGATGCAGCCCACCAGAAAAAATAGCCCCCAGGAGCATCCCTGTAATCTGCAGCGTTGGGTCTGCTTGGCTTGCCGTAGCAAGGGGGAACACACCTGCTGAGGCTTCCAGGACCTGGCCTTGTGCTGGGCGAGTCTAAGGAGGAGCGTTGGTCATTCTTGCAGCTGCAGCATGGTCCTGCCTGGGTTTCTTGGTTTCTCTGTTCTGTTGGCTTCAGCTGTGTCCCATTGGAAACCTTGTTTATCTCAGTTTGCCTGCAGCATGGCTCATTAGCTTCTTTTCCTTTTTTTTTTTTTTTTTGAGCCAGGGCCTCACGTCTCACTCTGTTGCCCAAGCTGGAGTGCAGTGGCGCAATGTTGACTCACTGAAACCTCTACCTCCTGGGTTCCAGCGATTCTCCTGCCTCAGCCTCCCAAGCAGCTGGGACTACAAGCACGCACCACCACACCTTGTTAATTTTTGTATTTTTGGTAGAGACGGGGTTTTACCACGTTGGCCAGGCTGGTCTCAAACTCCTGACCTCAAGTGATCTGCCCACCTTGGCCTCCCAGAGTGCTGGGATTACAGGTGTGAGCCACTGCGCCTGGCCTCAGCATGGCTAATTTTCACTGTCTCAATTATATAGGTCTTAGCTATCAAAGCATTGGATCTCATTTATTATTTAAAAAATTTAAAAAATAATGAACAGAAGTTTGTAAAAAAATTTTGTAAGAAAATTTAATGAGTCCTACCCTTTCAACAAATTTGTAAGTGTACAATCAGTATTGTCAACTGCAGGCATAATGTTAGACGGCAGATCTCCAGAATTTGTTCATCTTGCATAATGGAAACTTCATATCCGTTGAACAGCGATTCCCCATTTTCCTGTTCCTCCAGCCCCTGACAACCACTATTCTGTGCTCTGCTTTTCTGAGTTTGACTTTAGGTATTTAGTGCAAGTGGAATCATTCAGTATTTGTCCTTTTGTGACTGGCTTATTTCACTTAGTATCATGTCTGCCAAGTTCAGTCAGTAGCAAATGGCAGGATTTGCTTTTTTGAAAGGCTGAGTAATGTTCCATTGTGTGTATGCACCACAGTTTTTCTAACTATTCTTTTTTGTTGTTGTTGTTGTTTTGTTTGTTTTTTGAGATAGGGTCTTGTTCTCTTGCCCAGGCTGGAGTGCAGTGGCATGAACTTGGCTCACTGCAACCTCCACCTCCCAGGTTCGATCAATTCTCCTGCCTTAGCCTCCCAAGTAGCTGGGATTACAGGCATGTGCCACCATGCCCGGCTAATTTTGTATTCTTAGTAGAGATGGGGTTTCGCCATGTTGGCCAGGCTGGTCTCGAACTCCTGACCTCAGGCCCGCCCCAGCCTCCCAAAGTGCTGGGATTATAGGTGTGAGCCACCACGCTTGGCCCCCATTCATTTGTTGAAGAACATTTGCACAACTTGGCTATGGTGAAAAATGCTACCGTGAGCACGGGAGAGCAATAGCTCTGTGAGATACTGGTTTCAACTCTTTTGAATCAACATCCAGAAGTGGAATTGCTGGGTCATATGGTAATTCTATTTATGATTTTTTGAGGAGCCTCCATACTGTTCTCCATAATGGTATTCCCACCAACAGTGTACAGGGCTCTAATGTCTCTGCACCCTTGCTAATACTTCTTATCTTTTATTTATTTTTTTGATAATAGCCATTCTAGCAGGTGTAAGGCTACACATCTCGTGGTGATTTTTATTTGCATTTCCCTAATGATTAGTGATGTCGAGCATCTTTTCATATATCTGTTGACTATTCGTCTATCTTCTTGGGAGAAATGTCTATTCAAATCCTTTGCTCATTTTTAAATTGGGGTAGTCATTTTTTCTGCTATTAAGTTGTAAGGGCTCCTTATATATTTTGGACATTAATCCCTTATCAGATATATGGTTTGCAAATATTTTCTCCCATTCCATAGGCTGTGTTTTCACCCTATTACTTCCTTTGCTATGCAGAAGCTTTTTGCGTGAGAAAGAATGGAATTAGACCCCTTTCTTATATCATGCACAAAAATCAACTCAAAATCTATTGAAGATTTAAATGTAAGACCGGAAACTGTAAAACTCTTAGAAGAAAACATAGAAGAAAAACTTCATGACATTGGTCTTGGCAATGATTTTTTCAAAATGACCCCAAAAGCACAGGTAATAAAAGCAAAAGTAAACAGGTGGGACAAAAGCCTTGGGTCTCATTTAAGCCAACACAAGATCATCCCAAGGGAAAGGAAATTAAATTTTCTCATAGCCTCATGATTGTGCCTTCCTCTCCCTGTGCTCCAGCTTCTCCAGGCTGCTCCCCCCTCCCACCTTTGAGCATGCTCCAGCCTCTCCAGGCTGCTCCCCTCTCCCACCTTTGGGCCTGCGGGACCCCAGAACTCTGATCTGTCGTGGCTCTGGTCATTCAGGTCCCAGCTCAAACCATTCTTTTTAATGGCTTTCTAATAACCAGGCCTCCATCTAGCTTTCTGGGAGACTTGGTCTCATTCCTCTGTTTTCTTCATAACATTTAAAAGTCTCCAATTATCTTGTTCATTCTCTGTTTCCTGCAGTAGAGTAAAAGGTCATTGGCGCATCTCCAGCTAGAATGGCTCCTGGCATGTGGTAGGTGCTCTGTAAACAGTTGTGGAAGAAAGGAAGGAAGGAAGGGGAAAGGAAGGAAGGAAGGAAGCAGGAAGGAGGGGAGAAAGGACAGAGGGAGGGAGGGAAGAAGGAAGGAAGAAGGAAAGAAGAAAGAGGAGGAGGAAGGAAGGAAGAAAGGTGGGGAGGAAGGAAGGAGGGAAGGAAGGAAGGAGGGAAGGAGGGAAGGAAGGGAAGGAAGGAAGGAAGGAGGGAAGGAAGGAGGGAGGGAAGGAAGGAGGGAAGGAAGGAAGGAAGGAGGGAAGGAAGAAGGAAGGAGGGAAGGAAGGAAGGAAGAGAGGGAGGAAGGAAGGAGGGAAGGAAGGAAGGAGGGAAGGAAGGAAGGGAGGGAAGGAAGGAAGGGAGGGAAGGAAGGAAGGAGGGAGGGAAGGAAGGAGGGAAGGAAGGAGGGAGGGAGGGAAGGAAGGAAGAAAGGAAGGAAAGGAGGGAGAGAATATCTCCACACATGATCCTTCGCTGTTGATCCTTGCATTCTAGGGAGTTGGAAGGGAGCTAGAAGTCGGGACTAGCATTCCCCTAGCAGCAGCGCTCCCTCCTGCAGCATCCTTGCCGTACTTCCTTCCTTCCTTCCTTGCCATCCATCCATCCTTCCTTGCCGTCCTTCCTTCCTCACTGTCCTTCCTTCCTCGCCGTCCTTCCTTTCTCACCTTCCTTCCTTCCTCACCATACTTCCTTCTTTTCTTCCTCACCTGCCGTCCTTCCTTCCTTCCTCACCGTACTTCCTTCTTTCCTTCCTTGCCTGCCTGCCTTCCTTCCTTCCTTGCTTCCTTCCTTCCTTCCTTCCTCACTGTACTTTTGCTGCACCGTTTTCATCACTTCATGTCATGCCAGTGCTCTCCCTTTGGAAATACTTTTCTTAGACAGGAACAGACACACCACCCTGAGCCTCAATGAGTGGCCTCAACTCTGACCCTTAGAACCACTGAGAACAAGACTCCTCACTCATGATAGCTCTCCAAGTAATTGAGGATGTCTCTCAGCACCCTAAGGAGGCAACTTTTCTCCAAGATGAGGCCTCATCTCTTTCAACTTTCCTCCCATGACATGGCTTCTGGATGTCTTGCCTTCAACTGTTTATATCAGGAGCCCTAGGAACACTGAAGAATTTCAAGGATGTCCTTTAGGGTGTCTGTGAAACCCTTGATACTGGTGGTATGTTCCCTGCAGGTGTGCATTTTGGGGGTGGGGAGAGACTCTGTAGGATTCAAAGGACCCTTGACCTCAAGTGGTCCAGAAGCCCTTCTCCCTCTATCCTGTCTTCCGGGAGCCGTGCACCATCTATCCTGTCTGCCAGGAGCCGTGCGCCATCTATCCTGTCTGCCAGGAGCCGTGCACCATCTAGCCTGTCTGCCAGGAACCCCGCGCTATCTAGCCTGTCTTCCAGGAGCCCTGCTCCATCTAACTTGTCTTCCTGGAGCCCTGCTCTGTCTAGTCTGTGTTCTAGGCCAGAGTCGCTCTACCTAGCCTGTCTTCTAGGAGCCCTGCTGTATTTAGCCTGTTCTCCGGGCCAGGCCTGCTCTCTGCAGCACACAGTGGGTATTTTTCTCCTTCATAATGACCGCCTACTCTAGGTAGCACTTTCTGATTTAATGACTCACTTTCACGTTTGGCATCTCACTGAGTACTCGTGATTCTGTTCATTCAGTGTGTCTAATTCTCCTTCTGTGAACAAAGAAACAGTGTCCTAAAAGGGTGTGTTTTCTACATTTTGAGGCTGTTTTTTTTTTTTTTTGAGAGGGAGTCTGGCTGTGTCACCCAGGCTGGAGTGCAGTGGCGCGATCTCCGCTCACTGCAAGCTCCGCCTCCTGGGTTCATGCCATTCTCCTGTTGAGGCTGTTTTTTGATGTATCAGCTTCATGACTGTTATACCTTCTGCTGTTCCATCATTACACAGTAAGTTTGTTGGCTTATAAAGCACAACTTTTTGTTTTTGTTTTTCCTGTTAATATATTTACATAGCTTTTCTTTTGATAAGTATTCGTGTGCTATATTTTTTCCCATCAGTTTATTTTAAATCTGAATCCTTAGTTTTAGTTGTGTTTCTTGTAAGCAGCATAAGGCTGTTCTAAAAAAAATTCAGCCAGAGAATTTCTGTCATTTAACTAGCAATTGTTTTCATTTACATTTATTATAATTACTGATTCCTTAAATTTTCCCTCAATCTTATGTTGTACTTCCTGTTTACTCTGCTTTTTGAAAATTCAATTTCCTCTTGCTATTATTATTATTATTATTATTATTATTATTATTTTGAGATGGAGTCTCGTTCTGTTGCCCAGGCTGGAGTGATTATTATTATTATTATTATTTTGAGATGGAGTCTCGTTCTGTTGCCCAGGCTGGAGTGCAATGGCGCAATCTTGGCTCACTGCAACCTCCATCTCCCACCTCAATCAATTCTCCTGTCTCAGCTTTCTGAGTACCTGGGACTACAAGCACACGCCACTATGCCCGGCTAATTTTTGTATTTTTAGTAGAGATGGGTTTCACCATATTGGTCAGGCTGGTCTCGAACTCCTGACCTCAGGTGATCCACCTGCCTTGACCTCCCAAAGTGCTGGGATTACAGGCGTGAGCCACTATGCCTGGCTTTTGCTATTATTCTGAAAATTATAAACTGTATTTCTCTTTCTTATCTCTTTGAAAATTGCCAATTTTTTAGTGGTGTTTGAAAATTCAAATGTGTGTACTTAATTTCTGCAATTCTACAATTTTTCTATCCTCCCATTTTGTCTGAAATACAAAAATTTTAGAATGCTTTTACTAGAATCACCTTATCCTATTTTGCATGTTATTTTTGACCAATATTTTAGTTTCACCTTGTTTTTATTTCACCTTAAATTAGTTATGTGTTTTTTCTAGTCAGTGATTTTTTTTTTTAAACTTTATTGGTATATTTTTTACCCCTTTCTTTGCTCATCTCAGGCCTTCCTTCTGGGTTCAATTTTCTTCTTTTTGAAGCATTTTCTTAATAAACTTTTAAATTGAAGATCTCTTAATAAATTCATTTAGTTTCTTTTTGCCTGTAAATATCTTTATTTTCCCATTATTCCTGAATGATAATTTCAGTAGACAGGCAGTCAGTCCCACTTTGACAATAATTTTGACTTACTGCTTTGAAAGCAATATTCCTTTGTATTCTGGTTTCTGATACCCCTGTGAGAAGTCAAGCTGTCTGCCTGCTATGCAGTGTTCTGAAGCGGTCTGCCCTTTCTGGTGGATTTTCAGTGTGTGCCTTTGTCTTTGGTCTATTGTAGTTTCATTGTGGTGTGTTCAGGTGTGGGATCGTGCTTTAGGTTGAGTTCCTGAGTCTGAGGATCAGCCCTTGGCATATGGGCTCTCCTTCACTTCCTCTATTTGTTTCCTTCCCAGACCATCAGATGTATGCATGTTGGTCCTTCACCTTTTCTTTGTTTCTCTCTTTTTTTTTTTTTGAGACAGAGTCTCACTCTGTTGCCAGGCTGGAGTGCAGTGGCGTGATCTCAGCTCACTGCAACCTCTGCCTCCTGGGTTCAAGCGATTCTCCTGCCTCAGCCTCCCAAGTAGCTGGGATTACAGGTGCCCACCACTAAGCCCAGCTAATTTTTGTATTGTTAGTAGAGACGGGGTTTCACCATGTTGGCCAGGCTGGTCTTGATCTCTTGACCTCGTGATCCACCCGTCCCGGCCTTCCAAAGTGCAGGGATTACAGGCGTGAGCCACCGCGCCCGGCCTCTTTGTTTCTCTTAACTTGCTTTCATATTTGTTCCGAGTCTTTGTCTCTCCATGACTCATCCTGGGCATTCTTTAGCTAGATCGTTCAGTTTAGTAATTTATTTCCTCACATCTATCAATCTAACTTGTGCTTTAACTTTAAAGTCTTGAATTTTAATTTTTAAGTGTGTGTATTTATTTTTTCTTTAGAGACAGGGTCTCACTATGTCACCCAGGGTGGAGTGCAGTGGCTATTCACAGGTGCCATTATAGAACACTCCAGCCTCGAACTTCCGGGCTCAAGCAATGCTCCCGCCTCAGCCTCCTAAGTAGCTGGGACTAAGGCACGTGCCACTGTGCCCAACTTACATTTTTTATTTCTAAACATTTTAATTGTTTTCTCCTCTCTTATTTACTTTGTCTTTTTCTTCTGTGTCTTGTCTGCATTTTTGAGAATGTCTTTAAACATTTTAAGCATTCTTATTTGTATTCTGTACCTCAAGATTCCATTGCCTGGAAGCCCTATGACTGATTTCAGGTAACTTGTGCTCATGACGGGTTCCTCTGCGGACTGTGGGCCAGACTTCCTGGGTTTGAATCTCAACTTTTCTTCTTTGCTGTGTGTTCTTGAGTAAGTTACTTATCCTCTCTGTGCCTTCATTCTCTCCAATTCCTAATCCAGGAATATGAATGACATTAATAAATAATAATGAGAATAAAACTACATACCATTAGAAGAATGTGTGAAGATTAGGTGGGACAATACAGGTCAAAGATTTATTTATTTTATTTTTATTTTTTTTGAGACAGAGTCTCGTTCTGTCGCCCAGGCTGGAGTGCAGTGGCACCATCTTGGTTCACTGCAACCTCTACCTTCCAGGTTCAAGTGATTCTCCTGCCTCAGCCTCCCAAGTAGCTGTGATTCCAGGCACCTACCACCACACCTGGCTAATTTTTGTATTTTTAGTAGAGATAGGGTTTTACCATGTTGGCCAGGCTGCTCTTGAACTCCTGACCTCAGGTGATCTGTCCTCCTCAGCCTTCCAAAGTGCTGAAATTACAGGCATGAGCCACTGTGCCTGGCCCAGGTCAAAGATTTAAAACTGTGCCTGGCACAAGTTAAGTCTTCAATAAAGGTTAATCTTTTTTTTTTTTTTTTTAATTGAGACAGAGTTTCGGTCTGTTGCCCAGGCTGGAGTTCAGTGGCGCAATCTTGATTCCCTGCAACCTCTGTCTCTCAGATTCAAGTGATTCTCCTGCCTCAGCCTCCTGAGTAGCTGTGGCTACAGACACACATGGCACCACGCCTGGCTAATTTTTGTATTTTTAGTAGAGCCAGGGTTTTACCATGTTGGCTAGGCTGGTCTCGAACTCCTGACCTCAAGTGATCTGTCTGCCTTAGCTCCCCAAAGTGCTGGGATTACAGGTGTGAGCTACCGCGCCTGGCCAATAAAGGTTAATTTTATAGTACACAGCTGGGCTTTATCTTGGAAATCCTACACACCTTGGTTTGAGGACGTGTTTCTCCAGAGAGATTTTACATTTGTTTCTGTCAAGCATCTGGGGGACTATCAACCTAAGACCACTCTTAGCTAATTTCTTGACTTTGGTTTCCCAGACCAAATGGTATCAATTCAGACCCAAACCCAATGAGGCCAGGTATGGATTCTCAGGGGATGCTCTATCCCACTCAGAGCCCAGGAGTTGAGACACATGTTTCCTTGTCATTTCTTTTTATTAATTTCTGTTTTACCTCATTCTATCACTGAGGGTATGGCCTCCAAGGGTCCTGCATTTCTAGGGAGTCTCACTTCCAAGTCCCTGCCTCGTGCAGGCCCCGGGTTTGGTGTCCAGTGCCCGGATGGCTGTGGAAACTGAGGCTCTCTGTTCCTGAGCTTGGCAAATATCCCAAAGGGCAGCAGCTGAATCCGCAGCTTCTTCTTTGCTTCTGTCCGCTGGAGCTCTCTTACTGATGTGTGCCCCGCTATGTATTTAACAGGATATTCGGGATAAATTTTCCAGGATTTCTAGGTGTTTTCTGGCCACAGGATTTTCAGATTTTGTAGATTTTCCTCTTGCTGGAAATAAAAATGCCCAGAGAGGTTTTATAACTGACTCAAGCCCATGCATCTTGGACAGAACAAGAGCCCAGTCCCCTTTAATTACACCGTGCTGAAATGACATGTTAGCTAGCCTGTGGGTAAGAGTACGCTTTCCATTAGGCCTTTTGAGATGCCGTGTTTAGCTGACAGACCCCAGCAGCACCTTCATGGACCTGTAGACACCTGGGGGATTGAGGCTGGGGAGTGTGGTGTGGAGACTTCAGGGGACCTCAGCCTTACACTGAAGCCTTCTGTTACCATCTGACATTGCCTAGCTCTAGGCTCCTCCTCCCCTTTCTCCTCCTCCTTCTTTTTCTTCTGTTTTTACAAAGAATTGTGGAAAGATGTACATTTTTTTTTTCTACAATAAAGACGAGAACATGAAGCCCATAACATTTTCCAGGGCTGTTGATCTAACGACCTTGTCAAAGTGAAAGGCGATCGGTCCTCAGTGACCACGTGCTGGTTCCCAGCAATTAGTTTTTTTCCCCACCTCCTTAATCATTTGAAAATTACTTAAGGCCAGGTGCGGTGGCTCAAGCCTGTAATCCCAGCACTTTGGGAGGCCAAGGCAGGTGGATCACTAGGTCAGGGATTTGAGACCAGCCTGACCAACATGGTAAAACCCCGTCTCTAAAAATACAAAAATTAGCTGGGCGCAGTGGTGCATGCCTGTAGTCCCAGCCACTTGGGAGGCTGAGGCAGGAGAATCGCTTGAACCCAGGAAGCGGAGGTTGCAGTGAGCAGAGATTGTGCCACTGCACTCCAGTCTGGGTGACAGAGTGAGACTTCATCTCAAAAAAAAAAAAAAAATTACTGCATACTGGAATTTTGCTCAAAATTGGTCAGGCTTGCTGGTTTGTTTCTATTTTTCATTTATTTATTTTTTTGAGATGGGGTCTCACTCTGTCACCCAGGCTGGAATGCAGTGGCACAATCATAGCTCACTGCAGCCTTGACCTCCTGGGCTCAAGTGATCCTCCCACCTCAGCCTCCTGGGTAGCTACAACTGCATATGTCCATCATCACGCCTGGGTAATTACTATTATGTTTTAATTTTTTGTAGAGATGGGGGGGGGGTCTCACTATGTTGTCCAGGCTGGTCTCAAACTCCTGGACTCAAGCAATCCTGCCTCAGCCTCACAAAGTGCTGAGACTATGGGCATGAGCCACTGCACCAGGCCTAGTTGGTTTTTAGAATTCACCTTTCCTCTGTTTTTGAAAACTGAGCTGGCATTTCCTGTCTTCAGACTACTGGCCTCTTTTCTTTCGTTTTTTTAAAAACAGAGTCTCACTCTGTCCCCCAGGCTGGAGTGCAGTGGTGCGATCTTGGCTCACTGCAACCTCTGCCTCCCAGGTTCAAGCAATTCTCGTGCCTCAGCCTCTCGAGTAGCTGAAATTACAGGGGCCCACCACACCTGGCTAATTTTTGTATTTTTAGTAGAGACAGGGTTTCACCATGTTGGCCAGGCTGGTCTCAAACTCCTGACCTCAAGTGATCTGCCCTCCTCGGCCTCCCAAAGTGCTGGGATTACAGGTGTGAGCCACAACGCCCAGCCTCTCTTTTCAATTCTCTTGATTTCTTAGGTGTTTTTGCATTTGACCTGTGCCGAGGCTCTCAACGTTCTTTCACTTTCCCTGGTTAGAAATTTTCTAGTTCTGAAAGTGTAAACCTAACTAAAGTGACCCAGAGGTTTCTACCCTCCCTCTCTTATCTGAAGATTGGAAATCCTATGATGTGAGGAATATGGTCATAGAATTCATAAATCAAAGTTGAAGTAACTTCGGCAGACCAGTCTTATGAGCTGGTGAAGACCCAGGACTGATCTGATTAAAAAAATCAGCCCCCCATGTGGAATGAATAGGGTTCAGGTGAAACCTCCAGACCAGAAAAGGGGAGAGGGAGGGTCCTAACTCCCAGGCCGTGTGCTAAACACGGTACAGATCCACAGCCTCCAAAAGTATCGGGCATTGTATTGTGGCCCGAGTTGTACTGGGGATAGCTGCCTCCAACTAGTTTAGTAACCTATGGAGCTCAATAGTTGTTCATTTCACAATCAGGTGCCTGCCTCCCTTGGGCCTCCCTGCTGCGCCTGGCCACGTGGAAACCCCTGTAGCTCCCTGGCTGTGCAGGAGCAGCCACAGTGTGCCCCTCCCAGGACCACCATCCCCCTCACTGTCTCTGAGGCACCTGCGTGGACCGGGTCTGGATTGAGTCTCATTTCTCTGGATTCCCACGGCAGCTGGCGGCTGCCTCTCCCACACCCGTCACTCTGTGTCATGGAAAGCTGTGTGTTTGTCTTCATTCCCACCGAGTCTGAGCCACTCGAGGTCAGGGCCATGACCGTGAGCTGCACGTCCTCAGTGCCCAGTGTGAGCCGTGTACAGTAGAGGCTGACTGACGTCTTGGAGGCAGAAGTGAGTACGTAACTGGCAATTGCTTAAAGTCGGCTGGGCCAAGGTTTACAGACCGGGAGGATCACCAGACGCGGGTGGGGCACAGTGGGGTGGGGGGAGGTTCCCAAGGCCGCTCATCAATGGAGTCTGGAGGTGGCTGCCCAGGGGTAGCCTCTGAAACGTTCTGGAACAACCTCGTCCTGTCACAACGTGGCTATGAGGGGACCCTCACCTGGAGGCCTTGGGTGATGTGTTTGTTAGTTTCACAGCCACACATCAGCATGGGCCTGTGTCCCCCAACCCACGTGTCAGCATGGGCCCGTGTCCCCCAACCCACGCTTCAGCATGGGGCATGTCCCCCAGGCCACGCGTCGGCATGGGCCATGTCCCCACATAGGTGAGTCCCTGATGCAGGTTGGGTCCCCGGGGAAGCTCACTCAGAGACAGAAGAGTGTTTATTGGTGGCGGGGCAGTGCTCTTGGGTTTAGGGTCTGTGAAGGGAGAGAAGGAAGGCCAGTGGGGTAGAGGGAGTCATCGGGCAGTGATGCCCTAACCGCTGGTCCCCGGGGAAGCTCTGGAGCTGGCACACCCCTTCAGGGTCGTCCCGAGTGGAGCCTGGGGCCAGGCCTTTATCCACCGTGTGGGCCGCCACCGGGTGCAGGTGCCCAGGAGGGGGCGTGTTATGGGTTGAATTGTGTCCCTCCAAAAAGATACGTTCAAGTCCCAAGCCCCGCTACCTGTGAATGTGACAAATCCACTGTAGAAACCAGCATTCAGATCTCATCTCTGCACAGCCAAAACCAGCATTCAGATCTCAGCTCTGCACAGCCGAAACCAGCATTCAGGTCTCAGCTCTGCACAGCCGAAACCAGCATTCAGGTCTCAGCTCTGCACAGCCGAAACCAGCATTCAGGTCTCAGCTCTGCACAGCCGAAACCAGCATTCAGGTCTCAGCTCTGCACAGCCGAAACCAGCATTCAGGTCTCAGCTCTGCACAGCCGAAACCAGCATTCAGGTCTCAGCTCTGCACAGCCGAAACCAGCATTCAGGTCTCAGCTCTGCACAGCCGAAACCAGCATTCAGGTCTCAGCTCTGCACAGCCGAAACCAGCATTCAGGTCTCAGCTCTGCACAGCCGAAACCAGCATTCAGGTCTCATCTCTGCACAGCTGAAACCAGCATTCAGATCTCAGGTCTGCACAACCGAAACCAGCATTCAGATCTCATCTCTGCACAACCACAACCAGCATTCAGATCTCAGTTCTGCACAACTGTGATCACTATTGAGAGCAGTGACTGTTACGTGGGTTTAGAGACACCTTGTGGGGGTTATACGACCACGTATTACTGTGCAAAAAGACGTCACTCAAGCCCATTAGTGCAGAGGTTCCTTTAACTGTGGAGGATTAAATCAAGGAATCAGAGATTGTTTACGCTGGAAGGGACTTTGAGGTGTTCACTTAATTGGAAAGCAGGTCATCGTGGGCCCTCCATGGGTGTTGGTATCCACTGAAACTCCAAATCCCATCCAGGGGAGGCTGACACAGGCACCAGGTGTAAGGCCCCACCCCAGCTGGGCTCCCCTCTGCGGGCAAGCCTGGGGCCTGGCTGGGAAGCCCAGCATGGTGTGTGCGAATGCTGTTGGGGGGGCGCCCCAAACTCCCCCTCCAAGACAGAGGCACAGGCATCGCCTCCCAGGACTCACCTGGAGGGGGCTGCCTGCCGTAAGCTCATGCTCCTCCAGTGCCACCTGCTTTAGTGGCTGATTGCTATTCCAGGTAACGTCAGGGCCACCTGCCTGATTCAGGCTGCTGTGTAGCCGCCCAGCCTCAGAGCTGCCTGTGAGCCTGGCTGAGGCCTTTACTGCTCATTCCCACTGCCCTCACCCCTGGCGGGGGCTGGTCTCCAGGGCACCCCCATAATCCACTTGCACCCAGATCTCCGTCTCCGAGCGCGCTCCAAACCCAGCCCCAGCACGTGGACAATGGCATCCTTCTTGCACATGCTGGGGTAATTGATGGCTGTATCTGCTCCGAGACGGCAGAGTGGGCTAGCTCCCCGCCCCAACAAACGGCCCTCTGCGCCCTCCACACACACTCAGCATAGGCTCAGCAGCGTGGGGAAGAAGAAAGCCGCTCTGCTCCATGCTCTGGGTGCCCAGCCCTGTGAACAGCATGGGGTGTCCCCACGGCTCACTGTGCCTCCTCCTGGCCCATGTCCACTCCGGCATGCTGTTCACAGACACGGCCCAGGCTTCTGTCCCCACAGCTTTATTATTTTTTAAATGTTATCAGTTATTTAATTAGGTTCTTAAGAAATTTAGAACACCAATTTGTGAGGATAAATTCCATTCCTCAGAGCAAACACAGATCTCAGGTAGCCCTGGAGCTAAGGAATAACTTTGATTTTTGTAAAATCTGTGAGTCCACAGCTTTCTGATCAATCTTGCGCTGCCCTGTGATCTCGTATTTCTCTTTTTCTGTGTCGAAGATCTCACCTTCCTGGTGTCTGGGCTTCCGCAGCTGCTGGTTCTTGAAGCAAGCATCAGTGAGATGTTTTGGGATTTTTACATTGCTGATGTCAGTTTTGGTTGAGGTGGCAATGACAAAGGTCTGGTGTGTTCTTCGTAGAGGAACTCGATTGAGGACCAGAGGTCCAGTCCTAAGTAACAAGTCGCTAGCCAGCTGCTTCAAGAAAACCACCCTCTTGCCTCTGTGGCATCCAGCGAAGATGATTAGAATGGCTTCGGGGGTAATGCTGGCTCACAGTTTTCTCACGTGCTGACTGAAGGTTTTTTTGCCGTGGCTCAACAGCTTTCGAGGCGCATCTCCAGTAGGATAATATCTAGGCATTTTGTTAACCACCCAGGACCACCGTTCTTGTCACCACCAACTGGTTTGTAACAGTTGCAAGAACCTTCTCCTTCTTCTTTTCAACCTTGGACTTCGCACCTGAGTACTTCCTCTTCCACGTGGCCTTCCTGGAATACAGGGCAGGTTGGGAATACCTGCCAACTCCTCTGACAAGGACGGGATTGAGGCTGCAATGGGGCTTCCCCTTCTTGAGTTTTTCAGTCTTGAGGTGATGCCTTTTCACCTTGCCACCAGCATCAGCCTTCTTTGCTTCAGGTTTCTTCTCTTTAGTATCCGGCTTCTCAACTTTTTCACCTGCCATCTTGCAAGATGGGAAAGAGCTTTCCTACAGCTTTGCTTCCAAGGCAGGAGCTGAGCTTTCTTCTCTGCAAAGGGCCTTATACAGAATGTTCTCTGGTCTTCTTTTCTTCCTTCTGCAAACTCTTCTCCAAGGGGCCAGATGCTGGAGATGATGGGACTGTCTTTTAATCTAGGGAGGGGTTATCGTTAGCCTGTGGAGCTAATTACATGAATTCTTAAAGCCCACATGAGCACACTGCACCCAAGGTGCAAAGAGAATGCAGCCCCTTTGTTTCTACTGGCTAGCATTGTCTCTTGGGGATGCCACAGTCTCTTGACGGACACGTGGTCAGCACTGCAGACCTCCCTTCTTCCCCTCAGCCCCTGATCCTCTCTGAGTGGGGGTGGTACATGTGGTGGGGGAAGGAGAGCACCTGGTCTCTAGGCAGGTGGCTGTTCTGCCCTTGGGTGGGCCCTGGCTGCTGGAGGCTTAGGTGGTGGGTCTGTCTTGTCCTGCCCCTGGGCAGCCTGGTGGGCTGTTGCAGAAGCCTGTGGCTGCTGTCATCTGTGGTCTGGAGAGCTCAGCCGTCCACCCTGGCTGATGATGTCCTGGCTGCTCTGGAGGTGCCCTGACGTCTGGTTGGAACTTCTGTTTGATTCTTGGCTCAAACAGTCCCATTGACTGATTGCGCCCTTGGCTTCAGAGTCCCTTTACCCCCATGAAAATGACTTTCTCTGACAGGTCCCCATGCCTCAGCTAATAGGTACCTAGGGGTTCCTGCCATAATACATGGAGCTGGGCAGACCCTGAGTGTCACCTTGGGCTCCTTTTGAGTCTCCGTATTTACCCAGCTGCCCTGGCCTGGGTGGAAGTTGGGAGTCCCAGAGCCACTGGGGTGGGGCCCGCAGGCCGGGTGTTCTTGGAGTCCCCATGGGAATCAGGTCGAGGCAGGGCCCTGCTTTGACCTCTCCCCATGCTGCTTTATGACCCTCCTGGCTTGGAGAGCGTGGGCTCAGGGGGAGAGGGGACACCAAGGGTTGCTGCCTGTGCCACCTGCCTCTACCCCACTCTTCCTCAGCACCACCTGGTGGGAAGGCTCCGACGTCCTGTTTCCCCCAGGTGGCTGAGATATTCTCCACTCCACATCTTTCTCCTTTCAGGAGCAGGATCTTCCCCAACCCTGCCTTGAGGCCCAGATGGCAGTCAGGGATCAGGTTTAGGGAACCATTAACACCCAGTGTGACGATTTCAGATCCTGCTCCCATGACCTCCACATCCCCTAGACTGGAAGCTTCCTGAGGACAGGGCCCTGCTGTCCTTTCTGTTACTGTACCCCCAGCACAGGCTGGCACCAGATGAAAACACAGACTTACACATTCTCCTAGAAAACTGCAGACAGCCCAGTAAGGCCTCTCTGGACCTCATCGGAGATGTGGGAAACACTCTTTGAGAAACACTGCTCCAGACTTTCCTGTGAGTCCCCGAATGATACTGATTTCACCTGCTGCTGTTATTTAGATGACTGCAATACACTAGATGATGTGGTTGTAAAACTTGGCACTCTCAAATAGAGGTCAAGTTCAGGAGTCAATCCAGAAATGCTCTTCACAGTGTGCAGTGTCACTGGTTGTAGCACACTGAAGTCACGACCAATAGAAGGCAGGCTTTGGGAGAACCCTGCATGTGTCTGAAGTTAATGAAGAGGAAAGCAAATGCCTGACCGGCTGTTCTGCTTTGGTTCCCATGCCCACTTGTATTTCTAGAGGGTGGGGTTGTCAGGCCCAGGGCCTGCGGGCCTTGAGGTCACTCTGTTCCTCAGTGCAGGGGCTGCTCTCCCCACAGGGCAGCAGCAAATGAGGAGAAACAGAGCCACCCCCACTGCCACCATGTGCTTTACACGCATCACCTCACTAAGTTTTCCCAACCAGCTATGGGCAATAAATGTTATTGCATCCCATTGAACAGGTAGGCAAACTGAGGCTCTGGGAAATTTAGTGATTTTGTTTAGATCATGCAGCCATACAGTTTAGGGGATGTGGAGGTCATGGGAGCAGGATCTGAAATCATCACACTGGGTGTTAATTGTTCCTTAAATCCTGATCCCTGACTGCCATCTGGACCTGGAGGCAGGGTTAGGGAAGATCCTGCTCCTGGAAGGAGAAAGATGTGGAGTGGGGAAAATCTCAGCCACCAGGAAGAGAAATGGGAGGACGGAGCCTTCCCGCCAGGCAGGTGGTGAGGAAGAGTAGGGTAGACCAGGCGGCACAGGCAGCAGCCCTTGATGTGCCAAGGCTGGAGCGTGAACTGGCTCTTGCAAGAAGAGGTCCCTTGAGGACCCTGCGGCCCCAGGACTTTCTGCAGAAGTGGGTGCTCTTCGCCAGAAAAGGAAAGGTGCATGATTTTGAGCAGCACTGGGCTTTTCCAGCGCCAAGAGAATTTCTCCTGAGTTTCAGATGAGAGCCTTTCCGGATTCTTCCTTGAAGCCCTACTGGGGAGAAGTGTGCCACTGAGCTGATGGGGGGATGCGACTTGGGGGATGGAACGTCAGCTGCCATGTCAGTGCCAGGGGCACTAGGCTGGCAAGAGAGCCACCATTTCTGCCCAAGCACTAGCCAGGGGATGATGGACATTGTGACAAAGAAACAAGGACAGTTGGGTGTGACAGTGACAATGGGCTCTCTGTGTGCCATGACATAGCAGGAAAGGCCAGGCCAGACTGACTGTGGATGTCTGATGGCTTTGAGTGAACTCAACAACCATTGACTGGGTGAAGAATGGGAAGGGCACCAGCTGAATCCTGAGGACCATCATCTGTTGAGCACCCACTGCCACCGTGTGCTCTGCATGCGTCACCTCACTTAATTTTCCCAGCAGCCATGGCCAGTAAATGTTATTGTATCCCATTTGACAAGTAGGCAAACTGAGGCTCTGGGAGATGTAGTAATTTTCTTTAGCTCATGCAGCCATGCCTTACACAAGGGGTGCAGGATTTGAATTCTGTGCTTCTGTAACAGGGATATTATCCCTGTGAGGCCGCCTAATAAGAGGCATGCTGTCAGAAAAGAAAATTATGACCAGGCTACTGGCCTCTTTTCTTTCTTTCTTTTTCTTTTCTTTCCTTTTTTTTTTTTTTAAAAAAAACAAAACAAAGCCAAAAAAAAAAAAAAACAAAAAAAAAACAAGAGTCTCTGGCTGGGCACAGTGGCTCACACCTATAGTCACAACACTTTGGGAGGCCAAGGCAGGTGGATCACTTGAGGTCAGGAGTTCAAGACCAGCCTGGCCAACATGGCAAGATCCTGTCTCTACTAAAAATACAAAAATTAATCGAGTGTGATGGTGTGCACCTGTAATCCCAGCTACTCGGGAGGCTGAGGCACGAGAATCACTTGGACCTGGGAGGCAGAGGCTGCAAAGAGCCAAGATTGTGCCACTGCACTCCAGCCCAGGGAACAGAAAGAAACCAGGTCTCAGAAAAAACAAACAAACAAAAAAAGGAAAATTCAGAAGTGGGACTGAGTGATTTTCATCAATTACTTTGTTTATTGACACACTTTATTTGACACACTTTATATTGACACACTATATTTGACACTATATTTATTGAGCACTGTTATTTGCTAAATTAGGAAGACAGATAAAGGCTCACGAAAGAGGAGTTGGCCAGGTTTGCAATGGCTTCTCTGGGGTCACCAGCCAGTTAGGGCAGCACGAGGACCAGAACTGGGGGCTCCCAGCACCTGCCCTTCAGGGTTTTCAGGAGGCCACGTGCTTCCATGGAAGAGACTGCTTCCTTTTCCGATGGGATTGAGACTGAAGGTTGCATTCCCTGCGTCCTGGTCACGAACATTAAATGTAACACAATGACATAATTATAGAAATGGATAACACCCCAAGCCTCCTTAACCATCTGTTCTAATCATCGACAGCCCAGAACACATTGTAATAATTTGTCACCCATTTTTAAGGTACAATGCACTAACTCTTAATAAAGCGAGAGATGAGCAAATAAACATGCACGCCAGTCTGAATGCTATAATTAGAACTACCATTTGGTTAAAGAAAAATGGAGACGTTTTAATTTCAGGCCTCTGCTTGAATTCCACTTGAATGTGAAGTTGCTGCTAGGGAACAAGCCACGTGTGTGAACACATCGAGTTCTGAGGACACGGTGGCATCTTGAGAAGGTATTTGTTTGTGAGTGAGGCTGGGGTGAGCTCTGTACATTACTAGATTCTTAAGTTCCGTGTTTATCTCCCAGGGCCAATCTAACATGATAATTAGTATTTTTCAGATATTCCTGACAGTTACTCAGGATGATGATTTCACATAAAATTTCTAACTCTATTGATGTAACAGGTTGGCATCATTCTTTGGCACCAATGGGTTGGGTGATGATAGGATGAACACAAATTATTCATTCATTTAATAAATAATTAGGACATACGTGTCTGTTATTTCCAGGGAAGCCAGGAAGTGTGTTTTCCTCGCTGTCTTCACAAAAACACCTCAGGCTTCTGTTCTGACCACTGAGTTAACATTCACAAGAGTGACTCCTTTAGGCCCCGTCAGTCCAAGTGCTCAGCAAAACTGACCAGAGCAATCCAGAAACAGAAATCTGCTCTCTCTGCAGTGTCATGAGTCAGCTAGATTTTAGACTTCATTCCTTCTTGGTTACTCAATTAGAGAAATTTCAAACTCCTGAGCCGCAGGGAGGATGGGTACTCGCTGCCTATGCCCATCAGAGGGAGGGAGTAGGATGATTTCAGGTAATCAAGTTAGTGTACTTTGAAAATCAACCCATGCAGAATAAGAACCTTCTGGAGAAGAGACCACACCCCTGGTGGGCCTCCGCCAAGGCACTCAGTTCCCTGGCATCGGTGAGTGCTCGGTGGAATGGTGGCCACTTCCAGCACTGGCCACAAGCCAGGCACTGTGCTAAGCTCGGAGGCCTCCAGCACCACCGACGAGGAGGGTCCATGCTCTGAAACCTCCACGTGATGCAGCCACCAGCATCACCTGGAGGACCCTTTAAAATGCAGATTGCAGGGTGCCCCCAGACAGAGCTGCCAAACTTAACAAACAAACATTCAGGACATCCGATTAAATTTGAATTTCAGATAACGAATTATCATTTAATATAAGCATGCCCCAAATATTGCATGGGTAATATTAATCATCTGTCTGAAATTCAAATTTAGCGGATGACCTGTAGTTTGTCTGGCAGCTCTACCCCCCGGGTTTCTGAAATGGCAGGTCTGTGCTGGGGCTTGAGGATTTGTATTTCCAGTAAGTTCTCGGGTGATGTTGATGCTGCTGGCCAAGGCCACACTTGGAGAACCACCGAGGAAGGTAATATTATGATCCCCACTTTATGGTGAGTCAGATGGGGCACAAACAGGCTAAGCAACGTGCCCAAGGTCACAGCTCTGGCTGGGACCCGGGGAGCCTGGCTCCCAGGTCTGCTTGTTAGCCACGGTGCCACCCCACCCAAACGAGAGGTGTTTCTCAGAAGTGGTGCAGCACCCCTACCCTCACCCCCACCCCCACCCCCACCCCCAGGCTGTCTCCTCACATGCTTACTCCCAATGTATTCTGGAGGTAAAGCCAAAATGGTTATTTTATTTTATTTTATTTTGAGATGGAGTCTTTCTCTGTCACCCAGGCTGGAGTGCAATGGCGTGATCATGGCTCACTGCAACCTCCGCTTCCTGGGTTCAAGCAATTCTCCTTCCTCAGCCCCCTGTGTAGCTGGGACTACAGGCATGTGCCACCATGCCCAGCTAATTTTTATATTTTTAGTAGAGGTGGAGTTTCACCATGTTAGCTAATCTGGTCTTGAATTCCTGACCTCAGGTGATCCACCCACCTTGGCCTCCCAAAGTGCTGGGATTACAGACGTGAGCCACCCTGCCCAGCCGAAATGCTTATTTTAAAATGCAAGTTGAGGCTGGGTGCAGTGGCTCATACCTGTAATCCCAGCACTTTGGGAAGCCGAGGCGGGTGGATCACTTGAGGTCAGGAGTTCGAGACCATGCTGGCCAACATGGCGAAACCTTGTCTCTACTAAGAATACAGAAATTAGCTGGGTGTGGTGGCACACACCTGTAATCCTAGCTACTCAGGAGGCTGAGGCATGATAATTGCTTGAACCCGGGAAGCAGAGGTTGCAGTGAGCTGAGATCACGCCACTGCACTCCAGCCTGGTGGAGAGAGTGAGACTCTGTCTCAAAAAAAGAAAAATAAAAAAGTAAATGCAGGTTGAATTATGCTTCTCCTTCACTCAAAAGTGGACAATGACATCCATGTTCATCAGTAAAGCCTACATCCTGACTGTGGCCGTGACGCCCCCTCTGGCCTTATTTCCTCCATTCATGCTTCTCCAGGCACACTGGCCTTCGTGCTGCCTTTGAACATTTCAGGCAGACTTCTGCCATAGGGCCTTTGCACCTGCTGTTCCTCTGCCTGGAATTCTCTTTTTCAACAAGCCCTCATGGCTCCCTCACTGCATTCAGGTCTCTGGCACAATGTCACCTCTTGAGAGTTTTTCCCAGTGATCCAGCTGAGACAGCAGCTTTCTTCATCACCTTCTAGCACCTCATCCTGCCTTTTATTCCTTTGCAGCACTTATCACCCATCAGCTGACATTCTACATGTATATACTTGCGTGTACACCTGTTTATCTGTCCTATTTATCTCCATCCACTAAAAGGTAAGCTCTGTGAAAGCAGGTCATTTGTTTTATGCACTACCTGGAACAGTGCCTGGTAATAGATGGTACTCAAAAACCAAGACTGGATTAACTGCCTGTATCAGGCGCAAGTTCACCTGTTGGAATTCAGTGTCAAGACGCTACCCCTGCCCTTGTGGAGCTCAAGCTAACATGGAAGAGAGATGCAGAAAGATACAGTTATGCAACAGTGTGGCAAATGCAATACTGAAGATCTGCTTGGGCGCAGCTCTGATGTATCCATCTCAGTTTGGAAAATGGCTCACACTTAAAGCTTTTTAAAAATGAGGTTAGTAGAATCTCAGTGAGAAAGTTCCATCTTTACTGCACAAGACCATCTTTCAACAGAAATCACATGGTGAGTTTATTCCTGAACCTCTTATGCAAGAAGTGGCATATCTGGAACATACTGGGATTGGCCACCCAAGTGCCCATCCGTTCTCTTTGTGGCCAGGAGAACCCACATCCTGTCGCAGAGGTGAACATTTTAGACACTCTCCTTCTTAGCCCCCAGTTACAGTTAGGGCCTGGGCATGGGAGCTCCTCCGCCCAGTGGGACCGGATGGGGAGTCTCTGGGGCCTTTTAGGAAACGCTCCCTCCCTAATTCAAAGAGCTGTACTGGAGGAAATGCCCCCTTCTTTAAGTGGACATTGTCACATCTGCAAGTGGTGCCCAGAAGCGCAGAAGCCACATTGGAACCACGAGGTGACAGGTGAGGGGCTCGGTGACTCTGCTGAAGGTATCAGAGTGGAAAGGTTCCCCTGAACCCAGCCACCCCCAACGCCCTCGTCTCTGAACCTTTTATGATGTGTGACAAGAGGCTGCTGGTGTTCTACGGCCACTTTCCCAGGGTTCCTGTCCCTTGTGCTGAGGCATCCTGCCAGCCCTGGTAGGAGAGCCCCCCACCTGCCGACCTGGGCTGCTGATGCTGTGGACCTGGGGGAATACTTTGTATAAGAAGTCACACACCTGGGATGCACAGGGATTGGCCACCCACCTGTGATGTGCAGAGAGGCTTTCCAGATCATGCCTGTGAGCACAAAGGGGGAGGAAGGTGGCCAAAGCTTAGGGAGTGGCTAACTGGTTCTCTGCAGCAGGGTCCGGTTCATTTTGCTGCCTCCCTAGCTGACACCTAACCGTACCCCGCAGACCCTCTGGAGGAGCCTGGCACGCATCTGACGCTTCTCACTAAGGGGCCAGTGAGACTGTGGCTAGAGGCAGGCGGCGAAAGAGAATGATCTGGATGTTTCCTCCTCCTGTGACGCCCAGGTTCTGCGCTTCCTTCGCTCATCCACTCTTGCTGGGAATCCAGTGCCTTCTGTACATCTTGCAGTTTAATTAAAGCACAGAAATTCTATCAGCTGATTTTAAATGAGAGTGCCCTCCTCAATGGCTTAGGCTTCAGGGTTGTTTCTGACCCTGGGAAGGACTTAGTCCTTCTGTTCCCCAGTGCTGCAGCTCTCTGCTCTCTGTTTTGTGATGGGAGAGAGGGGATTTAAACTCTGCTCATTTTAATGGGTAGAGTCGTTTCTGGGCTGGTGACATGGCCCCCTTTGGGCAGAAGCATGCCTCCACAGGATTCCCTGTGCAGCTCCACTGAGCACCGAGCTGGGGGAACAGCTCAGGGGTGACCCGGGAGGCCATGTTGTCTTGGAGACATTTGGATCTCACATGTCCCAGGATGCAAGTGTGAGGCCCCTGCCGTCTGTGCTCCTGAGCATCTGGTGTCATGGGTTCCATAGATGTGGAGATGTCCAGCTGCTGCCACAGCCAGAGTGTGACTGGCCCTGTCCTCATGGCCTGGTGGCAGTTTAGGTACAGGAGTGAGCTCCTGGAGGCCAGGGCCTGTGCAAAAGCTCCTTGCATGACCCAAGGGTGAGGAATATTGAGTGGGTGAAGAATAAACACAGTGCCTGGCACACAGAGTGCAATGAACAATTCCTAATTGACTTAAATGGCTAAGCCAGGGGGAGCTGGGTATACCATAAATCCTACAATAAAAATGTGGCTTCATCCAACAGAAAAACCATGGGGTGATGCTGATTTATAATACAATCTGTTTCACTGTGGGATTCTTTTTCAGTTGTTGGCTCTTCTAAACACATTCTAAGCAGGATTTGATCGGTGCATTGATTTTTTGTTTTTTTTTTTTTACATTTTAGGAATCCACTTACTGCACACGGTGAGGTGCATCAGCAGGGACTCAGGCCTGCTGGGGTTCCTCCCAGGCTGGCTACCTCGATCCATCACCCCATCCCTCCAGACTCCAGAGGCTCTTTATCTGTCACCTGCTGAGTTTGCCTCTGGTGCCTGTTGTCTGCTTGGGCTGCCTTCCTTGCTTTAATCTTCTCTCCCAGAGACACAGAGTTGAGAGAATACGTCCTTGTTTGCCTGCAGTTTGCAGCACATGACATCCCTCATTCTTCTTTCTCTGGGCTCCACTGCACGAGGAGGGCTCTTTCCAGCCTGTGCAAGTGGGCATGGAGCTGAGGGAGGCAGCAAGAGCTGCTGAAACAGGGAGAGCTGTCATATACATGCCTTGAGATTCACCCATTTCAGTGCACGATTCAGTGGCTTTGGTATAGTCACAAAGCTGGGCAGCCATCACCACTGCATAATTTCACATTCCCATCATCCCCAAGGAAGGCTTTTTCCTGTTTTCCCCTTCTTCCCTCCCATTTCCCCTTCTTACCTCCCCGCAGCCTCTGGCAACCATTAATCTACTTGTCTTTTTGGATTGCCTAGTTTGAATGCTTCGTATAAATGGAATCATACACTATGTACTTTTTTATCTGGCTTCTTTCTCTTAGCATAATATTTTCAACATTCCTAGGCTGGGTGCCATAGCTCACTTGTAATCCCAGCACTTTGGGAGGCTGAGGCAGGTGGATCACTTGAGGCCAGGAGTTTGAGACCAGCCTGGGCAACATGGTGAAACCCTGTCTCTACTAAAAATGCAGAAAAAAAAAATTAGCCAGTTGTGGTGGCACACACCTGTAATCCCAGCTACTCAGGAGGCTGAGGCATGAGAATGGCTTGAACCTGGGAAGCAGAGGTTGCAGTGAGCCGAGACCACTGCACTCCAGCCTGGGTGACAGAGCGAGACTCTGTCTCAAAAAATCTCAAAAAAGTTATATTAATATAAATAAATTATATATAATATAATATTTATTATACTATATTATATACTATATAACATATATTATATATTATACTATATTATATACTATATAACATATATTATATATTATACTATATTATATAATATATAACATATATTATATATTATACTATATTATATAATATATAACATATATTATATGTATTTATTATATATTATATATAATTTATTATATAATATATAACTATTATATAATCTATATGTGATATATATGATGTATAATATATTATATATTAATTATATATTTATTATTTATTTATTAATTATATAATTATATATATAATATAAAAATTAATTATATAATATATAATTAATATATAATTATATATTATATATAATTATTCTCCACTGTATGAATTATTAATATATAATTATATATTAATTATATATTATATAATTAATTTTTATATTATATAATTTATATATTATATAATTAATTATATAATATATAATTTTTATATATTATATAATTTATATATTATATAATATATATATTATATAATTAATTTATATATTATATAATTTATATATTATATAATATATATATTATATAATTAATTTATATATTATATAATTTATATATAATATAATTAATTTTTATATATTATATAATTTGTATATTATATAATTAATTTATATATATTATATATATTTATTATATTATTTTAATTATATATATTTAAGATTCCTCCATGTTGCAGCATGTTTCAGGACTTCATTCCTTTATATGGATGACAATTCTCCACTGTATGAATATACCACATTTTTTAAATCTGTTCATCAGTTGATGGAAATTTGGTTTGATTCCTTATACTTTTTGGCTATTATGAATACTGCTGATAGAGACATTCATGTGGAAGTTTTTGTGTGGCCATGTTTTCAGTTCCGTTGGGTGTATACCCAGGAGTGGAAGTGCTGCTGGGTCATGCAGTAACTTTATGTTCCACATTTCAAGAAACTGCCAAACTGCTTTCCACAGTGACGGTGCCATTTTACACTCCCACTAGCAATGAGTGAGAGTTCCAGGTTCTCCACATCCTCACCGACACCAGTGAATAACTTTTTAATTTTAGTCATCCTAGTGGGTGTGAGGTGGTCTCTTTTTATGGTTTTCATTTGCACTTCTCTAATGGTTAATGAGGTCGAGCATCTTTTCATATCTGATTGGCCATTATTATATAATATTTGGAGAAATGTCTATTTAAATCCTTTGCTGATTCTTTAGTTGGGGCATTTGTCTTTTTATTAAGCGGAGAGAGTTCTTCATATATTCTAAGTATCCTCAGATATATGGATTGCAAATATTTTTTCCCATTCCATGGGTCATCTTTTCGCTTTCTGGAATAGTGTCCTTTGAAGCACAAAGGTTTTTAATTTCAAAGTCCAATTTACCAAATCTTTTCTCTAGCTGCTTGTGTTCTAGGTGTCATATTTAAGAAACCATTCCCTAATCCAACCCTATAAAGATTTATGCTTTTTTGTATGTGTTGGGGGAGTAACAGTTTTATAGTTTTAGCTCTTATATTTAGGCCTTTCATCCATTTTAAGGTAATTTTTGCTAATGGTGTGTGGTAAGGGTCCAAGTTCATTCTTTTGCGTGGGACTATATGATGGTTCCAGCACGTCTGCTGAAAAGATTCTTCTTTATCCTTTGAATTGTCATGTCTGAAATCTATTGACCATAGATGTATGGGTTATTTCTGGACCATCCATCCTATTCCATTGATCTATGTATTTATCCATATGTGGGTGCCACATTGTCTTACTCTAGCTTGGTAGTAAATTTTGAAATCAGGAAGTGTAAATTCCCCAACTTTGCTCTACTTGTGAAAGTTGCAGATATGAGGATGAAATCACTTTAGTCAGATCCAGACAATACAGTGCCGGGAAGGCGTGAAGGAGAGGGGCTCATGTTTACATATCTGAAATAAGAACTATTCCAAGGACTTTCTAGAAACCCTGGAAGAAATCCCTTCATGTCCTTCACACATCTGCTTTGTGCAGCTTGTATGTTTTGCATGTGTGCTCATATTCTTTTTTTTCTTTTTCTTTTTCTTTTTCTTTTTGTGAGATGGAGTCTCGCTCTGTCACCCAGGCTGGAATGCAGTGGCACAATCTCGGCTCACTGCAACCTCCGCCTCGCAGGTTCAAGCGATTCTCCGCCTCAGCCTCCTGAGTAGCTAGGACTACAGGCGCCTGCCACTACGCTTGGCTAATTTTTTGTATTTTTAGTAGAGATGGGGTTTCACTGTGTTAGCCAGGATGGTCTCGATCTTCGGACCTTGCGATCCGCCCATCTCGGCCTCCCAAAATGCTGGGATTACAGGCGTGAGCCACCGTGCCCGGCTGGGTGCACATATTTCTATGACACGTGGTTTATCATTAGACATTCTTTAGGACTGTAACAATTCTGATAAGATGCTCTTGAAAGAAGGCTTGCTCAGTAAGCCCTCCACCAATGAACTGATGCCAACTCTGGCTTTGAGCTACCAGAACCAATGAACTCTGTGTCCAAGAAGTTTATGTGAATGTCTCTCTTTTTGCTAATAATAACTTCCCCTTACTCCTTTTCCCTCACTGGGTGCACCTGTGACTTGTCATAGTGTGTTACGGATTGTAATCCTCTTTTCTATTCCCCTCCAAATTCAACATATTTGGAGACATTTTTCTCTGATGTCTTTTTTTTTTAGGTTGACATACTTTTTCAAGATTGTTTTGGGTATTCTGGGGCCCTTGCATTTTTATGTGAATTTTAGGTTATCTTGTCAATTTCAGAAAGAAAGCAGCTAGAATTTTTATAGAGATTGTATTGAATATGTAGGTCAATTTGGAGGGTATTGCCATCTTAACAATATGAAGTTTTATAATTCACGAATATAGAATGGCTTTCCATTTATTTAGATTTTCTTTAATTTGTTTTAATGTTTTGTAGTTTGCAGTGTACAAGCCTTGCACTTTTTTCATTAAATTTATTCTTAAATATTTTATTTTTTGATGCTATTGTAAATGCAATTGTTTTCTTAGTTTCAATTTTGGTTTGTTCATTGCTAATGTATAGGAGTACAATTGCTTTTGTATGTTGATCTTGTACCCTGCAACCTTGAAGAACTTGTTACTAGCTCTAATAGTTTCTTTCATGGATTCATTTGGATTTTCTATGTACAAGATCATGCCATCTGCAAATGGAGATAGTTTTACTTATTCCATTCCAATCTGGATGTCTTTTATTTCTTTTTCTTGCCTAACTGGCATAGTCAGCCCTTCTAGTATAATGTTGAATAGAAGTGCCACCTCTCAAAAGAGAGCTCTTAAAACGTTCATCTTGGTGCATTTTAAAAACAACGTGGGGAAAAATAAGAATAGAATTCCTTCAAAATGCTAGGAGGTAGGAAGAGAGAAAAAAGAAGTAAAGCAAAAGAAAAATAACATTAAGTAGGAAGTACAAAATAATATAGCAAACCTAACTCTAATTAGTTCAGTAATTATAATAAAAGTAAACAGATTCCATTTTCTAATTCATTTAGAAACTCTTGGACAAAAATCAGGCCAGATGCAGCGGCTCATGCCTGTAATCCCAGCACTTTGGGAGGCTGAGGCGGGTGAGTCATTTGAGGTCAGGAGTTCAAGACCAGCCTGGCCAACATGGTGAAACCCCATATCCACTAAAAATACAAAAATTAGCTGGGCATGGTGGTGTGTGCCTGTAATTCCAGCTACTTGGGAGGCTGAGGCACGAGAATCGCTTGAACCCAGGAGGCAGAGGTTGCAGTGAGCCGAGATGGTGCCGCTGCATTCCAGCCTGGGTGACAGAGCAAGACTCTGTCTCAAAACAACAACAACAACAACAACAACAACAACAACAACAACAACAACAACACAGTTCAAATTCAGCTATGTGCTATGATACCCAGAAAATAATGAGGCAAAAGGGTTAAAATTAAAAACAGGGAAGATTAAAAAGGATAAAAGAATAACTGAAGGAAGCTACTAGTTATATTAATATTAGACACAAGAGATTTGAGTTACATCATTAAGGATTAGTAGTTATTAAATACGGTAAGCGAAAAGTTTCACAAGAAAGAGGTAAAAATCCTGAACTCGTGTGTTCCTAAAACATATCATCAAAATAGATAAAGCAAAATTTGGCATACTTTTCCAGAGAAATTGACAAATCGTTAATCATAGTGAGAGATCTTAATACCAGCTTCCAGAATTGATCATTCAAGCAGAAAGACAATACTAGAAGAGATGATCAATACACTGATAGGCTTGATCCAATGAGCTGCATAGAACCTATGCCCAATAGTTAGGAAATTCACATTTTAACTTCCAAACATGATATAAAACATTTACAAAAATTGGCTACATACTGGGACACAAAGCAAATACAAATAAACATAGAATGAAAGGTATGATGTTGACCTTTCTGTGGTCATAGAAATAAAATACAAGGCCGGAGCGATGGCTCACGTGTGTAATCCCAGCACTTCAGGAGGCCAAGGAGGGTGGATCATTTGAGGTCAGGTGTTCAAGACCAGCCTGGCCAACATGGTGAAACCCTGCCTCTACTAAAAAGACAAAATTAGCTGGGTGTGGTGGTGGGCACCTGTAGTCCCAGCTACTCAGGAGGCTGAGGCAGGAGAATCACTTGAACTCAGGAGGTGGAGGTTGCAGTGAGCCAAGATCGTGCTGCTGCACTCCAGCATGGGCAACAGAATGAGACTCTGTCTCAAAAAAAAAAAAAAAAAAAAAGAAAGAAAGAAAGGAAATACAAAAAGACTGTCAAAAAGTATCTTACAAAAATTAAGAGGAAGTTGGCAGAGTTTACACCAGTCAAACAAGGAAAAGACACAATAAGATTGAACTTGTTGGAATTTGCTGTATTACTTATTTGGTTTTATTTTGGCCAAGGTATAGACAATGAATGTTTTAGGGGAGGCAGAAAGGGAGGCATGGTGAAATCTTGTTTTCTGGGTAATTTCTGTTCTGAAAATAAAAATGTGTCTGCAGGGCTTATTCACTACAGGCGCAATTTTGCAATCTTTTTCTAAGTGAGAGGTTCACACTGTAGTTATATGGGGAAAATGTGCTTTAAAACTCATTATTACTAAGCCTTTGAATTCTATCTTGCTTCCCCCAAAGCCAACATTTTATTCACTCCAACGTGCCCAGTGCTTTTGTATAAGAGATTCTGTGTCATTTGAAGCAGAGAAGCTGTCTCTTTCTTATACACACAGCTCCAAAGAATGTGATGGTAAATTGAATTCTTTTTTTGTTAATTGCTGAAGCAATGCCCTGGGAATGTTGAATTTATTATAGTGCTGCCTTATACTTCTACAGATGTGAAAACCCATATTGAAAAAATACAAGTTTGTAATTTCCTTAATTATCACGAGAGGTTCTTCTGTATCTGGACAGTCTGTAAAAAAGAAAAAAATAGTGCTGGGGTAATGATGAGAGATGTGCTGGATAAGCTTAACTACGTTTGTAATGATCCAGAGAAGAACAGGAGGGGTAATGAAGAGGCAAAATGAATATGGCAGAAGCATTAGTCTAATAACTGACATCTGCTCAATCAAATTTGGGGGCCCATTGTTTAGTAAGATACACTTTTTTGATTGTGAAATCCATAGACTTCTATAGATCAATAGAAAAAAAAACAGACAGGAAATTTTGGGGTTCATCCCAAACAAGATGTCTCCCATTCATTGTGCATCTCAAGTGAGCTACACAGAAAAAGGCAATCCAGTTTGATATTTGCACCATTTTCCTTAAACACTAATCTCTTTCTCTTGCACAAAGTTCTGGATTTTAAGCAGGTTAACCACAATTGGTGTTAGCATTTGCAACTTCATTAGTGAGTTTTAAAGACGGTCTTGAGGAAATGAATTGAAATTGCAATTCATAAATGTAGACAATATTTTTTGCCTAGCCTAGGCATGACATGACAAATATCAGATACCTTGGGGGGAATTTTTAGGGATTAAAAGAAGATTCAACTTAGATCCGAGAGGAGAGTTAAGTATTTGGCAAAAATGATTCAGTTAGTCAAGCGTGGTGGCGTGTGCCTGTAGTCCCAGCACCCAGGAGGCTGAGGTAGGAGGATAGCTTTAGCCCAGGAGTTTAAGACTGCAGTGAGCTATGATCGTGCCACTGCACTCCAGCCTGGGTTACAGAGCAAGACCCCATCTCTAAAAAAAAGAAAGAAAAAAAAAAAAGGAAAAAGATTTGAAAGTTCAATTGGCATTAGTTCAAAAGAGTCCATATAGGGCAGAAGGAAACTTGAGGCTAACACAGACAGTAAATCAGAGGTAAGGCTGCCTTGTAACGCAATGTGCAAGTACAGAAAATTGCCAGTTGTCACAGCTACTCCCAATTAAATAAATTTTGAGTCAGGTGGAAGGGTAATTAGCCCAGAATCACTTGTCCTTTTCCCATCTGCAAAACATAATATCTCAAGACTCCTAGAAACTACCAGTGAATTGTAAGTAGGTAACGTAATGCTATCATTTTATTTTGGGTGCTGATATGGTTTGACTCCAACTCTCATCTGGAATTGTAATCCCCGCGTGTCGAGGAAGGGGCCTGGGGGGAGGTGATTGGATCATGGGGGTGGTTTTCCCCATGCTGTTCTTGTGAGAGTGAGAGAGTTCTCAAGAGAGTTGATGGTTTTCATTCTGGCACTTCCTTGCTCTTTTGCTCTTACTTTCCTAATGCCATGTAAGACGTGCCTTTTTTCCCCTTCACCTTCCATCATGATTGTAAGTTTACTGAGTTCTCCCCAGCCATGTAGAACTGTGAGTCAATTAAACCTCCTTTCTTTATAAATTACCCAGTCTCAGGTAGTATCTTTACAGCAGTGTGAGAATGGAGAATGGACTAATACGGGTGCTAATATATATTTCTGTAAAACTTAGATTTTTTTTTTTTTTTTAAGAGATGGATTCTCGCTCTGTCACCCAGGATGGAGTGCAGTGGCACAATCTTGGCTCACTGCAACCTCTGCCTCCTGGGTTCTAGCAATTCCCCTGCCTCAGCCTCGTGAGTAGCTGGGATTACAGGTGCACGCTGCCACGCCTGGCTAATTTTTTGTATTTTGCTAGAGATGGGGTTTCACTGTGTTGCCCAGGCTGGTCTGGAACTCCTGAGCTCATGCAATCCACCCACCTTGGGCTCCCAAAGTGCTGGGATTACAGGCGGTGGGCACACCGCACCCAGCCGATCTATCTTTTAAAAGACGGATAGGGTCAGAGAAAGTCAGGGAGGACCATGGGAAATATTGACATGATGGCAGTGGGTGGGGCTATTGAAGGACCCTGGCTTCCCAGTTCCACACACCTGTGTTTAAACACTACTACTTAGCAGCTGTATGACTGTTTCAACAGGCTGACTTTTCAGCTCAAAGATTCTGTGAGCGCCTCCTATCTGACAGTCCAAGTCCTAGGTGTTTATTCACCATGGTGACTGAGAGAAGTATCATTCCTGCCCTAGTGACACTCATGTTTTATTATAAAAAACATGAAACAAGGAGTTACAGCTAAGTACAATTCAGTGTTTGAAAAACAGACAGAGTTCTTTGGAGCACAGAGAAGGTGTGTTGCGGGGGTTGGTGGGAGCTTTGTCGGGTGGAGAAGAGGCCAGGCCAGATCTTAGGGAAGGGGGCAAGTCAGGAAGCAGATACAGCATCAGGCAGAGGAGGTGAGGGTGGGTCCTACCTGGAGGAGACACATGGGAATGAAGACCATATATTTAAGAATTAGAATTGGTAGGGCTTTTTATAGCCTTTTTCTAAAAAAAATTTCATAATTTACCTTTAGTAAAGATGCCATCATCCATTTTTTGGTCTGTAAAGGATTATATAGGCATGGAGGAACATATGGAAATATATGACTTAATTATTAATGACTTAGGTTTTGTTGATGTTTTAGTCTGGGTTCTCCAGGGAATTGGTTCTAAAGAACCAATAGCCTACACACACACACACACACACACACACACACACACGCGCAGAGAGAGAGAGAAAGAGAGAGAGAGAGAAAGAGAGATTTATCATAAGGAACTGACTCGTGGTTATGGAGGCTGAGAGGTCCCCAGATCTGCAGTCAGCAGGCTGGGGACCTGGAAGAGCTGATGTGTAAGTTCCAGTCCGAGTCAGAATCGGAAGGCAGAGAAGATTCATGTTTCAGCTCAGACAGTGAGAGCATATGTCAGGCCTTCGGTGGACTGGATGAGGCCTGCACACACCGGGGAGGGAAATCTGCTTTCCTGCATCTACCGATTCAAATGCTAAACATCGCTGACACAGCCAGAGCAATGTTCAACCATACATCTGAGCTCTCCATGGCCCAGTCCAGTGGACACATAACATAAACCTCATGGTGGGTATGAAGGGAGAGCCAAGACAGGCAAAACAAAATGAAACGAAACACCCCCAAACCAATAAAACAACACTATGATATGTTTTCACTTAAGCATGTGGGCATATGTAAAAAAGAAAGTTTTTGTGTGTTTTTTTTAATTTTAATTTTTTTTTAATTTTCTTTTTTTGGAGACAGAGTCTCGTTCTGTCGCCCAGGCTGGAGTGCAGTGGCATGATCTCAGCTCACAGCAACCTCCACCTCCCAGGTTCAAGCGATTCTTGGGCCTCAGTCTCCTAAGTAGCTGGAACTACAGGTGCATGCCACCACACCCCGCTAATTTTTGTACTTTTAGTAGAGACAGGGTTTCACCATGTTGGCCAGGCTGGCCTTGAACTCCTGACCTCAAGTGATCTGCCCGCCTTGGCCTCCTAAAGTGCTGGGATTATAGGCATGACCCACTGTGCCCCACCAAAAAAAAAAGTTAAAAAAAGAAAAGAAGAAAAAGTGGGTTTCAAAAGTCATTTGGGTCACTCATCTCATCTTGTGATTGGTTTATGTCATTGCTTAGACAAATGGCTAACTGAATGTCTGGGACGAGTATTTGATTCTCCACTGGTAGGGATTCAAAAGTTCTTTATTAGGCCGGGTGCGGTGGCTCACGCCTGTAATCCCAGCATTTTGGGAGGCCAAGGCAGGCAGATTGCCAGAGCTCAGGAGTTTGAGACCACTCTGGGCAACATGGTGAAACTCCATCTCTACTAAAATACAAAAAATTAGCTGGGCGTGGTGGCATGTGCCTGTAGGCCCAGCTACTCGGGAGGCTGAGGCACGAGAATTGTTTGAGCCTGGAAGGCAGAGGTTGCAATGAGCCAAGATCGTGCCACTGCACTCCAGCTTGGGCTAAAGAGTGAGATTCTGTCTCAAAAATAAAAAAAAAATTCTATATTAGTCTTCCTGTATCGGCTCACTTATGTCTGAGATTTCTTTAACAGGTTTCTTACTCATTACAGAGGAGGCATAGCATGCAAATGACACATTGGACAAGTAGCACAGGGACTTAAATTCATACTAAAATGTAAATGACTAGTACCAGAACTGTGCACTGACTTTGGGTGGAAGAGTGGAAGGAGCACTGAGTCTGAAGGGCATAGAAGAGTGTTTGTCACGCAGTGAGTTAAAGGGCCCAGAAGGGAAGTTTTGGAGAAGCTCTGTTGGCTTACTTGTTTCTGAAAGAGGCAGCTATAGTGTAAGGAAAAAGTACAAATCTGGGTTCACTGTGTCACTTACTGGCTGAGTAACTTGGGCAGATGGTGTAACCTCTCCAAGGATAAAGATATTTACATGGCTTTTTCAGAGATAAAAGCCATGACAGCTGGACGCGGTGGCTCACGCCTGTAATCCCAGCACTTTGGGAGGCCAAGGCGGGTGGATCACCTGAGGTCAGGAGCTCCAGACTAGTCTGGCCAACATGGTGAAACCCCATCTCTACTAAAAATGCAAAAATTAGCCAGGCATGGTGGTGGTTGCCTGTAATCTCAGCTACTTGGGAGCAAGACTTTCAGAGCAAGGAGCAAGGAGTCTTGCTCAAAAGTTGACTCTGTGTCTTTCTAATGAAGGACAGACAGTTTGGCATCAAAATCACCAATGACTGTGGGCCTGTGTATTGGTGGTGGTTGTGGCTGGTTTTGAGGGAGTGGTGAGGGTGAGGTCGCACAGGTGGCCCCGCTGCTGTCACTCCCGTGTGCCAGTGCGGTCAGCTGCTGCTGGGCTGGAGCTGTGCTTGCCCACATTGGTTTGTTTTGCTGTTTTCAATATTTATTGCCTAATGAAATGACAAATTGCATCCGATGCAGCTGTCTTGTCAATGAGGAAGCAATGTAATTAAGTGTTAAAATTATACTGCTTCAATGCCCCAAGCTGTGCTTGCTTCACGTAAATTGAATGGCTATAAAAAGATCCCAGGGCGGGCTTTGTAAATGGCCTGTCACATCCTGCAGGAAGGGAACTCCATGGTCACCAGGACCTTCTGGACTTCGAATGTCAAAAATGACAAATGGACTGTGCTTTCCTTCTTAGTAATGATCATCTGTCACCCACTGGTGCAGAGTAACAGGCCGGGCTGCTCGTTTGCCTCATCTGCTGAAGATGATTCCATCAAGGTGAGCTGTCAGTGCCCAGAGGCACTGGGGGCACCTGGAGGCCAAGTGTGATCAAAAGCAAATTCCAAGGGATGGCTTCTTCCGGTGTCCTCAAAGCCCAAGCACCTCCCTCCTCACAACAGCTCCCCACCCACCCCCATTTTTGATCCAAATACCAAATGCCCATTCCGGACCCATTAGACTGTGGGTTGTTGTTTCTTTTTGGGGGAGGAGGTTAAAAATACATTGCATGGCTGGGCGTGGTGGCTCACGCCTGTAATCCCAGCACTTTGGGAGGCCGAGGAGGGCAGATCACGAGGTCAGGAGATCGAGACCATCCTGGCTAACATGGTGAAACCCCGTCTCTACTAAAAAAAACAAACAAAAAAAATTAGCTGGGTGTGGTGGTGGGCGCCTGTGGTCCCAGCTACTCGGGAGGCTGAGGCAGCAGAATGGCGTGAACCCGGGAGGCGGAGCTTGCAGTGAGCCAAGATCGCGCCACTGCACTCCAGCCTGGGCTGCAGAGCGAGACTCTGTCTCAAAAACAAACAAACAAACAAAAAGCCATTGCATAATATTAATCATTTTAACTATTCAGAAGTGCATGAGTCAATGGCATTAAGTACATTCACCACGTTGTGTACCCATGACCATTATCTATACCCAAGCAATTTGTCATCCCAAATAGAAACTCTGTACCCATTCAACAATAACTCCTCCTCCTCCACCCCCAGCCCCTGGTCGCCTCTATTCTACTTTCTGCCTCTAGGCATTTGCCTGCTCTAGATGCCTTATGTAAGTGGAATCACACAATACTTGTCCTTCTGTGTGTGCCTTATTTTACTTAGCATAATGTTTCCAAAGTCCATCTGTGTTGTAGTGAATAGCACCATCCCAATTCCTCTTCGCAGCTGTATAATATTCCACCCTGTGCATAGACCATTCAGCTGGATTTGGAAAGGACCCAGGCAGCTCCTGCTCCACTGTAGCTGCAGACCTGGGTGAAGGCTGTCCTCTTTGGCACCAAGGTCAGGACTGTCTCCATTGCTCTTTACCCTGAGGATGTGGCTGGCTCCTTCACTGCCTGTCCTCTTCAACTCTGAGTCCAGAAGTCATGGGGTGCTCTGAGGGAATTGCAGGGAAAAGCAACAACAGTGGATCTTGAAAATATGGAAGAGACTCAAAGCAAGTTATTTCCTGGATTTTTGTGAAACACTGATAAGATGCTAACAAGCACTGGGTAGAAAATCTATTTGCTCTTGGACAACCAGTCCCACAGGGAAACCATCTGTGCCTCTTGCCATGGGGAGAGCCGAAAGGCAATGGCTCAGTTAATCAGGACTGGGCACTGCTGGCCTTCCCTGGGTAGTGTTGTGGGAGAGAGGTAGTGTCACTCCATCAGGCCACACCTTCACTCAGAGCACTCTCTTCCCACTCACGATGGACTAGGACCCTCACCTTGGGTGAGAATGTGATTTGTCTTGGCATCTGTGATCATAAAGTCACTGAACATGACCTCAGAGGGACCCAAGACTCCTTCTCTTGACAGATGAGGGAACTGAGCCCATAGATGAACAACAGATGTGCCAAACCCCCTCAGCTGGTGGCTGTTTGTCATCTGTCACCTGATCATGGTTCTCCTGGCTTCTATGTTGCCCTCCCTCCACGGGGCAGCAGGTGCTACTTCTAAATGGACAAGTGGGAATGTGGGTCTAGGGGAGGCCCCACAGTCAGGGGGATGCTGTCGGTCCCAGACCTGCCACCAGACCATTGCTCGTTTCCTCTTGATACTCTGCATCGCCAGTGCTTGGGTCTGAAAGACCCGTTTTACTCCTGAAATATTCACACTTCCTAAGATGGCAATGGCTGGTATTATTTTTTAAAAGACGTCACTAATGCTTTATTGCTTTAAAAGAAAGGAGAAGGCCGGGTGTGGTGGCTCACGCCTGTAATTCCAGCACTTTAGGAGGCCGAGGCGGGCAGATCACGAGGTCAGGAGATCGAGACCATCCTGGCTAACACGGTGAAACCCCGTCTCTACTAAAAACACAAAAAATTAGCTGGGCGTGGTGCTGGGTGCCTGTAGTCCCAGCTACTCGGGAGGCTGAGGCAGCAGAATGGCGTGAACCCGGGAGGCGGAGCTTGCAGTGAGCCGAGATCTCACCACTGCACTCCAGCCTAGGTGTCTCAAAAAAAAAAAAAAAAAAGAAAAGAAAAAAAGAAAGGAGAAGAAACATAACTGTAATTTTTCAAAGTTTGGACTGGGACTTTTCAGGTCCTTTTTGGAGGGCAAAGGAAGTGCCAGCTTCTCTGGGGAACTTGTTTTTAAATCCAAAGACTCCAACCACATTCCCTACACATGAACATGTTCACTTTCATCCCTTCTCTCAGTGTCTCCTTCCCATCTTAGTACCATTGTGATTATAGACATCTGCATTTTTAGAAGCATTTTACCCATTTATTTTTTTAAACATTCCAGAACTGCTGACATACTGTGGATGTGGAGTATAAAACTTGAAAAATGCAGATGTTGAAGGAATAATAAGTATCTTGTGCTTTAATACTTTATGGCAGGATGGTACTATAAGCAAGTGAATTAAACAGCTATGTAAATCATAAACAAAAACTAAAAAGGAACCAAAGTGAAAAGGATAACTTCCAGGCAGTGTCTTTCTATTGTAACCTGTTATTTAAGGAAATACTGGTGATTTCTTCTAAATAGGATATAAAACTTACTTCAAATTACTCTTCCTCGGTCCTGCCTGCCAAGAACTCACGTGTAACTGTGATAAAATAACCTTTCCCAGGTATATTGGCAGGTATGTGTGTAATCTCAGAATACGCAGGTGACACAGATATGATATGACAGCTGGTAATGGTGGATTCATTTATAATGTTTACACTTCTATGACCAGGCCTTAAGGGAAGGTCAGTTTTTTAAAAAACCAAGCAGTGTCTTCCTACCTATCTCCAGATACATGTCAAAAAAGAAGCACATGTTTGTGCTTCCGTTTTGTTTCTGCTCAGCAATATAGTCAAGCAACAGTTTGTTTCCAAGTGACCCATTGAGCTGTGTATGCATTTTTGTTTATTTCAAATAAAATATATTTGTATTATTTGTCAAAAAAAGGAGAAAAAAGTACAATAAAACATTATGCAACTCGTTACTAGATGCTGAGGATGTCACATTAAAGATGAGAACACAGAAAGAAGAAAATGACAGAAATAGACTTCTCTAGTCACAGAACAGACAGGAGTGCCAAAGACTGTTACTTAGGAGTAGGTTCACTGCTAGTGACAGCAACCTGGCCTTAGAGGCTCAGACACACAAACGTTTATTATCTCACAAAAAAATAGTACAGACGTAGGCAACCTAGGGCCGATGTGGTGGCTCCATGAAGTTATCAGGTAACCTGGTTCCTTTCTGTCTTCTATTTTTGCCTGGTATCACTTCCAATATCAAGGCAACCTCACAGCCTAAGATGGCTGCCAGAGCTCCAGCCATTATTCCTACAGTTGAAGCACCAGAAAGGAAAAAGTGAGGAAGAAGGGCTCCCTCGATCATCTGAGAAACACTCCAAGAAGTCCAACAATACACTTCCATTTGCATCTCACTGGTCACTCCTAGTTTCGAGGGAGGCTGGGGAAGGCAGTCTTTATTCTTAAGTGGCAACATGTCCAGCTAAAAAGCAGGACTGTGTTACTAAGGAAGAAGAGAGAATGGCAATAGGTAGCAGCTGTAATCTCTGCCACATACACAAAGCCAGTGGCCTGAGGTGGGTCTAATGGTAGGGACAGTTGTACTTTGGCCAGCTGTCCCCCCTGTGCTGAGAGCTGCTGGTCACTTGCTGCCGGCTGTGACACTGGCAAGGCCACTGGCAGGAGGGAAGCAGTGATGCTAGCCGTTCCTCAGCCCACCGCTGTGTCTCATATGGTGTCCAGTCTTGTTTTATCTGTACAGATCCAACAGGAACAGTAGTCATTTTCACTTACATTTCAGTTTGTGCCGTGCATCGCCTTCTGACCAACATGGTGTTCTTTGGCTGGCTCCTATAGAAGCAGAGTTTGAGAGAGGAGTTTTTGTCTTTTTAAGGGATAGGGTCTCGCTCTGTGGCCCAGGCTAGAGTGCAGTGGTGTGATCATAGCTCACTGCAGCCTCCAACTCTTGGACTCAACTATCCTCCTGCCTCAGCCTCCCAAATGGCTGGGACTACAGGTGTGCTACCACACCTGCCTAATTTTTAAAATTTTCTTTAGAGACAGGGTCTCACTATGTTGCCCAGGCTGGTCTCAAACTCCTTGACTTAAGCAAGCCTCCCACCTCAGCCTCCCAAAGTTCTGGGATTACAGGCGTGAGCCACCTTGTCAGGCCTGAGACAGAAACTCTTGAGGGAGTGCCCTCGGGTGACGTGTGTGAGGGTGACAGAAGCGTACCCAGACAGGGGAAGAAGTAGACAAAGAGGTGGTTTGACCCCACAGGGAGCCCAGGACTGTGAATGGGACCCATGTTGTCCCACCTGAGGCAAGGGGCTGGGTTTTAGTGTCCCCATCGGTCACGTAGGTGCCGTCCTGCTCACATCAGCTCAGTTCAGAGCCCTGCCTAGTGCCAGCCCTCAGAGGAGGAGACGGAGCCTGCACAGATGGCATCTGAGTCATCCTCGTAGCACCCAGTGAGGAGCCCCAGGCTCGGGTCATTATCCGTACATTACAAAGGAGGAGTCTGAGGCCTTGGGGAGGGACGTGACCCGACAGGACCATGGGCCACCCTGAGGCAGAACCAGGACCAGCCGTGGCCTCCTGCCTGCCGGCCACTGCCTTAGATGGGAACACTAGGAGCCCCTTCCACTGCTCTGCGTTGCCGCCTCCAAACTGCACTTCTGGCGACCGAGCATCTGTTATTTGTGCCATTTTAAATTTTGTACTGGGTCTGAGTGAGACACATGGAAAGGAAAGCAGCTAAACCACTTATTAGAAAAGGAGTGTTTCCAGCTGCAGACAATCGCTGTAGTGATCCTCATGGCCCTTAGAATAAAGACAAACGGCAGCACACGTTTCCCGGGGTAAAGGGTGCACCACAGTGGCACAGTCACACCTGTGTGCATTTGACGGTGCTTTTTCTTTATTTTTCCCTTTGGAGGGGAGTACAGGTGGGCAGGGGCTGGGCGCAGCCGCCTGGCACCATGGGCTCAGTCCTGGCTTCCATCTCTGTCCAGTCTCCATTTTCATCCTGAGTTCCTAAGTCATTTTTTTCTTGCAGTTGAAAGCAATTTCCTGTTTACATTTTTTCCTTCAGGACACAAGGGCAGCTGGTTATGGACATATGAGCTTTCATAGATTTAAAAGTCTCAAGCGATTCTTCCATAAGGATGTAAAAATTTCCTCACGGGGCCCATTTTTCCAACCAAAGTTTTTTGGGTCTCCTCAATGGTCTCTTTCTCCTTTTTCGGTGTAAGATGATGGTTGCTGTGGCACTGTTTACGGTGAAAAACTAAAACCCCCGAATGACCTTCAGCATTGGGCTGATTGAACCACAATGGCACCTCTTATCGTAAGAATATAGATTTGTATGTATTGACCTGGATAATTGACCTCCAAGATATTCTGAAGTGGGAAAAGCTAGTTGTAAACAAGATTATATAGCACTACGTAGTTTTTTTTTTTTAAACAAACAACACATACACTCAAAACCTCTGTGTGCATATGTGTGTGTGTCTGTGTTTCTGTGTGCCAGAAGGAACAGAGACAGAGGCGAAGGCAGAGACGCTGCAGCACCACCCACTGGCGCTGGCTTGGGTCATGCGGGACGGGAAGAGGAAAGGGAGAGAAGGCTGCTGGGCAGTGCTCGACCTGAGACGTTCTCAGATTTCCCATTTCCATCCTGCCCCAGTCCGCATCACATCACATCCAGACAGGTCTGCAGGCTCCTGCTATAGCCCCGCTGTTTTAAGCCCCCTGTTCCTAAACCTGTCCTTTCCACAGCTGCCCCGCCCTGCTTCCGGCACCCCACAGAACTCCTGAGGAATCTACATGGATGCCATTGAATTGAAACGGCCATTGCAAAATTATAACTGAGACAGCGAAAGAGATCTGACTGAACCAACTCCATCTTGCTTCTAACCTCCAAGTTGTACTTGTTCATTCCTGAGCACAGGCTGAAATAATTCTGAGGGGAACTTAGTTTATAGTTTAGCTTTGAAACAAAGACGATAACAGCCCTTTCCCAAAACAAACTCCCTTCTTGCCTGGGCACTCCTCTGCCTTTGCATCACTAACAAATTAGCCAAATATTAGAAATTATGGTTTAGGAGCCATGCAGCTGGAGGCTACAAGACTCTGACTCTCCTCAGATTGCTCCTGGGGATAACATCACCGTTTTAAAACCTAAGATCAGTGCTTGAGATATTTTGCAGACCCTGAACTCGATGGATCAGCTGGCACCACCCAGATCAATAAACTGGCTCATCTGGTCGTGTGGCCACCCCCAACCCAGGAACTGACTCAGCACAAAGAACAGCTTTGACTTCCTATGATTTCATCTGCAACCCGACCAATCAGCAGTCACAACTCACTGGCCCCTACTCACCAAATTATCTTTTAAAACTCCAATCCCCGAATTCTCGGGGAGACTAATTTGAGTTATAATGAAACTCTGGTGTCCTGCACAGCTGGCTCTGCATCAACAACTCTTTCTCTATTGCAATTCCCCCGTCTTGATAAATCTGCTCTGTCTGGGTAGCGGGCAAGGAGAACCCGCTGGGTGGTTATACAATTGTTAAGAGGCAGGAAACAGAATCAGGTGAATAACCAAGGAGGAAGGGGAGGTGGCATCTAGCTTCTTGAGCAGGAGTTAGGGGTCATACTGGGAATAGAGGCACTGGGGGACATTATTACTTTTTCTAGGTAGATTATTTGATTTGTTAAAATAATAAAATGTAAACTTTAATGAATCAAATGAATTGCTTTGAAACATTAAGGGTGAGGGTCCTTTGAACACCACAGTTCTACTGCTCACCATAGCCTTTGGCTGATCAACAGCAGTAAACCACAAAGCCCCTTAGAGCGGGAGCTGCCGGCTGCTGTTGAAGCTTCTCAGTCCCAGCCCTGGAATCAATTGTTTCTCCAGGGGATGTGGGTTCCTCTTTCATGTGGAGAATGAAATTTAAAAGCCAAAGTCTGGGTGCTAGGTGTGCTCAGTGCTTTTGGGAAACAGCAGCTTTTGTTGCTGTTCCCAGGCTCCTTAAATGGGCAGAGCTAGGGAATATATGTAATATATATATGTGTGTCTTTCTACCTAGTATCTATCGTCTATCGCTGTCTGTTTAGCTAATCTCTCTCTCTCCATCATCTAATTTATCTGTGTATCATCTATCTCTGTCTATCTAATATCTATCTCTATCATCTAACTTATCTATCATCTATCTATATCTAACCTTCATCCATCCATCTCTCATCTCTCTAATCAATCTATCAGCTGTCTATTGTTCCCCAAAACTTTAAGTTCACATGGATAGTTTAATCCCAGTGTTGTAGGACTTTCTCCTTAGTTCAACTAAAAACCAGGTTCTTGTCACATGACCAGGAAAGATTAGGCTCACAGACACATAGAAGGGTGAGAAAAATGGAATTTATTGGGTGAAAAAGGAAGAAGAGAAACACTTTCAGCAGAGCGAGAGGGAAGCCGAGAAATCAGCTCCTGCCCCCACCACACAGGAACTGAAGAGGCCGGGCTCCTCCCCTCTGCAAATGGCTGGAAGTTCCCTGGCTCCACCCCATCCTCCTAGTGTGCAGGCCTGTTAGAAGTTCTCCCGGGAGCCCTTTTTACTTGGCTGTCTCACCAGGTCAAACAACAGGGCTCATTCTAGCTTTCCCCTTTCCACGTTTGTAACTCACTTCTTTGATATGAGGACCCTGGCTCCCATCGTCCTCATATGGCTTCTTATGTGGTCCATGTCCCTATGTATAACCCACCTCCTTTCACTGGCACTTTCTCCTCCCTCACGCAGGTACTCTCCTCCCAACCCTTCCTGAATCATCTATTCTGGTGGCTACAGCAGGAGCCACCAGACCTTTCTGGGTGTGATGTGATACAGTATCCATGTATCACATCCAGTATCCCCTCCTATACAAAGGGAGGGGACCCAAAGAGGGTAGCCGTTGCCGGCTCAAATGCCTGGGTTTATATCCCGATCATTGTACCTCCCGCTGTGCTCTCAGGCAATAGATGATCCAGTCTTCCATGTATCACAGTATAGCTCCCTTTGCAAGGGAGCTCTGTTTTCACTCTATTAAATCTTGCAACTGCAAAAAAAAAAAAAAAAAAAAAAAAAATGGGGGAAGACTGTTTCACAATCGCCCCAGCTCTAGGGGTTCCAGGGGGCTGGTTGCCCAGAAGGAACCAGCTGCGAGAAGCCCTGTCCTGGGTGGGCAAGATGCTCTTGACTTTTTTCTTTTTTCTTGTGAGAAGCAAATGGGACTAGCAAATGTGGCCACCGTCTGTTGTCATTAATGGACAGTAACATTCATGTGCCCCTTTTTAGAAGATGAATTATATATTAACAAGAGCTAGAACAGGTACTATTAAGTTGGTGCAAAAGTAATAGAAGGGTGAGAAAAGTAATTACTTTTGCACAACCTAATACTTACAACATTCCTCTGAGAAATCTCTCTCTGCCCAGAATTTGTCCTGGTGGTTTTCAGGGTTCTTCTTAAGGAACAGAGAGGGAATTACCCACAGAACCTGCTTCAGATTGAAGCGGGGAAATCCCTGCCTAGGAGGCCACGTCTGAATGGAGCTCACAGAGACTCCCAGTGGCTCTGGGCAACATCCCCCACCCCCACAACCCAGTCTGCTCCCAGGAAAGGGGCTCCTGAATGGCCCAGACATTTGAAAATGAAAAATTGCAGCAGCCCGGGGTGTTAAAACAATGTGGGCAAATATCCGAATGCTGTTTGGCCTTACTTTGGGTAAAGAAAAAAGGAAATGGCACGGTGGTCCCTCCCCGCAGGTGAACGGCTGTCACAGAGCATCTCAACGTGATTAACTAGATGTGATGCTGAATCACGCTTGACTTGTCTTTGTCTTGCTTGTTAAGGAGACTCTGAGAAGAGGGTCACCCCTGCTTCCAGGAAGATCCTTCAGGCTGTGTTGACATAGTGTCACTCTTGGGGGTGCAGGAGAGACCTGATGGCCCAGGTGACCATTAGAGGATGGTGACCTGGTGGACAGTGGTGTCCTCAGGTAGGAAGCCAGGAGAAGCTAGTTTTTAGGGCAGACGGAGAGTTTTGGTCACGGTCAGTGGAGGAGATTCAGGTGGGTCCTGATCTACTTCAGCTGCAGAGTAGATCCATTCCAATGACACACTTAGGGACTGGGGAAAGGACTGCAGGGCGGGCCCATGGGCCCAGTGGACCAGTGTGAACTGGACTTGCGTCAGGACGCCACTTGTCACCTGCGCCCCCACCCACACAGAGGGCTGTGTGGATGCTTTGGGCCTTTTGGGATCAATGTCAGACCCCATACCCAGAAGTCCTCAACACGTCTGCTTGTTGCCCTTTTTCCAGCACACGGTCACCTGAACAAATTGCCACAGACCCTTCAGGGAAAGGATGGGGGGACTGGCATGGTAAAGACTTCCCAGAATGTCACAGGATCCTTCCCTCTGGGGAAGGCCACCTCCTTAGTCAATAGTTTTGGGGTCTGAATATGGGCTTAGGTCTAGGAGCAGAGCAAGGGGCTTTATTTCTCTTGGGGCGGCCACCCTCCACCTCTGCCCCCCGTTCCTGCTTGTTATTGGCCATAAGTGCCCAGTGGCCCTTCTGCTGGCCACTGCCAACTTGCCCCTGGAGGTGCCAGCTCTATTATCTATCCCCACCCCTCCACGCAGTGCAGCTCCTGCAGACACACACCCTTGGGAGATTCGGGGACTGGCCACTCCAGGGGGGTTTTAGGGGCCATTGGTCAGGGGCAAGCTGGCATATCCTTCCACGGTAAAAGATAAATTATTGTACTTTTGTCCCTTGGCACAGAGAAGGAAGCGGGGTGCCTGGCAGGTCTCCCTTCTCGCCTCCTGCTGGGTGTCCTGGCTTCCATGGTTGAGCCTGGCCTCTGTCACTCTGAGGCCCCATCATCCCCACGGATGTCAGTGACCTCAGCTCTGTGACTGCCACCTACTGTGCCTGGTCTGCAGGGGACAACCCTTGTCAGGCCTCTCAGTGACGCTGCTGCCCCTCTTGCCAGCAGGTTCCAAGTAGCCTGGGGGGATATGTGTCCTCTGGGCTTGCTCCTGAAACAGCACCTTCTGCCCACACCTCAAATGCTCATCCCAGCACGCCCGCTCCCCTCAGCTTTCCCTGCTGTCCGCCAGGCCAACTCAGGCGTCTCCACCTCTCCTTGTTGGTTGTCATTTCTTCTTGGCCACTCTGAGCCATCCCAAGAGTGTGCTTGTCCCATCTCCCTGGGGTTCTTGCTATGGTGTTAAATCCTGTGTCCCATGTGACACAAAGTTCATGGGAGGCCGTTATTTTGGATGGGCCTCCTGCACGAGGCCCCAGTGGACCAGACCCAACCAGCATGAAGGCACTTGTACTAAATGCCCCGTAATTGAAATGAACTTTGAAATGGGCCAGTTTTCAGAAAGAACAACAACAACAAACCCCCAGAGATCCCAGTCTACCCGAGTCAGCATAATAGGGAAGTCCCCTCTGTATTAGCAATACAAGGAAAGTAACTTTGAAGTGATCAGTCCACTTTTTTTGTTCTCTTTTCTGTTCCCTTCAGTCCTTGTTTGCCTACAAAGCCAACTCCTGTGATGGACTCATTGGAGCACTCATTCTGTTGCATAGCACAAGGCGCTGCCCGATTCTAGAATCACAAATAAAGCAATTCGATCTTTAAACTCAATTGTGATTTTTGTCTTTTAATGCAAGACAATGCCCCCGTCAATAAGTTTCTGCTCACCCGGTCTCAGCATCCCAGGCCGTGGGACCCCAGTCAGAGCAGTCCCTTCCTGCTGGTCATGCTGGCTCGTTCTTGCCCTCCTGTAAGTACATACCCTCCTTCCTTATCTGGCCAGGACTAACCCAGGACCATTTATGCTAAGATTTAACTATAGCAGTTAGCAGCCAGGAGATGGTGTGGGTGCAACTCCTGAGGGGCCTCCATTGCCTTGTGGGGCAGTGGTCCCTGCAGAGTCCTCCATCCTGGCAGAAGTGCTAGCTCCTATTAGGGAAGGGTGGGGCACCTCTGCAAGCACAAAGGGGCCAGAGGGACCTGCAGGGGATTCCTGGGGGCAGCCATCCATGTTTCAGGGTCCCAGGGTCCCCTCCTTAGAGCCCCAACCTTTGCATGGGAGATCTGGCTTGGCCGACCACACAGATGGCCGTGGAGCTCTGCGCCTGCTCAGCCTGCGTGTGAGAGACGAGGGCCTCTTCGGGAGCTACCACAGAGGCCTGACGGCTGTCCCATGAATCACAGCTGCTTGTTGACCCTCCTCTGCTGGGAGGTTTTCCAAGGTCACTACTGGGGGAAGCTTCAGCTGGCCCGGGTTCCAGAAACTATCAGTGTCCTGTCTTTAACCAGGATGGCATCCTTGTCATCCTCTGGGCAGTGGACAAGCCGGTCCCAAATCCTCCTCTGACCAACCGTTTTCTTGGACCACCCCTGGAACCATTTGTGGAGCTTGGGAGCTCTGAGGAGCAGATACCAGCAAAAGAGTAAAGCCGGAAAATCAGGGGACATGCAAATGGGGGAAGATGGGGTGGGGTGCAGAGAGGTGAGGCGAGCCGTGGGATGGCGATGCCCATCAGAGGAGCGCAGGGAGAGGAAGGGGGATCTGAGGAGGGGGCTCAGTCCACCATGAGGTTCTCAGGGCAGGTTGGCCTCGTCCTGGTGAAACTTGGAGCCACAGTCACCTGTCAGGGGAGACCCATCTCCCAGGAATGGGCCTGCCTCAGTGTCCCTGGCATGCTCGGTCGTGGCTAGGAGTGGCTGATGGGAATTGTTTCAGCACAAGCATAGGGAAGGGTTTCAGAGCATGTCAGCGAAGGCCTGAGCGATCACTTCCCTGCAGACGAATCGAAAAGGTGCGCTCTCCACGTATGTTTATTGCGGCACTATTCACAATAGCAAAGACTTGGAACCAACCCAAATGTCCAACAATGATAGACTGGATTAAGAAAATGTGGCACATATACACCATGGAATACTATGCAGCCATAAAAAAGGATGAGTTCATGTCATTTGTAGGGACATGGATGAAGCTGGAAACCATCATTCTCAGCAAACTATCGCAAGGACAAAAATCCAAACACCGCATGTTCTCACTCATAGGTGGGAATTGAACAATGAGAACACATGGACACAGGAAGGGGTACATCACACACCGGGGCCTGTTGTGGGATGGGGGAAGGTGGGAGGAATAGCATTAGGAGATATACCTAATGTTTAATGACGAGTTAATGGGTGCAGCACACCAACATGGCACATGTATACATATGTAACAAACCTGCACGTTGTGCACATGTACCCTAAAACTTAAAGTATAATTTAAAAAAATAGTAAAAAAATAAAAAGAAAAAAAAAGAAAAGGTGCATTCTCATGGCAACCACCATCTCACTGGGCTGTAGCATCTGCTTCCAAACTGGAGGAGCTTCTTTGCAGCCCTGTCTTGCTGGAACCACAATTTTGACTCTGCCTTCTCCCAATTTGGTGACAGACCTGCAGCCAGAATTTGCTCTTTCTTCTGTTACCATCACAGTTGATGCAAGTTGATGGGTCCTGGCTTCTTCCTGGTTAATGCTCCACCTTCTGTCTTTTGAAATGGGCAGTGGATCGACCTCGTCCTGCTATGTTCCCTGTGAGAGAGAAGGCTTGGATTCCTTGGGAAGTTTCTGAATAGCCTGGCCCTCTCCTTTCCTCCGCAGCTGGACTTTCTCAGCACCGTCAGAAGGAACGTCTCCAGCCCTTGGGTTCTTGTCGATCACAGCCTCCCCGGAGGGTTCTGACAGCGGTGGCTGCTGCTTCAGGTGGAAGATACCAGGGTATTTCCTCTGTCCACATTTCTCAGTGCCTAGGCATGACTCTCATTGTGTGGCCATCTCTAGAATCTCAGCGTACAATTATATGCTGTTTGTTTATTCTGAGATTTCTTGGCATTGCCAGTTAGGGCTGTCGCCGTACATCTGTCTTGTTGGAGTCACAGATTGTTACTGCTAGTAAAGTGCTTATGAGGAAGTTTATGTAACTTTATGTATTTATAGCCAGGGATACTGCAGTTCAGAAAGGTCTATGACCCAGGAAATTTGTGGCAGAGCCGGACTGGAATGCAGGCTCCTGATTCCCAGTTCGGTGTACTTTTCTTTTCCTACCCGACCTGGCTTCTCATCTTTCTTCCCCTCACCCCTTTTGCTCACCTTCCCCTTATTTAATTCCTCCATCTTCACAGGCAATCGCATACAGACTCATACGTTCGTGGTCCCTGACTTCCTCTAGCATAAGAGATGCCAGTTACCCTCTGAGCGCCTGCAGCAGTGACCCTAATGTATGCGGACCATGGCTTCTTCCTTCCCTGCTGTAGTCTCCCCTGTCTCACTTCTCACTCTCTCACTCCTGTTTCCCGGGATCACCTTCCAAATAAACAACCCAAGTTCTTGTCTAAGGGTCCACGTGGTGGCAGAATTCTAAAATGACCCCAAGATTCCCACCTCCTGAGATCGTAGCCCCAGCTAACACCTTGACTTCAGCCTTTTGAGATCCTGAGCAGAGAAGCTAGGTTATGTCTTGACCTCTGACCAATATAAACTGTGGGAAAATAAATGGCTGTTGTTTTAAGGCACTCCGTTGGTGGTAATTTCTTATAAACTGAGTACAGCATACCTTTTGTGAAACCCAAACTAAGATGCCTTCCAATTATAAAGCTTCATGAGTCAACACCCATGAAGCAAAAATTACAGAAAATACAAGGAGAAAAAGAAACACATTAATAGTAGAAGATATTAATTCGTCTTTTTAGCATATGATAAATCAAGTAGCCAAATAACTAATTAAGGATATAGAACTAAGTGATATAATTAATATAATAGGTTGTATAGATGTCTAGTGTAAGCCAGGTTGAACTAGGCTCACTACAGCCTTTCCCTCACACCAATTACTACTAAAAGCTCCGGACAAAATATACTGAAAAGTTAAAAATAGCAGGCAGATTGGGAAGGGAAACCAAACTTGAAGAATGACGTATTCAAGATATCTAAATTTCTGAGATGCAGTTAAAGCAATGCTTAAAGCAATTTACAGTATTATATGCTTATATTAGAAAAGGAAAATGGCTCACGTCAATAACCCAAGCTTATATCTTAAGGAATTGGAAAAAGAAGAACAGACTACATTCAAGAAGAAGGAAGGAACTGGTAAAGATATCAGCATAAATCAATGCCACTGAAAATAGAAAAATAATAGAAAATAATCAATGAAGCCCCAAATCGGTATTTGGTAAAATATCAACACAATTAATAAACTTCTAGCCAAACTGACCAATATGAAAAAGGGAACCAACAGATCTATTGTACAACGTGATAACTTTAGTTAATATCAATGTACTATATACTTGAAAATTGCTAAGACAGTAGCTTTGAAATGTTCTTAACACAAAAAATAAATATGTGAGTAAATACATTAATTAGTTTGCTTTAGTCATTCTACAATGTATACAGGTATCAGAACATTATCTGTACACCATAAATGTATACAATTTTTATTTGTCAATTAAAAACGATTTTTTAAGAAAAGAGGACACACGAATTCCTAAAATCAGAAATGCAAGTGTGGGATATCACTAAAGACCCTACAGACATTCACATAATAAGGGCATACTATGAACAACCCTGTGCCTATAAGCAGGATAACTTGTACTAAACTGACTAATTATTTGAAGAAGAAAAAGTACCAACATTCATTAAAAATACATAACCTGAATATACTATAAATATCAACATTTCTTAAGGAAATTGAATTCATAGTTAAAATCTTCTGGAAAAAAAAAAAGAAAAGTCCAGGACTAGATGGTTTCATTGGCAAATTCTTTAAAGCAGAATAATACCAATTCGACACAATTGCTTAGAGAAAGTAGAAGAGGAAGAAATATTTCTCAACTCATTTTATGAGGCCAGCGTTACTCTGATATCAAACAAGACAAAGACACTATAAGAAAACAACAAATATCCCTCATTAACCTAGATACAAAATCCTCAACACAATATTAGCAAATTGAATCCAGTAATATATAAAAAGGACAATACAGCATGATTATATGGGAATTATCCCAGGAATGCAAGGGTGATTCAACATTTGAAAGTCAATCAATGTAATTAATCATATTAACAGAATAAAAAAGATAAACTATATGACCATCACAAAAGATGCAGGCAAAGAATTTGACAAAGCTAAATATCCAGTTGTCTTAAATACACTCAACTAAGTAGGAATAGAAGAAAACTTTTTTTAAATGAGATTTTTGTGCTTTCTTTTTAAAAAAAATTTATTTTATTTTAGGTTCCCAGACACATGTGCAGAATGTGCAGGTTTGTTACATAGGTAAACGTGTGCCATGGTGGTTTGTTGCACCTATCAACCTATCACCTAGGTATTAAGCCCCACATGCATTAGCTATTAGTCCTGATGCTCTCCCTTCTCCTGCCCCCATGACAGGCCCCAATGTGTGTCTTTCCCCTCCCTGTGTCTATGTGTTCTCATTGTTCAGCTCCCACTTATGAGTGAGAACATGTGGTGTTTGGTTTTCTGTTCCTGTGTTAGTTTGCTGAGGATGATGGCTTCCAGCTTCATCCATGTTCCTGCAAAGGACATAATCTCATTCCTTTTTATGGCTGCATAGTATTCCATGGTGTATATGTACCACATTTTCTTTATCCAGTCTATCATTGGTGAACATTTGGGTTGGTTGCAAGTCTTTGCTATTGTGAATAGTGCTGCAATAAACATATGTGTGCATGTATCTTTATAATAGAATGATTTATATTCCTTTGGGTATATTCCCAGGAATGGGATTGCTGGGTCAAATGGTATTTCTAGCTTTAGATCCTTGAGGAATTGCCACACTGTCTTCCACAGTGGTTGAACTAATTTACATTCCCACCAACAATGTAAAGCATTCCTATTTCTCTGCAGCCTCACCAGCATCTGTTGTTTCTTGACTTTTTAATAATTGCCATTCCGACTGGTGTGAGATGGTATCTCATTGTGGTTTTGATTCACATTTATCTAATGATCAGTCATGTTGAGCTTTTTTTCGTATGTTTGTTGGCTGTATAGATATCTTCTTTTGAGAAGTGTCTCTTCATATCCTTTGCCCACTTTTTGATGGGGTTGTTTTTTCTTTAAATTTGTTTAAGTTCCTTGTAAATTCTGGATATTAGACCTTTGTCAGATGAGTAGATTGCAAAAATGTTCTCCCATTCTGTAGGTTGCCTGTTTGCTCTGATGATAGTTTCTTTTGCTGTGCAGAAGCTCTTTAGTTTAATTAGATCCCATTTGTCAATTTTAGCTTTTGTTGCAATTGCTTTTGGCACTTTCATCATAAAATCTTTGCCCATGCTTATTTCCTGAATGGTATTGCCTAGATTTTCTTCTAAGGTTTTTATGTTTTGGGTTTTACATTTAAGTCTTTAATCCATCTTGAGTTAATTTTTGTATAAGGTATATAAGGAAGGGTCCAGTTTCAGTTTTCTGTATATGGCTAGCCAGTTTTCCCAGCACCATTTATTAAATAGGGAATCTTTCCCAGCACCATTTATTAAATAGGGAATCTTTTCCCCATTGCTTGTTTTTGGCAGGTTTGTCAAAGATCAGAAGGTTGTAGATGTGCAGTCTTATTTCTGAGATCTCTTCTGTTCCATTGGTCTATGTGTCTGTTTTGGTACCAGTACCATGCTGTTTTGGTTACTGTAGCCTTGTAGCATAGTTTGAAGAAAACTTTCTTAACATCATACTTAATGGTGAAAGACTAAATGCTTTTCCCTAGGATTAAGAACAAGGCAAGGACATCTGCTTTCACCACTCATATTTAACATTGTCCTGGAAATCCTAGCCAATACAATAAGGCAAGATAAAGAAATAAAAGACTTTCAGATTGATAAAGGAAGGAAATAAAACATTTTCTATTCATAGATGACATGACTGTTTGTAGACAATTCCATAGAATGTATGCAAAATTTCCTAGAACCAATAAGTGAGCTTGTTAACATCACAGGATGCAAAATCATTTTACAAAAAAATATTTTTTTATACTGCCACTAAACAATTGGAATTTGAAATTTAAAAAACAGTACCATTTATAATGGTTCAAAAATGAAATACTTATGTACTAATCTAACAAAATATGTTTAGGATCAGTATGCTGAAAACTATATGAGGAGATGAAAGAAATCAAGGATGACTTAAATAAATTAATAGATATTCTATATTCGTGGATTGGAAGATTCCACATTAATTACATGGTCTTCTCTCTAAATTGATCTACAGATTCAGCACAATCACAATCTAAATTTTAGTAGGACTTTTTATAAATATTAACAAGCTGATTTTAAAATAGTGTCAAGAGAAAAAGGAAATATGATAATCATAAGAACTTTGAAAAAGAACCAAGTTGGAAAACTTGCATGAACTTATTTTAAGACTTAATATAAAGTTGTTATTATTAAGACAATTATGGTATTAGTGAAACAATAGATCAATGAAAAGAACAGAATCCAGAAATAGACTTATACACATTTGAAAAATTGATTTTTTATAAAAGTACAAGTGCAATTTCTTTCTTATTTCTTTTTGTGTTATGTTCTATAGCTTCTTTGTGGTTAACATGGGAGTCACATTTAACATCCTAAACTTGTAACACTTTATTTTGAATTTGTACCAGTTTAACTTCAATAGCATATACAAACTCTGCTTCTTTACAACCCTGTTCTCACCTGTTTCATTTACTGTTGTTACAAAATTACATCCTTATACTTTGTATGAGAAGTGTTCAGCCATTATTTCTTCATATATTCTCTCTGCCTATTTCTCTCTCTCTTCTGAGACTTCCACAGTGTTAATGCTGGTCTGCTTAATACTGTTGCACAGGTCCCATAGTCTCTGGTCACTTTTCTTCAGGTTTTTTTTTTTTTTTTTTTTTTTTTGCTAAGATTTGATAATTTTCATTGTCCTATCTTTAAGTTCACAATATTTCCTCTTCTGCCTGCTCATATCTGCCTCTGACTCTCTCTAGTGAAATTTTCATTTCAGTCATTACAGTTTTCAGCTCTAGAATTTCTTTTGGTTTCTTTTGAGGTTTTCTATCCTCCTTTTTAATATTTCCATTTTGGTCATACATTGGTTTCTTGTCTTTCTCCGCATCTTCCTTCCATTTTTTAAACATCTTTATGACAGTTATTTTAACATCTTTCTAGTAGATCTGCCACCAAGTCTTTTTCAGAGACAGTTTCTGTTGATCTATTTTTTTCCTTCGAATGTGCCATACTTTCGTTTCTTTGTATGCCTTGTAATGTTCCAGGCAGTCCTTCACATTTCCTGTACCGGACTTGGAATTAGTTATTTCTCTAAGGAGCCCTGGCTCATTTTAGTGGGAATTGGTATTTATGACCACAGTTAGATGTTAGGGGTGCCTATTATCTTGATTAGTCATTGTTTTGAGGTTTGTTCACTGGCCAGCACTGGCAAAGTGTAGACCTACACAGTTTTTGTTAAGCTTGTTTATCTTACATCTGCACTTCTTTGTTCTACTCCAAAAATTCATTTCATTTACTTTAACATAATTACTTGCTTTCTTTATCCCACAGAACATGCACAATCATTTCAGAGTGCTACTAAAACTATGACCAACAATAAGAATAGCAAAAAAACAATATAAAGCTTTTTTTTTTTTGCCCTCTGGGAGAATGGGAAAAATCCTTTTGTTCAGAGGTTCTATCTCACTAGGTGGGTGAAATTAAATTACTGTGACTTAAAGTCCCTTGCATGATGCTTCTTTACAGGATAATCCACAGCCTGATACATGGTGAGATTCATTTGTTTCACTTTGCTTTTGATTCTGAGGGATTGCTTTCTAAAGTTTAATGTTGCTTTAGATACATAAATTATTTATATCAAATCTATAAGACAGATATATTCAATGAAATCTAACTTCTAAACCTATTCTCTCCACCCTATACTTCCCCTTTTCCTATAAATAACAACACTTAGTATTTTATTGTTTATCCTTCCATTAAAAAAATATAACACACGCATCTCCCTTCTTTCTTAGATAAATGGTACCATACCATACACATTTTTCTCCATCTTGATTTTTATTAATAAAATATCCTGAAAATCAGTAAGTAGTATATTGAGATATCCTTATGCCGTTTTATAGTTGTATAGTACTTCATCGTATATTTGCTATATTTAAAAAGCCAGTTTCATCTTACCAACATTGGGTCATTTCCAGTCTTTTACTATAACAAACAGTGCTGCAACAAATAGCCATGTGCATTAATGTCTTTTTGTCTTTTGGGGATAGAGTTTTAGAGGTGGGATTTCTGGGTCAAAAGGAAAAAGCATGTATGTAATTTTGCTCCATATCACCATATTTCTATAACCATTTTGCATTCCCCCAGCAAACATATGAAAACAACATCGCCCCTACCTCCTCACCAACAGAGCATGTTGTCAAATTTTTGGAGTTTTGTCAATGCGATAGGTGAGAAGTAGAATCTCAGATAATTTTAATTTGCATTTCTTTTATTATGAGCAAGGTTAAGCATCTTTTCATACTGTTAAAAGTCATTTTTATTTTTCTGTGAACTTCCTATTCATATTCTTACACTATTTTTCTACAGGGTTTGCTTTGTATTTTTATCTCATTTTTTAGAAGCTCTTCATAAATTTTTTCCTGTGACAAAGGATAAAATATTTCTCAAATTGGTATTTGCTTTTCTCATTGCTTCTGCTGTTTGATATGCAAAATCTTTTTAAAATTTTTATGTTGTCAAATTTATCCTTCTTTTTCTTTATTGTTTCTGGATTTTGAGTCATTGTTAAGGAAGTTTTTCTCACTCCTAGATTATGGAGAAGTTTACTCATGTTTTCTTCTAGCACTTATAAAGGTTTTTATGTTTATCCACTTAATATTTATCCTGGTGTGTGGTATGAAAAATATACAATTTCATTTCATCTTTTTTCCTATGTTTATCTAGTTATACTAACTAATTTCACTTATTAAAAAGTCCATCTTCTCCCCATTGACTTGAGATTCTGTCTTTATTTTATACTATATATGGCCCTATAGTTTAATTTTTCCATTTGGTTCCATTGGCTTATCTATTCATTCACTAATATCACACTTCTTTAATGAAAAATAGTTTAATTGGCATGTAGAGCTCTTTCTTGCTACTCTTCTTTTTCAGAAATTTCCTGGCTATTCTTGCTTGTTTCTTTCTTCAAATGAACCTCATAATCAACTTATTCAGCTCCAGAAAAAAAATGGTGATATTTTCATTAGCATTGTGTTACATCTATACATCAATTTAGGGAGAACTAACATCTCAGTGATGTCGTGTTTCCCTATCAAAGAACATAGGATATCTTTCTATTTGTTCAAAATTTCTTCTGTTCTCTCAGGAATGTTTTCTAGGTTTTCTTCTATAGGTTTCCAACATCACGGAAGATGTAGAAATGTACTGCTCAGATATTCCTTCAGGAAAAGACCCTGCCCCGTGGGGAGCAGGTGGTTGGCTGACAGCCTCCACCAGTTTTGTCAGGGTCCACCTCAGCTTTGGGGCCAAAGGAATGCTGTTCTCAGGGCAGCTGCTGGCTATTGACTGAGCAAGGCCAGTAGAAGAGCCTGGACATTTCTGCCCAACCTTGAATGACTCTAACAGGCGACCCTTGCTCCAGATCCCCCTCTGTGCCAGAGACAGCGACACTGGGGTCTGAGTGCCCTGCCTGTCCTATCTGCCTCCTGCCCTTTCCTTTGACTTTTTGCACTCTTAACTCCATCTTGGCATCTGCTTCCCAGGAAACCCACACTGCAACAGACACTGATTAAGTTTAAGTGTAAACTTAGGGATGTGCGTTACTCAAGTTACTACTTTTATTGCCTGTGGTCAGAGGATGTTGTTTGTACAATTTCCACTCTTAAAAATTTACTAAGGTTTGCTTTGTGGCTTAAGGTATGGTTAATTTTTATGAATGTTCTCTCTGTCACACTATTATTTAGCATTGTTAAATATCTAATGTCAATTAGCTGAGAAACAGAAATGAGGCAAACAAATTAGAAAGGAGAAGGTAACATTATTACTATCAGATGTTATAAAAGAACCAACAGGACAATCTATATAAACATCAGGTAATTTACCAATGTGGCTGTGTAAAAACATTAATATATACAAATCAACACCCTTTAAATATATATGTAAAAAATTAGAAGCATAATGTGAAGCTAGTTACATAGTTTGTAAACATGTGTTTATAGAAAGTGTTTATCTATGCAGATATGTGTATCCATGCGGAGACTCTCAAGAAAAACATGACACTGGTTGCTTTTGGGAGGAGAGAGAACTGAGAAACCCAAAAATGTCTTAGGATGAGAGCTGAAATGTAATAATGGCGACCCTTCCCTTTGCTCCACAGAAATATTAGGGTGCCCAGGATATCAGGGTACCTGGGAAGGAGAGAGATCCAAGAAAAAAGTTAATTTACAATCAGAATGGAAAAACAGGTGCTCTGTGCTTGGCATCGGAGCTATGAGACTCGCAGGGGGTAAGGACCAGGGAAGGGTGGGGGACAGCAGAAGATGCAGAGACCAGAAGGAAGTTGGGTGACTCTTGAGTTCTTTCCACCAGAAAGAAGAGGCCATTTGGAGGGTGGATTATAGCAGTCCCTAAAAGCAGATTTTATTCCTAAAGTTATCTTTGAACAGACGGCGTTCGTGTACCAGTTTTCCTGAAGGAACTATGGAAAACAAGCTGATGCACTTATGTCTGCAGAATTAATGACAAAAAACATCATTTGGGAACTGTTCTAAGGGCTGAGCATTGTTTGAAGACTGTATTTTTTTAGACAGAGAGAAAATTTGTGCGTTTGCTCTTGAAGCTTTAAAAGCTTTTTTATGCTCTTGCATTAAACAGTGTTGTTAATGGAATGAGAGTTTTTTCCCCTCTAATAATGGTCTATTATCGCTTCAGAAACCAGTCTTTAGAAATGCCACAGTTTCTCTTTGCCAGCCCTGATTCCGTCATTGATGGAGGTACCTGAGTGTCTAAGTGCTATTGCCAGACCTCTTCTTAAATGTGGAAAATGCACAGCCACTTGGAATTATCCTGACAAACTGATGGCTTTGAAGAGGAAGCTAAGCCGCAAGCCTTTTTGCCAGCATTGAGAGCAATTCCTCAAGCATGCCATTTGCCGGTGCTCCTGTGGAATACTGCTGGGCTTCGAGCCAGAAGTCTTTAATGAAGCAGCCCTAGATTCACCACTAACTTGCTCTGTGAACTTCGGTGAATCACCCAACCCTCTTCCATCTCAGTTTCTCATCCGTTGGAGAGGAGCTTTCCTATCTCACAGGATTGCTGCAAAGTCTGAAAACAAAATCCCATGTAAAATCAAAGAGCACAGTGGTTGGTGTGCAATAAGCGTCTACTGAACTGAACTATGGGCGTGTTTATCTTTCGGGAAAATGGCCCCCTCACGGTGGTCCTCATCGTCTCTCTTTTTTTATTTTTTTTGAGAGAGGGTCTCGCTCCGTAGCGCAGGCTGGAGTGCAATGGTGCAATCTCAGCTCACTGCAACCTCTGCCTCCTGGGTTCAAGCGATTCTCCTGCCTCAGCCTCCCAAGTAGCTGGAATTACAGGCACCTGCCACCACGCTCAGCTAATTTTTGTATTTTTAGTAGAGATGGGATTTTGCCATGTTGGCCAGGCTGGTCTTGAACTGCTGACCTCAAGTGATCCACCCCCATCGGCTCCCAAAGTGCTGGGAATACAGGCGTGAGCCACCGTGCCTGGCCTCATTGTCTCTTAAGTTCACCTGGGAAACTAAGACACAAAATCCTAACGAACACAGATCCCTGTGCCTGTTCAAAACGATCTGCGTGTCCTCCTGAAACCAGACCACACGCCCCACATCAGCATCTGGGGCCACTGGACTGGAGGGTTTGAAGCTGCAACACTGTGACCACCAGATGGGTCTCTAACTGGGTACAGCTGCCAGGTCAGTGTCAGCAAAGATGGCTGATTGCATCGCACCATAGAGTACTGCAAAGAAGTACTCCTGTGAATTTATCATCTCAGGATGAATTTCATCTTATAACCTTGAGAAATGAAACAGCATTGTCAGAATGTAATTTGCAAACAGACGCAATTTATCTTAATCACCAGCCTGGTTGGAACTCACACTGTTTTATGTGGTATTTTGTCAACACTGTAGAAAGTTCTCAAGGAAAGGCCCCCCAAGGAGTTTTGGTGCCCTGGGGTGAAGCTATCTGCTCTGAACATTCCCCGCAAGGTAACTGACTTCAGCCAATTCCTCAAAGTCTGGTGGGTGGCCCCACACCAAGAGCACTCACAGGAATCAAAGTTCAAATTCAGCCTCCCAAGGAGGAACAGTCACACCAGAGCTGCCCCTGACATTTGCAGGGCCGGGGCGAGAGCACACATGGGGGCCCACATCCACGTCTGAATATCTGAAGATTATCCACTGGCCTTGTGCGCTGTTCAGTGAAACAGGCCTCATTCTTCCACCTTGAGATATGTGCCAGGAAGGTGAGGTTTGAATTTAGAATCCTTGGGCTCCTCAGATTTCCTATGGAAAGGTGGCTGTATGGTGGCTGCGGGCCCGGGACTGCCCCTGCCCCAAGGTTCATTTCTCTCTCTATGGCATGAGACACTGCCAGCAGCCACAGCCCCACAAGGAGCCGCCTTCAGCTGCTCCTTAGGCCTGGGGGTGCGCACACCCACGTGTGCCCCTCTGGGAGGCTGGGCCTGGGAGGAGGCCCCTGCAGGCCTGAGGCACACTTGGGGCCTTTTGGGCAGCAATTCTGGGATGCTGGGCCACTGGAGCATGGTCCAGATGGGCAGGGGCATGGGCCCCAGGTTGGCCCAACTCCTTGGCTTCTGCCCATGGGGAGGGGAGTGACCGAGGAAGGTCAGGGCAGGAAGGTCACTAAGGCTGGGGCTTGGGGCAGCGCCCAATGGCAGTGCTGACTTAGCAAAGCAGTAGATGCCATGAGGGGCCACTCAGGGCAGAGAAGTCTCACCAAGGGCTCCAGCACAAGGTCACCAGCAATGCCACAGGGCTTGGACTCAGAGACATGCTCCTAGTAGATGGGAAACAAGATCTGAAGGAGCCAGGCAAAGAAGGAAGTGGTGGCAGGTTGGGTATTTTAGACACAGGCAAAATCTTGTGCAGAGGAATGGAGGTGTGAAAAAATATACCATGTTCAGAGAAACCGCATCTGATTCTTGGCAGCCAGGTGTGTGGGTGGGGTGGAGGGTTAGGGGAGGCTGAGAGGCCATGTGCTCATGGGGTCCCTGCCCAGGCCCTTGTGAACATCACCACGGAGGGGATGAGAAGCATGAAGCATTGTCATCAGCAGACTAAAAGCAACACTATAAATAAGAGGGGAGGTCGGAGTGTCCTTGAGTGATGTGTTTTCTCACATACAAAAATACTCTTACAAAGTGAATACTCTTACAAAGTGAGCAGTTGTCGCTGTTTTTGCAAAGTCTGTGTAACAGAATCTTATGTTATAGCACAGATAATGAAACCATCTGATGCATTAACATTAGAGATGTCCATTAATTTTTGTTTGTAGTTGTGTTCTTTCTAGCTATGGACTAACAAAGAAACTCAGTTCCTGCATGGATTTTGTTTTTAAGACCTGCAGGTATTTGATGGTTTTATAGCACGGGGAGCTTTAATGAGGCTTTGCAAGCCACAGTATTGTTCCAAATAAATAAATCCAAGCCTTGCCTCAGGATATTAAGGACAAACAGCACAGAAATCTTTCTTGTTCTCATTTTCATTTCTATTATCTGACAAAGTTGTAGGAGTGCTTATTGGTCGTGTGAATCTGAACAGCAGAGGCCCCTGGAGGGGAGGAAGATGTGAGTTTTGAATATGACTTTTCCACGGAGCAAAATGAAATGGCATTTGAATCCATTATAATCCACTCCACAGGACATACCTACTGTCTCATTGCAGCAGACCTCCTTTGTGACGACTGTGCTGTTGGCATCCAAACTCCTCGCTTAGAGTGACTACAGATGAAATGGCGCAAAGAGGCAAGGAGAGGCGCGTGGAGCCTCAGCAGGCAGGCGGTTCCTTATTCGAAATCTGTCTGCCTTTGATCCTGGCTGACTTTGTGCAGATGTCTGCCCGGGCCCCAGAGGATTCAGGGAAGGCTGAGCCTGGTCCCTGTGGTCTCATTCTCCTTTTCTGCGATGGATTTAGGTTTGGGATGAGAAACAGCTCTGGCCAATGGGAACCTCTCTTCTAGCCACTGCTAGGTTTGGAGGTGATGCCTGGACAGTTGTAGCCGCCCTGCAGCTATGATGAGGAAAGCTGGCTTCAAGACAGGTCAACCTGCTAAGCATGTTGAAGCGGGAAGGCAAAAAGGGCTGGGGGCTTTGACAATGTCATTGAATAACTGGATAGAAAGCTTTTTTGTTGTTGTTGTTTTTCTGAGACGGAATCTCGCTCTGTCACCCAGGCTGGAGTGCAGTGACACGATCTTGGCTCACTGCAACCTCCACCTCCCAGGTTCAAGTGATTCTCCTGCCTCAGCCTCCCGAGTAGCTGGGGTTACAGGTGTGTGCCACCACGCCCAGCTAATTTTTGTATTTTTAGTAGAGATGAGGTTTCACCATGTTGCTCAGGCTGGTCTCGAACTCCTGATGTCATGATCCGCCCACCTCAGCCTCCCAAAGTGCTGGGATTACAGGCGTGAGCCCCTGTGCCTGGCTGGGTAGAAAGTTTTATTAGGTAAGACGACACATTTTTGTTCCTGCAGCTGACAACATTCTCACCAATAGAGGAAGAAATGACCTTTTCCTAATTCCTCCACATCTCCCTTCTTCCTAGATCTTTATGCTTATTGTAAAGTCATAAGGTTAAAAGTGAGAGAGGTCAGTTCAGATATCTTATTCTCTAGCCTGATATATATTGTCTTTGTACAAAGAGACAGTCTTCATACCGGGAGCTAGTGTGGTGGTATAGAATGAGCACTGGACTGTGAGACTTTTTTTTTTTTTTTTTGAGACTGAGTCTCACTTTGTCACCCAGGCTGGAGTGCAGGAGTGCAGTGATGCAATCTTGGCTCACTGCAACCTCCACCTCCTGGGTTCAAGAAATTCTCATGCCTCAGCCTCCCAAGTAGCTAGGATCACAGGTGCATGCCACCACGTCTGGCTAATTTTTGTATGTTTAGTAGAAATGGGGTTTCACCATGTTGGCCAGGCTGGTCTCGAACTCCTGGCATCAAGTGATCTGCCCACCTTGGCCTCCCAAAGTGCTGGGATTACAGGTGTGAGCCACTGCACCCGGCCCCATATGCTAAATTTTACTGAATTCTGCTTTCCACTGTGGCTCTGAGCGAGCTTGTGAAGGCCACAGTGCCCTCTCTGGCCTCAGTCTTCTCATTTCTAGAAAGACAGGCTTTGAGGAACACTGTCTCTGGGGTCCCCTTCTGGCTCTTCCGGTGGGTGATTCTAGAACCCTTCACCGCATATGTGTGCCCTGGATCACCTGCCTCCCCCGACAGCACAGCCTGCCCCCTCTGCAGCAGGGGACTCAAGGTTTTTCCCTCTGTGTATTTCTGTGCCAATGGAGGTGACTGGCCTAGAATATTTGGATCAGTGTTAGGCCCTAAGGAGATTCTTCTGCTGGGATTTTAATCTGTGTCAGGTCTTTCTGGGGATTTGGGCATAGTGCTAGCCTGAGAAACTCCACTGGCTGAGAGGTGTCATAGGAACATATCATTTTGTCAAAGACGTTACCACATAAATAATGGCAGGTGTGTACAGAGTAGTGCTCAAACCATCAGTATTATCCCCACAGGTATTGTTCATCTGTGCAAATAGTGTGCCCAGGGCCCTTGCAGGAGTGTATGCTTTCTGCTTGCTGTACATTTTGAAGAAAGCAAAACCCTTAGGGCAGGCCTGGTCTCCTTGATCCCTGCTGGCGTCTAGCGCTAGTACCTTCACAGCGAAACTTGTGTAAGTGGAACTGATCTCAGTGAGGTGAGTGGGAAGGACTCACAATCAATTCTTTGTTCTGGGACCGAGAAAAGAGTTTTGTGGCCCCTGACGACCTCCTCCCCTCATCTCCTCCACTGTCTGCCCTGTGCTCTCCACTCACCTGCCACGGTGACCTTTCTTCCTTGGCTCTAAATGGCCACTCTCCTCCTGCCTCAGGACATTTGCATGAGCTGTGGCCTCCTCCTGGACCACCCCGGCCCCGTTAACTCCCACTCATCTTCCAGGGCTCATCAAATGTCCATCCGGTCAATATGTACTGAGTGCTGACTACATGCAAGGTCCAGGGCTGGGGGTTGTGGAGCCTTTCTTGCCACCCTCACCCCAGAACAGAGCCAGACCTGGTCTTTTCCTTTGCTGCTTTCATTGCAATTTGCAACAGTGTCTTGGTGTGATTCTGCATCTGATTAATGCCTAAGACCGTCAGGCTCCTGCGGATGGCCACCCCGTCCACGTGTTCTTCATGAGGCTGTCAGCAATGGTGCAATCTTGGCTCACTGCAACCTCTGCCTCCTGGGTTCAATGATTCTCTTACCTCAGCCTCCTGAGTAGCTGGGATTATAGGCACGCACCACCACGCCTGGCTAATTTTGTATTTTTAGTAGAGAAGGGGTTTCGCTTTGTTGGTAAGGCTGGTCTCGAACTCCTGACCTCAGGTAATCCACCTGCCTTGGCCTCCCAAATTGCTGGGATTACGGGCATAAGCCACCGCACCCGGCCAATAAATAAAGAGATTTTGTTGTAATCTAGTCAACCAGCAAGACACAGATAGGCTTGTCTTTCAACAGGGATTTTTGTGGGTAAAGAGAACCCTCACCAAATTACAGACACACACACACACACACACACACACACACACACACACACACACACACATACACACACACATATATGTATGCAGGTATATATACACATATATATGTGTGTGTGTGTGTGTGTGTATATGTCTGTGGACCTGAATGTGCATTTGTGGTCTGAGACAGAGATCATGGTCTAAAATACCAGGGATTTGTGTATTTTAAATTCAAACTTCTTCAATCTTTACTCAGTATTCTGACCTTAAAAAAAGCGCCTGTGCAAATGTCAGGCTTTTGTTTGTTGGGGAGATGGTGGGTGTTCAAGCTTCCAGAACGAGCCCGTGTATTCTCTGCGTGGGGAGGAGCGTGCCAGTTGGCTTTGTTCTCTCAGTGGGAAGATTGTTCTGGAAGCCAAGGAGGAGATAGACAGGTATTCCACAGGATTAGTCACAGGAGAAATGCCTCTGTCACAGGTTTCTTCCTGTAATTGTTCACAGGAATTCTGTGTTTGAAAAGGATGAGTGAAATGAAACATTCGTTTTATTTGGTTGAATGGAAGCAGTTGGAGCTTCCTGGGTGAAGCAATTACTGATCAATTATGAATTTAGGTTTTGGGAGAAGAATTAGGATGTATTTGTTTTCATTATAATCATCAACAGACTTCATGGACAAAGCTATCTGTGCATACTAGAGACTCTGCTGGTTCTTTCCCTGCTCAATGGGGAACATGCAGCTGTGCATTTCTTCGGCCTTTCTTCCTTTCAAAGCACTAGATCATTCCATCCTTGTGACAGCCCTCTGCAAGGTGAAGACCCATTTGACACAGAAGGAAACAGGGGTAGGAGGACATGACTTGGCTGTCTTAAGCCTCACACCTACTGCGTGATACACCTGGGCTTAGGATGGAAGCCTCTATCCTTTTTCTATCGCCTCCTAGTGCCCTGTTTTCTTTTGAAACTGGGATAAGACGTGAGAGGGTGGTAGGGAGAAATTGTGGGTGGACTACACCAACCCGGTAGCATGGCTCAGTCCTCAGACTGAGGTGCTGTTCAGTGCAGATTGTGGAAGGCCAGAGCCTGGGGAAAGCAGCTGTTGGATGCTCTGCAGGATGTCTGGACCCTGCCCTTGTGGGAAAACGACAGCAGCGTCAGCACCAATAACAACATCTCCTCTACACATGGTACAATTCAGAGGAGGAAGCAGGGCTTCCTAGTGAGGACAAAGGCGTTCAGCAAGGGGCAAAGCCGTGCCTTAAATGCACTCTCAACTGTGAGGGCGTTTTAACCCCATCCAATGAATAAATGTTAACGAATATCCGCTCCTTCTAAAATTTTCGCATCATATCTAGCTGGGATTTTAGGTGTGTGATTCTTAGTCACCCATTTATTCAGCAAACTGATATTCCCCTGTTTTCACAATGCTTTGGCGAATGCCGTAAGTTTCAAGCCCTGTGATCAACAGGTGTAGACCCACATGTTATAAATATTGCATTGGAGGAATGAAGTCCACTTGTTCATTTCTTAAGTACTTTCTGAATGTGGTACTGGATTCCGCTGGCTAACGTTTTGCTTAGCATCTTCTGCACTGATGTTCATGAGTGGTATTAGTGTGTATATCTGCACCATCTTTATTAGGCTGAGTTATCAATGTAATATCAACGCTTCATCAAATGGATTTAGGATGTTTTTCTTCACATTCAGTGCTCTGGAAAAATCTGTGCCTACATCAACCCTCAGAAAAATTTGAAGTCAGAGAGTGCCCCTGCTTCAAAATAACTGTAAGTTAAAAGGGGGAAAAAATCACCAAGTCCAAGCACACAAGCACACAATTGCTCATGCTCCTGGCCTACCTTCACCCCACCACAGGCTTTGTAGCAAGCAAAGGCAGACCAAGGGAAACTTGAAGGAAGAGAGAAGAGGGGAGTTTAACGAAGGGTCCCAAGGTTGATCTGAAACCACCACCAGAAAGATGATGTCGACCCTCTATCTAAAAATACTAAAAATGTATCTGGGTAGATCACAGCGCAGACTGCAAGCAAGGGACTGACACTTCTGTGCAGCTTGAAGGAATGGTTTTCAAAATGCACAGCTTCTGGGGAGAAAAAAGCAAATGTGAAGGAAGAGTGTTCTTTTGAAATCAGATGATGAAGGGGAGAAGAAGTAAAAGGGGAAGGTTTAAGATCCTGCAAGATAGAATGAGAAAAACCAAAAATAGGAGAAGACTCAAGCACTCCCTCACCACCAGCACACACACACATGTATGAGTGTGCACACACATGCATATGCAGGCACACACACATGCACACACGTGGGTGCGCACACACACACATGTGCATGCACACACACACCATACACACAGACGTGCACACGCACATGCACAGATACACACACAAGCACACACACACATGCACACACACACAGAGTCCACTCATACATCTGGACTGTACTGACAGAATAGAATACCATTGAGGTAGAAACCTAGTAAAACTCGCTGATATAAAAATAATGAGAGGGAGGGAATGGGTGGGAGGGAAGTGGGGGAGTGAGGCTGCCATGGCCTCTGCTGCTGGGCTTCAGTTGCCTTCTACTTAGGGTGCCTGGGAGGGTGCAGTCTTAGGCATTCCAGGTGACTCGATACAGGGGATGCTGCAATCACTTGATGACACTGGCTTCTTGTCCCCAGGTGCCGTCTCTAATCTCTGCCCATTCCACTCCTGCAAAGCTCACTTCTTGGTTTGCAGCCCGCCCCTCATTTAAATGTGAATATAAAAATAATGGACAACATATATTTTATCCAGTTTATGTAAATTATGTGATTTAATTTAGTGCATCTTGTTTGTTTTAGTTAATTTTTACAACAACTCTGAGGTTCTCATATCCCCATTCACAGATGAGGAAACCGGAACTCAAAAAGCAAAATAGTTCATCCAAGGTGATGAGGTCCTTCTAAGTCAGTGGCAGCTCTAGAATCTGGTCAGGTCTGCCTTTCTCTGCGCCTCTGCTCTTAGCTACCATACTGCGACATCCCCCACAGCAATCATTGTCAAAGAGCGGAACATGGAGCCATTATTAGTAATGTACACCTCAGTATGAATTAGTTTATTCGTATTAGCAATTCATATCTCTTTAGCACTTTACAATTTGCAAAGCGCTTGAGTGTATACTATGCTGCTTGATGTTTATAACAGCCCTGCAAAGTAGGTATCATCACCCCCAGTTTTACAAGGGGAGAAATTGGTGTTCAGATGTTTGCTCAATGTCATCTAGCTAGTGAATGGTGGGATAGTAGATTGTATGCAGTCAGGCCTCCCAGTTGTCAAGTCCATTTCTATCCACCACCACAAGCAAACTTCCTGAGCACCTAGCTGAGAGCAGGGCATTGAGGGAACAACAGCGTGAAGATATATATATACACACACACACGTGTATATACATATGCATACATACATATATACGAGTATGTGTAATTAAAGTAAAAAGATAATTTTTTTTTTTTTAGACAGAGTCTCACTCTGTCACCCAGGCTGGAGTGCAGTGGCACGATCTCAGCTTACTGCAACCTACAGCTCCCAGGTTCAAGTGATTCTCCTGCCTCTGCCTCCTGAGTAGCTGGGATTACAGGCACCTGCCACCCTACCCAGCTCTTATATATATATATATATATATTTTTTCTGTATATATATATATATATACACACACATACATATATATATTTTCTGTATATATATACATACATATATACACATACATATATATACATACATATATATATATATATACACACACATACATATATATATATATATATTTTTTTTTCTGTATTTTTAGTAGAGACAGGGTTTCACCATCCTGGCCAGGCTGGTTTCAAACTCTTGACCTCAAGTGATCCGCCTACCTCGGCCTCCCAAAGTGCTAGGATTACAGGCATGAGCCACCACTCTTGGCCTTAAAGCAAATTTTTAAACTAAAGAAAAACCAAATAAAAAACTGAATGTAGTTTTACCCTAAAACTCAAAAAACTTTTTAAAAACATAAGAAAAATCTTTAAAAAAGAGCACAATTTAAGATTAAGTTTGGATCAGGACTGTGACACCAGTCTGAATAGGACTAGAATAGCTACTGAAAGCAAAAATTGGATTTGTCCTGTGCTCAGCTGACTCTGAGCTTTGCGTCCACTCTTCTTTCAATATGGAAAACTCCTCTTTTCCACCTTATCTGTCGAAACAGAGCTCATCCTTCCAGACCAAGTGCAAACATCACTCCCATCATATTGCCTGTCTTAATCTGCCAGCAAGAAGGGAATTCTCCCTCAGAGTTTCTGAGCACTTTTTTTTCAAGGCTAAAATTGATTTAACTTTATTATCATTTTCACTTTTTAGTTTAAGTTCACAGAATGTACAAAACCTTAAAATACAACTTATAAAAGTTGTTGGCCAGGCACAGTGACTCACAACTGTAATCCCAGCATTTTGGGAGGCCGAGGCCGGAGGATTGCTTGAGCCCAGGAGTTTGAGACCAGCCTGGGCAACATGGTGGCACCCTGTCTCTATAAAAAATGCAAAAATTAGCTGGATGTGGTCGTGCATGCCTGTATTCCCAGCTACTGAGGAGGCTGAGGTGGGAGGATCACTTGAGCCGAGGAGGTCTGAGGCTGCAGTGAGCCTTGAGCCTGCCACTGCACTCCAGCCTGGGTGACAGCCAGACCCCGTGTCCAAAAAAAGTTACCAAATAAGTTGAAACAACACTAACAAATTCTGCATATCACAGCATATTCAATGTCTCTTTAGATAAATGCTAAATTTGATAAGTTTTACCACAGACATATTTTATGAATACTGTATCTTTTAGTTAAAAGCTTTGTTTTGAGATAATTGTAGGCTCACAAGCCGTTCCAAGAAATAACACAGAGAGCTCCAATGTTCCTTTTATCCATTTCCCACTGATAATGACATCTTACAGAACTATGGCACAGTATCCCAACCAGGATATTGACATTGGTACAATACACCCACACACCCAGCTTATTCCGATTCCTCATTTTTCCTTCTACCCGTTAGTGTGTGTGTTTATGTAGTTCTTTGCAGCCTTAAGCACATGGGTAGGTTCACATCTCCCCCACAACAATCAAGCACAGAACAGTTACATCTCCGCAAGGATCCCTCCTGTTGCCCTTTTACAACCATGGCCACCTCCCCGCCAGCTTCCCTTCCCTGCCACCCTTCCCTAACCCGTGGTGATCACCAATACGTTTTTCATTCTATAGTTTTGTTGTTTCAAGGATGTTATATAATGGAGTCAGACAGTGTGTGACCATTTGGGATTAGCTTTTTCATCTGAGCTTTTCGTAGAACTGCAATCATTATGTTTGAGTACTGCTTCTACCACTTGCTCAAGTTACTTAAACATCTTGTTCCTCAGTTTCCTCGCCTGTAAAGTGCAGAAGATAATGTCTATTTGATAAGACTGTTATCTGTAACTTGGCACACTGTTGGCTGCAAGGCGATTGTGGTTGTTCACTTGACCCATTTGTGATGCTGGACTGTGAGCTCCTTGCAGGCCTCGGCTATAGATGCTCCTGGAAGACGCTGACCATTGCTGTCTTCTAGATCAGAGGCTCCCAACCCCTGAGCCACGGAACGGTCCTGGTCTGTGGCCCGTTAGGAACTGGGCCACACAGCAGGAGGTGAGTGACGGGTGAGGGAGTGAGGCTTCATTTGTATTTATAGCTGCTCCCCATTGCTCGAATCATTGCCTGAGCTTCACCTCCTGTCAAATCAGTGGTGGCATTAGATTCTCATAGGAGTGTGAACACTATTGTGAACTGCCCATATGAGGGATCTAGACTGTGAGATCCTAATGAGAATCTAATGCCTGATGATCTGTCACTGTCTTCCGTCACCCCCAGATGGGACTGTCTAGTTGCAGGAAAACAAGCACAGGGATCCCTCTGATTCTACCTTATGCTGAGTTGTGTAATTATTTCATTATATATTATAAGTTAATAATACTAGAAATAAAGTGCACAATACATGTAATGTGTTTGATTCATCCTGAAGCCACTCCCCATCCCCGGTCCATGGAAAAATTGTCTTCCACGAAACCAGTTCCTGGTGCCAAAAATGGTGGGGACTGCTGCCCTAGATCATCTCTGTGGGATGCCAGGGGTTAGGCTGGCCTGGAAAAGACCCTTTGAACTGAGAAGTTGCTGTTCACTCTCAGTGGGAGAAGAGAACAGGCACTGGAAGGAGGTGGCACACTGGCACATATATGTGTCAGTGTCACGGTAGGATCTGGAGTCAGAGAGAAGGCTCCTGGAAATACAAGAACAGAGAATTCACTTTTTTGCTGATTTAATGCTGGGAACGCCCACCTAGAGAGGAATCCTGAAAATGCCCATCGAGAGAGGTATATTATTCCATTCTCACATTGCTATAAAGAAATGCTGCGATTGGGTAACTTATAAAGAAAAGAGGTAGAATTCATGGTCCTGCAGACTGTGCAGGAAGTATAGTGGCTTCTGCTTCTAGGGGAGGCCTCAGGAAACTTACAGTCATGGTGGAAAGCTAAGGGGAAACAGGAATATCTCACACAGCTGGAGCAGGAGGAAGACAGAGTGGGGAGGAGGTACCACATACTTTTAAACAACCAGGTCTCATTCACAATCACGCGAACAGCACTGAGGGGATGGTGCTAAACCATTCATGAGAACTCTGCCCCCATGATCCAATCTCCTCTCACCAGGCCCCACCTCCAACACTGGGGATTACAATTCGACATGAGATTTAGTGGGGACACAGATCTGAACCATATCAAGAGCGATCCTGGGAACGCCCACCAAAGAGGCATCAGTTACCTGTTACATTCTGTCTGTGGAGTCCTCATTCAGAAGTTTAAGTGTGGCAAAGGGAAGATTTTGAGATGTTTAAGACATAAAATGCTACAGACAGTAAATGTTACTAGTTCTTTGAGAAGTTTAGTTGTGATAGATTTTTAATCTCATATATTTAATTAAAGTTCCGATTGTCTTTTGATAGCCAGGTAAAAATGCTTTGTTATTCCATCTAAATCTCAAATGCACACAGTAGAACCTCCAAGTCACACAGTAAGAACCAATATTGCTTATTCCAGGTAAGTGAGCAAATAGCACAAAATCCATTTGCACCAGACTATGTTCCACCACGTCTGTACAGCTGTCAGTGTATTTGCTCATCGTATGGAAAAAACCCCCACCATTTGGCACTTTGAATGTTTTCCCCCAAAGAACACCTCTAACCAAGCAGAAGCAATCTGATCCCCCAGTTGGAATGATGTAAGTGGAATTAAATATTTTAAAATGATGTCTTGGTAATTGTTGAAATTCTTGGGCCTCTGCTGTGACTTGACAGCTTGGTAACTGCTAATTTGCTTTTATGCTAATTTAACTGGATCCTCATTTTCCTGTTAAATTCTAAGACTTGTTGATTGAGCTGAGCTGTTCCTACCTGACTCAGGAGTGCAAGAGGGGGATAGTGGAGGCCAGAGGACCTGTCTTCTCTGGCTTCCTAACTCCATTCCAGTACCTGCAGCCCCGGGGCCTTCTGCAAGGAAGGTGCTCAGTAAATACGTATGACATGAGTGAAGCCTGTCGAAGGGAATGTGATTTTCCAAAAGGGAAATTAGCAACTCTTCAACCAGGCAAGCATTCACTTAACAGCTGTCACTGATGGCTGATTTAGTGGAATAATCAGAAGTTTTAGAGGAAGACATAGTTGGGTACAAATCTTTTCTTTGTCATTTGCTGGCTGAGAGACTGGGAAAATTAATCAATCTTCTTGAGGTATGTTTCCTCATTTACAAATAATGCTCCTATTTTAAGGCATTGTGTGCATTTAAAGAATATATGTAAGGACCGGGGCAGAGTAACTACGGCACATGGGATTCAAGAAATACTGGCTTCATTTTCTTCCTCTTTCTAAACATTTGTAATTCTGTTTTCTGCTGTTTTGTTACATTCCTTCACCCTCCCCAAACACAGTCAATAGCATTCATTCAGTTAAATTTGACTTTATGCCAAACTCTGTGTTTCCTACTGTGAATGAAGAGATAGACAAGCACAGCTGGGCCCTCAGAAGCCTAATGGGCCAGCGGGTGGCACCCCCCGGGCTGGAGGTAGAGGGCCAGGCTCCTGGAAATGCCCCTGGACCCTAATGTTACACAGGAGGTGACCGGGAAGCATGAGTGGATCGCCCGCCCTTGCACATTTCTACCCTTGCCTCTCTATTACTCCTGTCAGAAGCAAATCCTCTCAGTAGCCTCGACTCTCTGTTCTGGGACAGTTCTCGGCAGGCAGGGCACCCATGGGTGAGTATCTGTGTCACCTTTCTTCTTCCCAAACTCACTCATTTGCACAGCAGGAACTTAGAATATAAATTTATTGCATAAAATGAAGATTGCTTGTGTGGCAGATAATGGTACTCAAAAAATAAAGCCTCGTTTGAGTCTCTGTTTTCAATTCTTTGGGGCATATACCTAGGAATCAAATTGCTGGATCATACAGCAATTCTGCTTAACTTTTTGAGGAACCACCAAGCTGTTCTCTACACTTTCCTTCTTTTCATGACCTTGGCCATCTTGAGGAACTGGCTAGGTATTCTGTAGAATGTCCCCAGTCTGGGTTTGTCTAGTATTTTCCTCATGATTACACTGGCTGTTTGGGTGTTTTGAGAGACTATGAGGTTAAGAGCCCTTCTTTCTCATCACATCACATCAGGGGTACATGGAATATGCATGGCATCACTGGTGATGTTATCCCTGACCACTTGGCTAACTTGGTGTTTGCCAGATTCCTTCACTGTAAATCACTCTTTCCCCTTTCCCCAGACTACTCTACAGGAGTGCATCAGTAAGTCTAGCTACCCTCAAGGGGAGAGGGTTAAGCTCCACCTGTTAGATGACAGCATCTATATATACTGCTTGGAATTCTTCTGTAAGGAAGATTTGTCTATTTTCCCATTCAGTTATTTATTCAAATGTTTATTTATAGCAGTAGAGACCTGGTAGATTATGCTTCAGGTTATATTTCAATATCACACTGTTTATATTTTTGCCTAAATTATTCCAGCTTCACCTCTTTCCATTTGGGCCCTGTGTCCCTTTGACATGCCCCATCCTTTTGCTTTTTGAGCAGTTCCAATGTTTTATTGGAACATTGTATTTAGAGAACAGGCTCTTGACTCTGGGTGTGAGATGCCTGAGCTTTGAAGGTTTAGTTAATATTCATCAACTACCCTCATCCCCAGCAAACATAGTCTGTGGCCCTAGAAAACAGAGGTCAGCAATGGCAGGCAGAGACCCAAGTCATTATTCCCCAATGCATAGGTGCCGGGTGAAGGGCTTGTCTTATGGTATTGGCACAGATAGACATAGAAAGCCCCACTGCTCAGTTGTCTGCTGTGGGCCAGGGCACAGGATGAAGATATAGGTGCCAGAGCTTGTCTTGTAAAGGCCCATAGCCAGCAAAGCTAAGTTCTGTCAACAAGTCTAGGTAGGTTGCAAACACACCCAAGCTTGTGCCATGCAGGTATGTGAGTAGCAGGAGGGTGGAACTTCCCAGAACCTGTCAGGTTTTGGAAACGGGATGGCTGGTATCACAGGTCAGGCTTCAGTGCAGCGTTGAGTACAGAAATGTGGACAAGCTGGAAGGAGGGATGGCCAAACTCAAATTCCAAACAATGACCATTCACTGAATGTCCTTGTAGGACTATAGGACGGAGAACTGGAAACCAGGACCACCTCCAAAGATCCAGGCTGCTGCTTGCCATGGTGAAGTGGAACTAGCCAGGTGGGAGTTGATCAGAATCAGAGCAGACACCAGATCACAGCAGAGCAGAGTGGGAAGGGGGCAAGGGCTGGTGCCTGGAGGCCAAGAGGTTTGGCATGTGGGAGAAGACCCAGTGCTCAGCAGAGGCTGGTACTGAGCCTAGTGCTCTGCCCTTTTTCATGTTTCCTGCAAGATGTGGCTGAGGCAGGAGCTTCTTCAGGAAATGGTGGGTCTGAGCCCTGGAGGTGGAGCCCTGCAGGGGGCTGAGTCTCTAGATCTCTAGGGTAGCTCTGATTTCCTCTCTGAGGAGCTACCTGTCTTTGACAATCGAATCTAGAGTCCACGCTATCACCAGAGCATCAGAATATAAATCTTATGGAAGACTTGCCCACATAGAGCAACAGTGGAGGCGGGAGTAAGTTTTGTTACAGGAATTGGTAAATTTGATTGCTACATATCTAAATCTACATGATAATGAGAGCTTTGTGGAGATTCATTATGCATAAGTTTGGTTGGCTTAAGCCCTAGAAATTTCCTGGTGCAATTTTAAAAGTTTCTCATTACATCCAGGTTTCCTGGAGACTTTGCCTTTATTTTATAAAGTCTGGTAGGAAAACATTTGATATTTGAAAGACTTTTCTTTGGCTTGAAAAATAGCTTCGCACATTGGAAGGGGATGGAGTCCTCCTGGCATTTTTCATGCCTGGGCTACAGTATAGCTTCCAGGAGGGCCTGTGTCAATTATTTCTCAGCAATGCTGGCTGGAGCTTGTGCGGACTGCACCAAAAGACTGAGATAAGAAAATAATCAATGATTCATAATTTAAAAATTCTGTACTTGATTTTTAAATGAGAAAGGAAAAGGTAGGATTTTGTGTAATATATTTACAGGTACATTCTTAAATTCTGACTATAATGTTAATATTAATTGATTTGTTCAATCATTTAACAAACATTTATTTTCAGAAAACCATCTGTGCACTTTGCATAGCAGCTATTTTTGTGCCATGCCCTATGCTTTGTCCCCACCTTCACAGGTTGACAGTCTCATGGGGCAAATGCCAAGCAGAGATGCAAGGAAAGAAGGATGGGGCAGGAAGCAAGATACCCATAATTCTATCTCTGATGAGTGTCCTGGATGACTTAAAAGATATTAGTGATACGATGGGTCCCAGTTTAAAGTAGTGGCTGAGCACCTGCATTTATCTTTCCTGACTCCCAAATCTCCTCTGAAATAGTAGTAAAGAAGTGTAAAATTAATAACAACAAAAGAGTGGGGTGGAGAACAGTTGTTAGGAGGCAAGAGATTTTTATGAATTTGAAGAACATGGATGGCAGAGAGGATTGTACTGATGGGTGAAGCAGAGTAGAGCCCAGAGTGACTGCAGCAGAAACAGAAGCTGTTCCCTCCCCTGATCATGGAGGAGGCAGGGAGGGAGGAGAGGGGATATATGGGACCCACACAGAACTATGCACCAGCCATGGAGTTGGCCTCAGATTAAGAGAAGAGAAACACTAAGAAAATGAACTATTTACCAGGGAAGGACTAAATCTTGCAATGTGAGTTCTGGCCCAGGGAAAGCCACCCTAACTCTGGTAGGAGGGGAGGGCATTGCCAAACTCACCTGCTTTTCATCTTGAGTCAAAATAAAGTTTGCCATATGCATGCTTCAACCCCATGCCCAGGCACCTGGGGGAAACAGAGCCACCTGGAAGATGAGGCACTTCGTACTAGTGATTTATATTATTCCACCAAGGCCTTCTTTCATAAACCTAGAAGGACAACTAAATAGCACCACACATTCAGCAAAACAAATGTATAAGAGAAAGACACCAACAGGAACAAATCCTGGAGGAAACAGAGATGTGCAAAAGATAACTTAAAGAAGATACAATTGGTATTTCAGAGTTATCTAATAAAATACTTTTTCCATAAAATAAAAACCAGAGGCCATAAAAAAGGAAAACAGAAAAGGGCAACCCATGGCAGTTCTTTCTGTTTTCTTCTAGGAGAAAACTCCAGAGGAAAGTGTGAATTATATTGGAACCCACCAAAAAGTTATACCCTGTAATAGTCCAACCTTGGCAACACAGGTGTTGAAATCTGAAAATAGAGATTCAGATTATTTTTACTGAAGTATAACTGGCATACTATAAACTTTACTCATTGATGTGCACAATTCAACAGCTTTTGGTATATTTATAAAGATGTGCAACCAATATCACTATCTAAAGATTTTCATCACCCCTAAAAGAAACCCTTCACTTGAAAGAATTCTGAAAGCAGTGAGACAAAAGCACCAGGTAACCCATAAAGGAATACTTATCAGACTAACAGCAGACTTTGCACCAGAAACTTTACAAGCCAGAAGGGTTTGGGATCCTATCTTTAGCCTCCTTAAACAAAATACCTGTTAGCCAAGAATTTTGTATCCAGCAAAACTCTTTCCTAAATGAAGGAGAAACAAAGCCATTTTCAGACAAACAAATGCTGAGGGAATTTGTCACTACTAGACCAGCCTTGCATAAAATGCTAAAAGGAGTTCTAAATCCTGAAACAAAAGATTGATATGAACCAGAATACAACCTCTTGAAAGCCTAAAAGTCACAGGGCGTACAAAATAATAACACAATTTAAAAAAAGTATCTAGGAAACAACTAAGATGATGACTGGAACACTACCTCACATCTCAGTATTAATGTTGACTGTAAATGGCCTAAATGTCCCATTTAAAAGATACAAATTTGCAGAATGGATGAAAAACCACAAACCAAATATCTGCTGTCTTCAAGAGGCTCACCTAACATATAAGGATTCATAAAAACTCAAGGTAAAGAAATGGAAAAAGATATTCCACGCAAATGGAAACCAAAAGTGAGCAGGAATAGCTATGCTTATATCAGATAAAATAGACCTTAAAGCAACAACAATAAAAAAAGACAAAGAAGGTCATTATATAATAACAAAAATAAATCAATCTAACAAGAGACTATTATAATCCTAAATTTATATCCACCTAACACTGGGGCTCTTAGATTCATAAAACATTTACTACTAGACCTAAGAAATGAGACAGACAGCAACACAATAATAATGGGGGACTTCAACACTCTACTGATAGCACTAAAGAGATCATTGAGACAGAAGGTCAACAAAGAAATAATGGACTTCAACTATACTCTAGAACAAATGCATCTAGAAGATATTTACAGAACATTCTACCCAAGAACAGCAGAATATACATTCTTCTCTTCAGCACATGGAATATTCTCCAAGATAGATTATATGATAACTCCCCAAACAAGTCTCAATACATTTAAAAATATTGAAATCATATCAAGTATTAATATATTCTCAGACCATGGTGGAATAAAACTAGAAATCAACTATGAAAGGAACCTTCAAAACTACAGAAATGAATGGAAATTAAACAATCTGCTACTGAATGATTTTGGTGGTAACAATGAAATCAAGATGGAAATTTAAAAATTCCTTGAAGTGAATGATAATAACGACACAAGTTATAAAAACCTCTGGGACACAGCAAAAACTTTGCTAAGAGGAAAGTTTATAGCACTAAATACCTACATCAAAAGGTATGAAAGACTACAAATTAACAACCTAATGTCACATCTTAAGGAACTACAGAAACAAGAACAAACTAAAGCCAAAGCTAGCAGAATAAAATAAATAACAAAGATAAGAGTAGAACTAAATGAAATTGAAACAAAGAAATACAAAAGATCAATGAAACAAAAAGATGGTTCTTTGAAAAGATAAACAAAATTGACATGCCATTCACTACATTAACCAAGAAAAGAGAGAAATTCAAATAAACTTAGTTAGAAGTGAAATTGGAGACACTACAACTGACACCACAGAAATACAAAAAAATCATTTGAGACTACTATGAACACCTCAATGCACATAAACTAGAAAGTCTAAAGGAAATTGATAAATTACTGGAAACATACACGCCTCCTAGATTAAATAAAGAAGAAACAGAAACCCTGAACAGACCAATAACAAGCAGTGAGTTGAGTCAGTAATTTAAAAAAATGCCAACAACAACAACAACAAAACCCAGGGTGAGATGGATTCATAGCTGAATTCTACCAGATATTCAAAGAAAAATTGGTGCCAACCCTACTGAAACTATTCCAAAAGATTGATAAAGAGGGACCTCTTCCTAACTGATTCTGTGAAGCCAGTATTACCCTGATACCAAAACCAGGAAAGGACATAACAAAAAGAGAAAACTACAGACCAATATCCCTGATGAACACAGATGCAAAAATCCCCAACAAAATACTAGCTAATCAAATCCAACAGCACATCAAACGGATGGTACATCATGATCAAGTTGGTTTCACCCTAGGAATGCAGGGATGGTTTAACATATGCAGGCCAATAAATGTGATACATCACATAAACAGAATTAAAAACAAAAACCATATGATCATTTCAATAGATGGAGAAAAAGCATATGATAAAATCCAGCATCTCTTTATGATAAAAACACTCAACAAACTAGACATAGAAGGGACTTACCTCAAAATAATAAAAGCCACATATGACAAAACCACAGCCAACATTATACTGAATGGGGAAAAGTTGAAAGCATTCCCCCTGAGAACTGGAACAAGAAAAGGATGCCCACTTTTATCGCTTCTATTCAACATAGTACTGGAAGTCCTAGCCAGAGCAATCAGACAAGAGAAAGAAATAAAGGGCATCCAAATTGGAAAAGAGGAAGTCAAACTATCGCTGCTCACCAATGATATCATCATACACCTAGAAAACCTTAAAGACTCCTCCAAAAGACTCTTAAATTTGATAAAAATAATCAGTAAGGTCTCAGGTTACAAAATCAATGCATACAAATTAGTAGCACTGCTATACACCAACAATGACCAAGCTGAGACTTAAATTAAGAACTCAACCCCTTACAGCTGTAAAAATACAAAAACAAAAACAAAAACAAACAAACAAACACCCAGCAACCCAGGAATATGCTTAACCAAGGAGAACTACAAAACACTGTTGAAAGAAATAATACATGACACAAATGAATGGAAACACACCCCATGCTCATGGATTGGAAGAATCAATATCATGGAAATTACCATACTGCCCAAAGTAATCTACAAATTCAATGCAATTCCTATCAAAATACCAACACTAGTTTTCACAGAATTAGAAAAAACAATTCTAAAATTCATACGGAACTTAAAAAGAGCCTGAATACCTAAAGCAATCCTAAGCAAAAAGAACAAATCTGGAGGCATTATATGACCAAACTTCAAATTATACTATAAGGCTAGAGTTACCAAAACAGCATGGTACTTGTACAAAAGTAGACACATAGACCAGTGGAACAGAATAGAGAACCCAGAAATAAAGCCAAATACCTACAATCAACTTACTTTGACAAAGCATACAAAAACATAAATTGGGGAAAGAATACCCTATTTAATAAACGGTGCTGGGAAAACTGGCTAGCCACATGTAGAAGAATGAAACTGGATCCCTATCTCTCACCTTATACAAAAATCAACTCGAAATGGATAAAAGGCTTAAATCTAAGACCTGAAACCATTAAAATTCTAGAAGAAAACCTAGGAAAAACTCTTCTGGACATTGGCCTAGGCAAAGAATTCATGACTAAGACCCCAAAAGCAAATGCAAAATAAAATAAAATAAAAGAGACCTAATTAAACTAAAATGCTTCTGTACAGCAAAAGAAATAATCATCAGAGTAAACAGACAACCCACAGAATGGGAGAAAATATTTGCAAACTATGCACCTGGCAAAGAACTTATATCCAGAATCTACAAGGAACTCAAACAAATCAGCAACAATGACCAACATGCAAATGAAAAAATGCTCAACATCGCTAATCATCAGGGAAATGCATATTAAAACCACAATGAGATACCACCTTACTCCTGCAAGAATGGCCATTATTAAAGAGTCAAAAAACAAAAGATGTTGGCATGCATATGATGAAAAGGGAACGATTATACACTGCTGTGGGAATGTAAATTAGTGCAAACTTTATGGAAGACAGTATGGAAATCTTTCTCTTTCTTTCTTTCTTTCTTTCTTTCTTTCTTTCTTTCTTTCTTTCTTTCTTTCTTTCTTTCTCTTTCCTTCCCTCCCTCCCTCCCTTCCTTCCTTCCTTCCTTCCTTCCTTCCTTTTTTTTTTCTTTTTTTTGCAGAGTCTTCTTCTGTTGTCCAGAGTGGAGGGCAGTGGTGGTGTGCTCATGCACCATTAATGCTTGAGCCTGGGAGGTGGACAGCAAACTCCACTTCCCAGGATCAAGTGATACTCCCACCTCAGGCTCCCAAGAAGCTGGGACTACAGGTGCATACCACCACACTTGGCTAATTTTCAAATTTATTTTTGAAGAGATGAAGTCTCACTATATTGCTAGACTGGTCTCAAATTCCTGGGTTCAAGCGATCTGCTCACCTTGGCCTCCCAAAGTGTTGGGATTACAGAAGTGAGCCACTGCACCTGGCCCAGAGATTTCTTAAAGAACTAAAAGTATATCTATAATTTGATCCAGCAATCCCACTGCTGGGTATCTACCCAAAGGAAAAAAAGTCATTATATCAAGAGGACACCGCACACATATGTTTATTGCAACACAATTCACGATTGCAAAGACATGGAACCAACCTAAGTGCCCACTGACTGATGAATGGATAAAGAAAATGTGGTATATATACACCATGAAATAGTACTCAGCCATAAAAAAGAACAAAATAATGTCTTTTTCAGCAACTTGAATAGAGCTGGAGGCCATTACTCTAAGTGAAATAACTCAGGAATGGAAAACTAAATACCATATATTCTTACTTACAGGTGGGAGCTAAGCTATGGGTACACAAAGGTATACAGTCATATAATGGACTGTGGAGACTCAGAGGGGGATGGTGGTTGGGGGGCGAGAGATAAAAACTACATATTGAATACAATGTACATTACTCAGGTGAGGGGTGCATTAAAATCTCAGACAATTCATCCATGTAACCAAAAGCCACTGATACCCCAAAAGCAATTGAAATTTTAAAAAAACTGAAAATAAGCTGAACATGAAAGGCTGAAGAAAAAAAAGGAACCCTTCAATCAACGGCAATTATTTTCCATTTGCTTTTTACCCTAGCCTTTGGCAACAACTAATCTACCTTCTGTCTCTACATATTTGTCAATTCCAGACATTTCATGGAAATGGAATCATACAATATCTGACCTTTTGTGCCTGGCTTTTTTCATGTAGCATAATGTTTCAAGGTTGATCCAAGTTGTAGCATGAATCTGTACTTTATTCCCTTTTATGGCCAAATTATTTTCTATTCTATGGATATAACACATTTTATTTACTCAACAATTGATGGAATCTGATTTCTACTTTTTGCCTTTTATGAATAAAGTTGCTGTGAACATTTGTGTACAATTTTTGCACAGACATGTATTTTCAGTGTTCTTGAGTATATAACTAGGAATGGAATTACTGAGTAATACGGTAAATCTATCTATGTTGGCATTTTTGACGGAATGCTAAACTGTTTTTGAAAGTGGCTGCACCATTTTATACCACAATGTACAAGGGCTCCACTTTCTCCACATCCTTACCAACATTTCTGATAACAGCCATCCTGGTGAGTGTGAAGTTGCATCTCCTTGTGGTTTTCATGGCTAATTCTGTTGACCATATGTTCATACCTTCAACATTCATCCAGGCAACTGATAACTCTTAGCCTTCTTTTTCTGATGATACTGATCTTCAAGGTCACCCAGAGGTGAGAACTTAGGGCATTTTCAGATCTATCCCAGGCATGCAACAGTGTCACACATGTACAAGGCCTTCCAGGTTCCTAGGAACATGCCAGAGCTTTCCAAAGCCCACTCTGGATACTTCAGCTTTTCCTTTTATGTTTTTTGGTCAGCTTCTTGTTTGTCCCAACTGGTAGCATGATTGCAGGCAGCTGTAATGTTAAACAACTGCCACTGATTGTCTTCAACAAATGTCCCTGGGGAAAAGGCTATTCATGCTGAGTGAATGCCAAGTCAAGTCATATAAAGACAAGCCCTGCTAGTAAGGCTTTCCAGAGAGCTGCCAGACAGGTCAAACAATGAAAAGTCTCTGTAATGAGGCTTTCGGGAAGCCCAAACCTATTTTGCCCTTTCCAGTGGCTGCTAGGCTCTTGGTTTTCACTGGGATTGTGGAGCTTTTGGTTTTCCAGGCTGCTGCAAGAGGGGAATGGCAGTAAGAGAAGTTCAACACCACAAAGTTCACTGCTTTTACTGAAATTCAGCTGCTTCTCTTTAATAAACACTTCTTAACATTGCTGTGAGACTTTGGTTAGTTTCCAGAGTTTTAAAAAATTGATTTGAGCATTTTTTGCCAGTGTTCAGGTCGCTTTAATGGGGAAGTGGATGTTTGGAGGTCCTTACTGTCCATTTCTGCTGATGTCATGATGAGACTTCAGATTCTTGACAATATCAGGCCTTTTTGCCAAGGGGTAGAAATATTTATTGTTGTTACTCCAAGAGAACAAAGAAATCAACACTTATTATTTAAATATTAGCTGGCTAATTTGACAAAAATTTATTAAGCACCTGAGATATTTTCCTCCAAGCAACATACGAGATGGGATTGGGATGTCTGAATTTCCTCTCAGACTCACACATTTTGAGCAAGAGCTTTTGCTCCAAAAGGCAAGTGGTGCCATCGGGTGTCTGTGGTTTTTGTCCATATCACATGACTATTGTGCCTTGATATGTTTGCCTTCTAGGTGGGAAAGCAATCCAGTCAGCCATTCACACCTGAGATTTAAGAGGCAGATTTTGATTACAAGATATATCTTACTTTTTTTAAAGCCCTTAATTTCTCCTGCCCCAAAAGAAATTCTATTAATATAATCCAGCACATTAGCAGAGTAGAATACAGTGATACCAATAGATAATTATCCAATGCATTAAAAGCATTTGATACAATTTAACATCCAGTTGTGATTTTTTTAAAAAGGAGAGGAAACTCAGCACATAAGAATTAGAAGAATATCTGTAAAAAAATAAAAACCTTACAGATATCATCTTACTTAATGGGGAAGAATTAAAATAATTCCTGTTAGAACACAGAAAAAAAAACCCAAGGATACCCACTCTCAGGGTGAAATTTAATGTATTACAATAATTTCTAGTCAGAGAAATAAGAATAGGAAATGGAAGTTTTAAAGATTTGAAAAGAAGAAACGAAACTGTCATTTTCTTTGCCGATGAGCTGATTGTTATGTAGAAAGTCCAGGAGATTAGATAGACTATTAGAATTAATAGGAGAGTTCAGCAAGATACTAGATTTTTTAATTCAAAAATTACATTTTCACACACCATGCATCAGTTATAAAATGTCATTTAAAACAAAATACCTTTTATGATAGCTACAAAACAATCAAAAATAAACCCAGCTACCCAGAAATAATACAAATGTGTAAGATTTTCGTGGAAAAAATGGTAAAATTTACTGAGTGATATTCAGGAAAACCCAGAGATAAGTCATGGTCATGGATAGAAAGATCCAATATTGACTAAGCACAGTGGCTCATGCCTGGAATCCCAGTGCTTTAAGAGGCCAAGGAGGGAAGCCAGCTTGAGGTCAGGAGTTCCAGACCAGCCTGGGCAACATAGCCAGTCTCTGGTCTCTATTAAAAAAAAAAAAGTTAGCTGAGTGTAGTGATACACACCTGTATTCCTAACTACTCCATCAGAGGCTGAGGCAAGAGAATCACTTGAGCCCAGGAATTCGAGGCTGCTGTGAACTATGATCATGCCGCTGCACTGCAGCCTAAATGACAGAGCGAATCTCTGTCTCAATAAAATAAATAAAATAAAATAAAGACCCAATATAAAAAAGATGTTAATTCTTCCAAAAATGATTCATAGATTTAATGGAATTCCAACTTTAAAACTTCAGTAGGATTTTTCACTAAACTCAATGAGCTTATTCTAAAATTCATATGGAAGAATAATAGACCAAGACCAGCCTAAAACTCTTTGGAGGAGGATGGGGGTGGGGGTTGCCCTCTGAATCTAGAAGAACATCACACAGAGGGGGCAGTTTTGTGTGGGATCAGAAACAGGCAGGCAAGCACAGAGAATAGAATTGGAGGAAATCTCCAATGATTTGCAGGTGTGTAGAAACGGGCTACTGACTCAGCTGGCAATGAAGGCCGTGGAAGAAGGACAGACTCTTTAATGAAGAGTAATTGATTATCTACAGGACAAACACTGAAATCGGATCTTTACTTTATCTCTTAATGTAAAAATAAATCTCAAATGGATTAAAGACTTAATTATTAAAGTCAAAACTTAGAGAATATGATATAGGAGAATATCTTCATGGTCTCGGGGTAGAAAAGAATTACTTAAAGCAACCCCTAACGGAAAAGATGAATACATTTGCAGCATTAAAAAAATATTGTTCATCCAAGCTCTATAACAAAATTCAAATAAGACATGAATTAGCAGAAGGTATTATCAACACATGACTGACAAAAGATCTAGAATATATTAAAATTTCTAATAAGATAAAAAAAGCTCCCCAATAGAAAAAAATACAAAAGAAAGCACTTTGCAGAAGAAGCACAGATACCCGATTAATATGTGAAAAGCAACTGAACCATATTAGTAAATAAAGGAATGTAAACTCAAACCATTGTAGGATATTGTTTAGTATTCCCCACCCATTGACAAGAAATTAAAATACAATATAATAAAGTGGTATCAAAGACATGGAACAATTCCTTTATATTGCTGGTGGGGGCTCAAAATGGTACAATCGCTTTGGAAAAAAATTGACATTATTTAATAAATAGATTGAAGATGCATGAACTCAAAGATTCAGCAATTCTACTTCAAAGAAAAACTCTTGTATAAAAACCCTTGAATGCTAGGAAATGTATAAGAATATCCACAGTGAAATTGAATGTAATGTAAAGAATCACTGGAAAAAACCCAAAAGTTCACTGGCAAGAAAACGAATAAATGAATTGTGACATAATTTATACGACGCAATGCTGCACACAGTGCAAATGAACTAACCAAGCTGCAGGCACCAACACAGATGAATCCGGCCTAATTTGGAGCAGAATATGTCACTCACAGAAGAATACACAGCATGACATCGTTTTTGTAAAGTTCAAAAACATGCAAATTAATCAATGTGTAGAAACACGCATATTGTCAAACTCTAAAGAATAGCGAAGGATGATAAACAGAATTCAGGACAGTGGTCACCTGTCGGGAGGGAGACGGGGGCATGGGACTCAGGTAGGCACACGATGCCTGGCAGGTGCTGATACATGGACTGGTTCTTTTTTGTTGTTGTTTGTTTGAGACAGAGTCTTACTCCATCAAACAGGCTGGAGTGCAGTGGTGCGATTTGGGCTCACTGCAACCTCCATCTCCAGGGTTCAAGCGATTCTCCTGCCTCACCTTCCCTAATAGCTGGGATTACAGGCGCATGCCACCACACTTGGCTAATTTTTGTATTTTTAGTGGAGACGGGGTTTCACCATGTTGACCAGGTTGGTCTCAAACTCCTGACCTCAAGTGATCCACCTGCCTCAGCCTCCCAAAGTGCTGGGATTACAGGAGTGAGCCACCAAGCCCGGCTGCATGGACTGGTTCTTAAACCAGCAGTCAGGGCCTTGGCCTTCACTTAGTACTCGTGGAGCCCTTCCACCCTGTGCTCTTTAACACCGCCCCCTGGTTCTGCAGAACAGAAGGAAGAAACAAATGACCCAGACTCAGTCAGATACAACTGCGTGAAAATGTGAACATCAAGGAAAAAGGGAAGAGCTTCAAAGCTTCAGAGAGAAAAACATGCAAATGTTTACACCTTCAAAGGAATGGGAATCCAGACTGGTATCAGGCGTCTCCACAGAAACACCAGATGCTGGGAGATAATGAGGCAATACCTACGATGTCCCTGTTCAGCTGAGCAGCAGGGATGGAATCAGAAAAGCCTCACGTGACCCCCTTGAATTCATGACACAGGGCTGGTTTGTTGTTGCTGTTGTTGTTGTTGTTTTTGTTTGTTTTTCTTTTTTTTTTTTTGCCTGTCTCTGAGTGAAACTTAGGGCAAATCTTATGGTTTTTCTTGTTCTTGTCGAGATAAGTGGCCGCCAGCCAGTCACTCATTTGCCTAGCTTCTCCTTTTTTGGGCTGAGGTCTGCACAGGTGACCCCAGGTGGGAGTGAGCGGCATGACCGTTGCTTCTCTTTCCCTACTTCCTGCTAATTGCAGTTTCTCACATTTTGGGAATGGAGCAGGGGGAGGGAGAAGACCCAAGAAGTTAGGAGGGCCCTGACCTGGTTGCATGGATCCAGTTTTAGTTTGGTTTGGTCAGGTGTTTAAAGATGCCTCTTTCTGGCGATGTTGGTGTGTTTGCTGGAGGTGTCCCCTGCCTCCCTATTAGGGATCTCTTCCTGTAATTCCCTTTATGAGGGTGAGCATGGCTTCTCCCTGCTGATCTCCCAAACCTTCCTTAGATCCCAGCACCTGTCCACCCCTCCAGAGGATCTCACAGACAGGACCAATGACAATCCACATGCTCTCTCTGGCACAAGCCCCAGTGGGTCCAAGGATGCCCTCAGGCATCCTCCACCTGTGTTGACTTTGGGAGTGAAGGCCGCTGGTGCAGGGAACTCACCTTGCTCTGCTCTCCCAGCAGGTAGTGCTTTGACCTCCTGATTTTCCAGGTGGGCTCCCCTAGACTGCAGAAAACAAACCCTCTGAGTTTATTATCTCTCTTTGCTTTAGGTGAAGGGGTGGAGCCCCTCCAGGAGGAAGGACTCCCCGCACACCAAGAACACTCCAGAAACAGCCTCCTCCCTTCTGCAACCTCTAACCCTTTCAAGCTCTCTGTGTGTGTGTCTATGGATGAGGGACCTGCGAGTTATAAAGCCATATTTCTCTATCTTCTTTTTAAAACTCTTGTTTGGGCCAGGAGTGGTGGCTCACATCTGTAATCTCAGCACTTTGGGAGCCTGAAGCGGGTGGATCACCTGAGGTCAAGAGTTCAAGACCAGCCTGGCCAACATGGTGAAACCCCATCTCTACTAAAAGTATAAAAATTAGCTGGGCATGGTGGTGGGCGCCTGTAATCCCACCTACTCAGGAGGCTGAAGCAGGAGAATCACTTGAACCTGGGAGGTGGAGGTTGCAGTGAGCTGATATCATGCCACTGCACTCCAGCCTGGGCGACAGAGCAAGACTCTGTCTCAAAAAAAATAATAAAAATAAATAAATAAATAAATTAATATAACTCTGTTTGGTGACCATGGTGGGCAGAATAACACAGCCTCCTCCCCTGACCCCCCTAGAGAGGTCCATTTCCTAATCCCTGGAGCCAGTGGATATGTTACCTTCCGTGGCAAAAGGGGCTTAGAAGATGAGATTAAGAAATTTGAGATGCGGGCCGGGCGCGGTGGCTCACGCCGGTAATCCCAGCACTTTGGGAGGCCGAGGCGGGCAGATCACGAGATCGAGATCATCCTGGCTAACACGGTGAAACCCTGTCTCTACTAAAAATACAAAAAGTTAGCCGGGCGTGGTGGCGGGCACCTATAGTCCCAGTTACTTGGGAGGCTGAGGCAGAGAATGGGGTGAACCCGGGAGGTGGAGCTTGCAGTGAGCTGAGATCACACCCCTGCACTCCAGCCTGGGTGACAGAGTGAGACTCTGTGTCAAAAAAAAAAAAAAAAGAAAAGAAAAGAAATTTGAGATGGGGAGGGTAGCCTGTACTATCCAGGTGAGCCCAATATCATCACGCCAGCCTTTCTCAGGGAAGGCAGCAGAAGAGCTGGTCAGAGAAGGGGACGTGAAGAAGGAGGGGAGGTTCGGGTGATGCCAGGGCTAGCCTGGAAGGTAGAAGAGGCCAAGGAAAGCAGGCGGCCTCCAGAAGCTGGAAAGGGCAAGGAGACAGCTTCTCCCCAGAGCCTCCAGGAGCACAGCCCTGCTGTCGCCTTGATTGTAGCCCAGTGAGACGCACCTTGGACTTTCATTGGAAATAATTTTGAAACCAGAATTTTGTATTCAGCCAAACTGTCATGAAGATTAAGGGACAACAAAGATATTTTCCTACATGGGAGCAGTAAAAATGTTTATTTCCAACACCTTAAAAGACACACACATGCATATACACACGCAACTGAAGGGCGTACTCTAGCAGAATGAAAAGAAACCTATTAAAGTCAAAGGCTTGAGGCCCAGGTAACTGTGGAACTAATTCAGGTGTGTAGGGGAAATAAATGTCAGGATTACAGCCTTGCAGGAGGTCTAGAAAGCAGGAAAGAAAGTAAGAAGTTAAAGAATAAAAGTAGTTTCTGCTCAACAAACTCTGATAACTAACAGGAAGATTTGATTGCTGTGTTAATGAAAACATCTATTTTTCTTTCAATAATGAAAAAGGAATTATTAATGGAAAACCAAATCTGCACAAGGTCGTTGTGGTGGCTGCTGCAGGTGAGCCTCCCCAGCTCCATCCGCCCTGCTGTGCCCTGGAGCGCAGTGGCTCTCGCGGTGTGGTCCTTGGACCAGCTACGCAGCATCGCCTTGGAAATGGTTAGAAATGCTCATTTCCAAGCCCCACCCCAGATCTGCCTGTTCAAGTTTGGGAGCCACTGCCTAAGTGTACGTTGCAGGTGGGAAAGCCAAAGGCTATGAATGTTTCCCAGGCTCCCTCACAGCCTGGGATCATCCTGTGGCCTAACTCCTGCCGGGTTGATGCCCGTGACCTGCCGATGTGGATGGGAGGAGTCTGCGGGAGGCTGGATCCGGCTGCCAGCATAGAGAGGTGTTCGCTTGTCTGCAGCCGGGGCAGGCAGATGGCCCGCTAGCTGGCCTCTAGTTCATGGGTGTTAAGAGGCTGGGTACGGGCCACCTGTGGTGCTGGCATAGATGGTACATGAGACAGTGAGAGCCCGCAGCCCATGGAGGGAGGGCAGTGGATTCTGACCCCCAGATAGAAGGCAAGACAGTACGGCTTGGAGACTCAGAGTTGAGGCAGTGGCTTCCTGGTTCTTGTTTACCTAGTTGTTCCCCTCCTCCCTGGGCAGCTTCCTTGGTGGGCTGGCTTTGAGAGTCATTTCTGGAAGCTAGGCCTTGAGCCTGGGCCTCCAACCCTCCCAGCAGTTTCGTAAGCTCATAATTTCACATCTCAAATTCCTTTCTGCTTAAACTAGCCAGAGTGGGTTTTGTTCTCTGGGACTGAACCCCGACAAGTAAAAGATCGTGGTTCAAATATGCGGACCTAAGATGAGACGTGACATTGAGCACTGACGGAATCCATTTGACCTGTGTGCACGGAATCTTCTCCTTCCAGAATCGTTTAGTGGGGCTTGAAGCCCTCATGGACAAGTGACACACGAGGATCCTCACTGATGGATGTGAATTCCTCCACACTTCACTTTACTGCGTTCGTGACAGTCAACATTCTTCTACTAACTCGGTGCATTAAAAGAGAAAATAAAAGGGGGATTTTAGGACACATTTTATGTTGACAGCCTGCTCAGGAATCTCCCACCAGGCAGGTCAGAAGGGAGGCAGCAGGAAGTGTTGTGGCGGGTGGGTCACCTGCTGACACAAAACTGCTCCTGACACTGCACCAGACAAGATAGAATCCCCAACATCAAGATGTGGGCTTTGAGTCCAGCTGATTGCAGGCATCGACACGGAACAAGCCCATAGCAGTTGGCTGCTGCGGCGTATTAATAATTTTAAGTATCAGATTCAACCCACGTTTTAGATTTCCTTGATTCCTTGTCAGAAGACAATGATGGAGGCCACACAAGTGTGAGGTGACAGTGAAGGTGAGATACGGGATGAGGGACCCTTCCCACCACAGTGTCACCATCTTGTTTGGGGGAAGCACCTAGTAATGGAAACATATGGAATTATGTTTTCTTCTCTACAAAGCAAATCGCACTACTTTGCAGAAAACAGTACTTGTCCAATGATGGCATAACCTCTATTGGCTTTAGGTTTTAGAATTAACCAATAGGCAATTCAATCATTAATTCAGGGTTTAATTAATGGGAGTCCATGATAGATACAGAACAAAACTGAGTAGGCTAAGACCTGACAAATGAAAAGCCAGGGTGGGTGGGGGCTGGGGAGACGGAGGAGGAGGTGCGGTGGGGGAACAGAATTTTCTTCACCTTACGTAATAGGACATTCGAAAATGCGCCAGTATCATTGGTGGAACAAGAGGTGGAGGTTTCTGTATATTTTTACAGATATTAAATTAATGAAACAAAAACTGTTGTTATAACTAAACAATTCTGGAAGGAAGATAAGGAAGGTAGGAGACGCTGTGAGCGAAATGATTCATCTTTGAGTGGGGGGGTAACCGACAAAACAGAGGCATGCCTGTGTTATTCGCGTCATGGTGGGACAGAAGAACCTCGGGACCAGACTGGAGGGTGGGGACAGTGGGAGACATTGAATTTTTTAAATATCACTCCTGATTGTTTGATTTTTAAAAACCATATGTGAATATGGTTCTCTCTCCCTCTTCCTGTCTCTGTCTCTCTCTTTCTGTCACACACCCAAACATCCTATGGATCTTACAAAATAAAAAGCAGCTGGTCTCCTTCAAAATCTGGCCTCTTGAAATGTGGAGCTGTGGGGATGGGGCGGCCCAGGGAGAGCAGAGCAACACACCAGGTGTTAAAGTGGAGCCCCTCGAGACGGCTCTCTGATCCCAAAGGAAGCGTCAGAATGTCCCTTACCGACAAAGCATGCTAAAAGCCCGGGGTCAGAAGTTGCTTCTACTTCTGTCGTTCTGTGTGCACGTCTCCCCCTGTCGGAGGGCGGTGCCGAGTTCAGGGTCACGTGCAGGCCACTGGCACGTGTGAGCATGTTTCATGGCCCATGTGCAGCCACCCGTCTGCAAAGCCTTGGGAAAGGCTCTCTCTGATCCATCATGGTTGTTTGCTTTGTTTCTCTAAATAACAGCAGATTACCTCTGCACACACTTTTTTTTTTTTTTTTTTTTTTTTTAACTTCCAAAGTGTGTTTATAGCGCTTAGGCCATGTGAAGCCATCCCGGAGAGGCCAGCTGCACCTGGGGCGGGGCCAAGCAGGGAGAAGGCCGGGTCCAGAGGGCCCGGGAGTCTTCACACGGACTGATGCTCGGGGAAACCGCGAGGCCCAACTTCTGCTTCAGGGACTGCAGCATCCCAGGGAAGAGGAGCCTGGTAGTGACAGCTGGAGGCAGGGAGGCCGTGACAAACTGTCCCAGTGACCCGGCAGGAGGCCATGAGCCAGCAGAGAGAGAGAGCCGCAGTGGAGGTAGAGAAGGAATCGACTTTCTCCTGGGTCTGTGAACAGCATCGTAGCCGACTTCGCCTCCTCTAGGACCCGCCAGGCTGCCCGCCAGAGTGGTGCGTTTACAACTGCGGTTCCGGGGGCAGGTGTCGACGTGGGCCCAGGGCTGGCCTCGCACGCCCCTCGTCCCTGTGATGGTGACTGAGGTGTAGCTTGGACCGCAGAACCCCCATGCAAGACCTCAGCCAGGCCTGCAGCTGGGGCCAGTCCCACTGGCCCTGGGGTCTTCAGTCTGCCTTCTTGGACGATCTCCCCATTCCACCAGCTGAAGGTTTTCAGAAGTTAAATTCAAAGTTGCTGGTGGTTTTGAGTCACTTTTTTTTTTTTCAATAGCGACTCTTGAGTGAAAATTAGGCTGTTATGTGGGTGGCTGTTAAGGGTGCTTCATTTCCACATCGGAGAGCTGCCCACACAGCAGATTTTAGTAGCACTTAAAGTGGGACCTGATTTTGCCTCTCAGCTGCTACATTAAAATAAAATGCCCTTAAGCTGATTATAAAGATACTAATTTAAATGCATGGATACCATTTCCTGGGAGGAGAAATGTCTTCATTGATTCTGAGACCTCATGTCCCCTAGGGGTGCATGCCACTTCTAGCACTCTGTAGCAGAGATGGCTCAGCAGGGCAGAGGGGTGGATGCAGAGGGGCTCTGGGCAGTGAGTCCTGGCTCTGTTGTTGGCTTGCCATGTGGTTTCAGTGAGTCACTTATCTTGGTGTCTCAGCCTCTGTCCACGTGGGGACGTTCACCCCGCTTGTTCACCTGACCAGGTTACCATGAAGACGGGATGAGTGACCCAGTGGCAAACCCTGGGCACCTGCTGAGCAGTCCTCTGTGAATCACCACTCCTCACCCTCCAGGTGGGCCGGGGCATGGCAGGGCAGCCACCATCACCGCATCAGACCAATTTGGTTCAACCTTTATGTAACGAAGTTGTGAGTTGTTTTGCAGTTGCCATGGACACCCAGGTTGAAGGTCACATAACCTGAGCATGCCCAGATGAACCAAGCGTGCACCCACGGGCAGAACTAAGTGCTCGGACCTAGGAGCAGGGACTGAATTAAGAAGCAGATGCCACACAGCAAGATCCAGGATCCAATCAGATTGAGCCCTGGCATCACCCCATCGCATGATCCAGTCAGATCACGCCTCCAGGCATCACATTATTGTAAGATCCAATCAGATCACACCTCATTACCCTATGCTTATAAAATCCAACCCAAACCCCAGCTTGTGGAGACAGATTTGAGTGTTTCCTCCTGTCTTCTTTTCAGTCGACTCACAATAAGCCTTTCTCACTGCAAAAAGCCAGTGCTTTCATGTTTGGCTTTCTGTTGTATGGGTGCAAATGGACACAGTTTGGTTTGGTGACACCACTGCTCTTGCATTTGCCCCCATCCTGAATTTTCTTTGAGCTCCTTTGGAAGAAGTTCATGCCTTCGCCTCCCCTCATTCAGTCTGTTACAACAGTCTCCCAACTAATCTTGTTTCTCCTCATTTCACCTTCCAGGTAGTTGCCTGAGAGCTCTCTAGCATGCAGGTCTGAGCATGTGGCTCCCAACTTCAAAATCTTCAGTTTGGCATTCAAGACTGTCTTTGCTCTTCATCCCTGTGTGCAGGGGTTCTTTTCACCCTTCTATGTGAAGCCCGTGCAGCCCCCTCCTGGCAGGTGAAGGTACTCGATTCCTTGAGCAGGCAGGTGGAGGGGCTCGATCCCTTGACTTCCTCGCGGCACCATGAACAGCCGCCATTGTAAACTGCTTCCTATGTGATATGGTTTGGATATTTGTCTCCTCCAAACCTCATGTTGAAATGTGATCCCCAGCATTGGAGGTGAGGCCTGGTGGGAGGTATTAGGATCATCAGGGCAGACCCCTCATGAATGGCTTGGTGCCATCCTCTTGGTGATGAATGATTTGTCACTCTGTTAGTTCACACAAGAGCTGACTGTTGAAAAGAGTGTTGCACCCCTCCTCTCTCTCTTTGTCTCCCTTTCTCACCTCTGCTCCCCCTTTGCCTTCCACCATGATTAAAAGCTTCCTGAGGGCTTCCCCAGAAGTAGATGCTATTGCCACTCTTCTTGTACAGCCCGCAGAACCATGAGCCAAATTAATCTCTTTGCTTTATGAATTACCCAGCCTCGATTACTCCTTCATAGCAATGCAAAACAGATGAACATGCCATCATCCCGGATAGCTCTGATTACCCATCCCTCCCCACTAGGCCGTGAGTTTCTGGAGAATAGAAGCCAACGCCGACCCATCACAGTGTCCCTTGTAGGCACTCGGGTGTTTGTTGAGTGAATGAATGAATGGGTGATTTAAGGTATCCTTTTTGTTGGGAATGTTCTTCTCTTTCTGCTGAGCTTTCTAGATTCAGCTAGCTGTAGGCCACATCCTCTGAGGAAGAATTCTTAGGAATTCCTTCAGGGAAATGTGACTCCCTGTAGGTCCCTGGATAGACTTCTGTGTGAGCACACACAAAGGTTTATTTCACTGAGTTGATTTTATGACCCTGGTGTTTCCCCTGCCAATTCCAGTTTCTATCCCATAGGATGAGACTCTGTAACTTGGTGGGGGACAATTTTGATTTGGAGTCTTTTTGTCCCTAGGGAAGAGTCCTCCGTGGCTGCCTCTAACAAAGATGACCCCACACCACTATCCACAGAGGGCTGGGGATGGTGGATGCTGTGGTTTGAATATTTGTCCCTGCTAAAACTTGTGTTGAAATTTGATCTTCAGTGTTGAGAGGTGGAACCTTTAAGAGGTGATTGGATCATGAGGCTCTGCCCTCATGAATGGATTAACCCATTCATGGATTGATGGAATCATGATGTGAACTGAAAAAGTCACAAAATCTATAAATTTAGAAAGGAGGGCTTTATTTCTAAAGGAGGGTATCACAAAATCTATAAATTTAGAAAGGAGGGCTTTATTTCTAAAGGAGGGTACCACGACCTGCAGGCAGAAAGTGGAGCCTCCAGCTGAACAGAAAAGCAATCCCTTTAGGGAGGAGGTTACGAGACAGGAATTTGTGCTGAAGACATGGGCTAAGTGTACCTATTCAGCAGGCTATAGGAGGAGCTATGAATATTCACAAGAGGGAGATGGGCACATGCATAGTAAGCCAGCATGTATGTTACACACGTCCCATGTTCCCTTTGTGATGGAGAGGGAGAAACCTTTAAATGTGTTACAGTTAGGCCCTATACGTCAAAAGGTGAAGCAGGGGCACGAAGACCCTCTGTGCGCAGCTCTGCAGACTGAACAGAACCTTCCATGGCCAGTGGTCTCTTATCAGAAAGGAATGCTGGTCCAGTGCTGTGTTAAAACTGCAGAATGGAGGGTGGGTATCAGGAGGCTGGTGGACATCAGCAGCAGAGCAAGTCTTTCAAAAGTGTTGGTTTCTGTGTATCCCTAAGGAAAGAAAGGTGGTTAGTGAAGGAGTAGAAAGGGGCGGGTCTAACCTCCTGTCCTGTCATGGCCGGAAGCTCAGTTCTTTTTAAGATTTCCTTCAGTCCCCTTGGCTGAGAGGGGGTTTGTTCCATCAGTTGAGGGACTTAGGATTTTATTTTTCTTTTGCAGTGGGTTATCATGAGAGGGGAACTGGTGGCTTTATAAGAAAAGGAGAGAGACCTGAGCTGGGACACTCAGCCCCTTCACCATGTGATGCCCTGCATTGCCTCAGGACTCTGCAGAGTCCCCACCAGCAAGAAGGCCTTTGCCAGAGGCAGCCCCTTGACCTTGGACATTGCAGCCTCTAGAACTGCAAGAAATAAGTTACTTTTCTTTATAAATTACCCAATTTCAGGCATTCTGTTATAAGCAAGAGAAAATGGCTAAGACAGCGGAAACATGCTCCATCAATCAGTCTGTCCTCTGCTGAGGTTTGCAAGGATGACAGCCCCATCCCAAGCACATGCTGGCCCCTGCCCCATCAGCTTGTACCAGGTCAGTACCACTGGATTACAAGGTGAGGCACACTCTTCTTTCCAAAGGAGAGGAGGCAAAGCCTAGAGGGCATGGCAAGGCTGAAGCAGGACCACTGCTGTGCTGGTGACCTGACTCTACCCTGTGCTGCCTTGAGACAACCCTTCACCAGCAGGTGCTCCCCCGATGCCTGACCTGTCTCTTTCACCTCCAGCTCTTCTCCACCTAGATGCTCAGGCATGGCAGGCTGGGGTGGTTGGCTCTAGGTCCATGGGCAGAAGGAAATGTGAGTATTCCAGTTCTGGTTCCATTTCTTCCTTAGAGAAAGTGGTAGCTGACTTGCTCAATAAAGTCAGCTAGAAGTGAGCACATCTTACCAAGGGCACACATTCATATTTCTTGGAGGCACCATGATCTAACCTCAGAACAAGGAAGGGCTGTGTCTCCCTTTGGCTCTGGGTTTGCCCCTTTTTGTAACAATAGACCTCAATGATAGAGTTTTAGGCTCTTTCCTGCCTGGCTGGCCTGGCTGCCATCCCAGAGGAATAGCATAGTTGTTGATGGCTTGTCTCTTTGGTACCTGGTGAAATGGGTCCCATCTCTGATGTGCTCATTCTGATTAAATTCTACTATTTTTCTTTTCTCCCTCTAATGAGGGGGGCAGACCTGCCATTTGCTGGTTTGTTCTACCATCTATCTGTTTCCTCCACTGGGCTTGAGGGCAGATGCATGATTTATTGCTCACCATATTCTCAAGGCCCAACAGAAGACTTGATCCAGCATAAGCACTCCCTTGATATTTGCAGAATGAATGAAGGAAAAAAAAATGAATGCTGGGGAACAGAGGTTAGAAATCTGTGAGGAAGAAGAAAAAGGAGGTGGGTCTGTGAAGATGGGATTCCTTGCCCAGCCCAGCCAGTCTGGGGAGTGAAGAAGACAGAGAGACCCGTGTGGCTGGAGAGGGGACTGCTATGTGACGGTGCTCTATAGCCACCAGATGCATGATTCAGCCTTTTCTGGTCAACCCTCTGCCCGTTTTTTCCCGAGCCAGGTGGTGGAGGAGCTGACAGCCATGAGCAGGATTGCTCCTGGCAGACCTGAAGCCTGGACTGTATGCCCCCTGAGATTTTCCACACAGCAAGAAGTCACCTGCTCTTTCTGAGAAATGACAAGTTTTCCTCCCCAAAACCAAGGGAAGGGGTCTCTGCAAGCATCATTTGTAAATTCCAGGGATGCCTGCAGGCAGGGGAGACTGCATTCTGCCTTCTGGGGGCATCTGTTCAGATGGTGGCTGGCTGATCTGATCTGACACTGTGAGCAGGAGAAAAGAGAAGCAAAGAGATGGCAGGGTATGATGGGGAGACGGTGGCGTGGCCTGGATCTCCACCACTGGGCAAAGCTACTTGAGCCAAAGTGCTTTCAAAAAACCCAGAGGAAGGTGTCTAGGCCTGAGCTGTATGGCTGGTGCCTGACTCTGCTTGTGGGACCATCCCTGGGGTTAAAGAGACTGAGCTGGAGCCATAGGAACTATTTTGGGAGGAGCGGGGAGAAAGCCCCTTAAGATCTTCATGGGAACCCAGGCATGCAAATAGCAAGAGTGATAGCAACACAGAGAGCATTTCTGCACATTCAGGTTGGGCCAGAGAAGCCACAGGCCCTCACATAAGGAAACCTCTCTGGTCCTCCCTCTTCTATCTCAGAGAGGCGAGCCATGGAAAGCAGGCTCTGTGTCCCCACCCAAATCTCATGTCGAATTGTAATCCTCAGTGTTGGAGAAGGCACCTGGTGGGAGGTGACCGGATCATGGAGGTGGACTTCCCTCTTGCTATTCTTATCATAGCGAGTGAGTTCTTACGACATCTGGTTGTTTCAAAACGTGTAGTGCTTCCTCCTTCGTGCTCTCTCCCTTCTCCGCCATGGTAAGATGTGCTTGCTTCCTCTTCATCTTCCACCATGATTGTAAGTTTCCTGAGGCCTCCCCAGCATGCTTCCTGTGCAGCCTGTGGAATTGTGAGCCAATTAGCAGTGAGAGAACAGACGAATACAAAAGTAAGCCATTCCGCATCAATTCCTTTCTCAATAGGTGGGTTGGATGTTGCACATTGGAAAGCAGAAACATGGAAGCCCCACCATGCAGGTCTTGTTCATGCTCTCCTCTCACCTCCCCAGGAGCCCTGTGAGCTGGAGACTATTGGCCCCGTTCTTACACAGATGAGCACTAAGGTCCAGAGAGGTCAGAACCTTGGCCACGGCCACACAGAATTTAATTTGCCCCTGGGCAAGGGGCGAAACAGAATTTAAATACAGAGCTTCAGACTCTGTCACCTACCCCACAGGGATTAATGCTTATTGAGCACCTGTATGTAACTTTTGCTTTTCATAGCTCTCTCTATCCCAACTGGGAGAAATAAATTCATTTTCTTTATAAATTACCCAGTTTCAGGGTAATTTATAAATTGCATTATTTTACCAGGAAAGAAACTGAGTCTCAGACAGGAAGGTATTCACATATGCGAGCATGGTGCTAGCAAATCGGAGGCTGGAGTTTGCACCCCAGTTAGTCTGATTCCAAATCCAGTGTTCTTCCCAGTATTCCCCAGCTGCTCCATCCAGAGACCTGCAGGATTCCTTGAGCAGAACCCTGCTTAGAAGGTGGGGTCTGATCCCGACAGAAAAGAATTGTGTTGATCTTTGGGCTCAGCTTAAAATTCAGTCATCTGACTGAGCTTTTCTCTGATTTTGAAAACTGCTCTCCACTCAAGCCCTTGCTGTTTGGTCTGAAACTACAGGGTGCCAGCAGTGTAGACAGAGAACTGGGCTGAATCAGACAAACCCCCAGCCCTCCAGTGCTTGTGAGCGAGCCGTTCTGCAGGGTCTCCTTGCCTTCTGAAGATGGATTTGGGACAACACAGTTAAAAAGCAGCAGCATTTGGTCTTGGGAATGCCACTTTAAAATCCCTTAAAAATAAATGTTGAGGCTCTTTATCTTCGTTGAAATCCTGTCTCCACGGCTCTGGGTGGGGGAGCCCCTCAGAGCCTGCTGCCTGGGCTGAGCTGGGAGGTGGGCATTTCCCTGGGCAACTGGAATGCAGTCATGGATACTGCTTGTAAGGGCTTTAATTACAAGTTTTCTGGCATAAAAGTTTGCTTTTAAAAATAGAAACCGTGCCAGCAAATACGTAATATTTGCTTTGAAGTACTGAATTCCCAGAATTAGGTTTTGACTTTTCCTCCATGGAGGGCTATAGATCCTTGGAGTCCCTCTTGATCCTCCGAGGGAACCACATTATTTAGTTCTACTCTCCAATTCCTGACTTCACCTTTTCCTCACTTTTAATTTTAAACTCTGCAGCTGTAAAGTGATAGCAGTGGTCCCATCTATGAAGTTAGAAGCTCAGGTCTGTGTGCCAGCAACTTTGGTTAGTAACTGTGTGACCTTGAGCAGCTCTCCTAACCTTTCAGAGGCTTCTTCTCTCCCTCTGTAAAGAATAAGGGTGTGGTGGCTCACACCTGTAATCCCAGCACTTTGGGAGGCTGAGGTGGGAGAACGCTTGAGCTCAGGAGTTTGAGACCAGCCTGAGCAATACAGTAAGACCCTGTCTCTACAAAAAATGCAAAACTTAGCCAGGCTCAGTGGTGTGTGCCTATAGTTCCAGCCTCTCAGGAGGCTGAGGTGGGAGAATCACTTGAGCCTGGGAGGTTGAGGCTGCAGTGAGCCAAGATTGCATCACTGCATTCCAGCCTGGGCAACAGGGTGAGACCTTGTGTCAAAATAATTAAATAAATAAATACATAAATAAAAAGAATAAGAATGAGGGCAGTATTGCAGAGCTGTGGAGAGGCATAAAGGCTCAGTGGGCAAATCTGAAGCATTGAAGCCCATTAAACGCTTGTTCATTCATACAAACAAATTTCCTTTTGAAGCTCATCTTTCTTGTTCTATTCTGAGTCTTTATCTGTTGGGTATGTTTTTAGGTGTTGATTATTTTTTTCTCTCTCTGAGATGAAAAAAACACACAAAGGCTTCCTTCCTTCCCTCTCCACCTTCTGTCTCTCTGCAAAGCTTCCTTTCATCTGTGCTTGTTTCATTTCCCCCTCATCTTCCTGAGCCGTCGTCATCCCTCCTGGAAGCCTTTGTCATTTACCTGGTTTTCATTATTTCTCTTTAAGTAGCATTTATCATAAGCCTCAATCTAGCAGGCACATCTTAGATGTTTTTTCATTTTGGTACAACCTTGTTTTTCTTCCTCCTATTTCCTCTCATCCAGAAGGATTTGAAACGTCCTTAAGAAGCACTGAAATTGACTATATAAGAAAGTGGGGGCTGGAGCTTGGTTTCTTGCCAAAGGTCTTAGTAATTTCTATTTTCGCTCTTCCATCTTGCTATCTGGCTTAGAGTAGGGGGTGGTGGTGAGAAGGGACATTGATGTAAGAACCAAAATGTCGTACCTTGTCATCAAAAGATGTGAAAGCCCACAGAAGAAAATCCCCTTCAGAACATTAGAGAGACACAGGCTTGGACATCGGAGAGGCCTCATTTTGAACCCCTAAATGGCTACTTTGGCTTATTTAACTTTTCAAGATCATAGCATTTTTCACCATGTTTAAAGACATATGTTTAGATATTTAATGCACCCAGAATTTACCTGGGAGGTAGGAAGCCATCTTCATTTTTTTCTAAATGGATAGCCCATTGTAGCAATACCGTGTGTTGATTAGTCTGTCTTTTTCCTAGTGATTTGGAATATCATCTTTGTCATATGCTAAGTATATAATCTATAGGCCTGCTTCTGGGTTCTCTGTTCCGTTCAATTGATTTTTCTATCCCTCTGCCAGTAATTACTGTTAGAAAGCTTGAGTTCCTGAGCCAGAATATTCATGGCCACTCATAATTCACTTATTTTTTTTACAAGAATAAAAGGGTGGTTGCAGAATCCCTTATTCCTACAAGCCATCTGGTGTCCTCCAACACTTGGAAAAAATAATGTAAAGCAATAATTTAGACTTCTATTTGATTATTTTAAAAATCATTTTGAGCACCCTTGTTAATAAGATATTTGCTAAATCTTTGAACTGAAGAGAAGGAAAATTCCACATATTTAATTTATGAGATGTTTGCTCCATGGAGACTAGTTTATTTTCAGGTTGGGGAAAAACAAACCGAACTTGGGTAAATTCTCTTATTTTTCAGTTCTGGCACTGATAATTAGTTTACCACAGCCATGCTGCCCTGCTCTGCATTTGAGGTTGGATACAGCAATCTTCCATTCCTGGCCATGAAGCCTCCTTTTGGAAGTGCAATGAGTACCTCGCAGTCACCTTCCAAGTGCCGTTGTCACAGGTTCCTGGGGTTTGGAGTGGGGTTGGCCACAGGTCATCAGCTGTCACTTGAGCTGATGTAAGTTGAGTGTAAGTTTCACTGATGTCTGGGAACTGAGGATTGTTCCAGAGCACACCTATTAGGTTTCATGAATTTTTAAAAACTTTCCAATTTTGAAGAGTAAATAGAGTTTTGGTAGCTATGTATGGAGGGGGAGCATGTATTGAGCACCTCGTTTCTTCCTGAATACCTAGACACTTACTTATGGGAATCAGTGTGGTTCTTTTGAACTACAGGAGTAGGTGGATCATCCCTGGGAGGAAACTGAGGCTAAGAGAGTTTCTGTAACTTGCCCCAGTCGACTCAATTCATAAGTAAAGGAGCAGGAACCCAAAGCCCCACCTGTGAGATCCACATGCCTTCCACCCACCAGGCTTCTTCTGCTCGCCAGTGATGGATTCAGACTCTGCTTGGTTCCAGTCCCAAGTGTTCCACAACAGACCATGCCTGTAACTCATCAGTAGGCTCAATCAAGGTCAAGGCCAATGCCTGTTATTGTTTCTGACATTTATTCTACATTTAAAGTACTGAAATTGCCTTGTTGCTTTAGGCACAATTATGTATCTGAGATGCCAGATTTGATCATTCCTGTCTGTTCCCTTCCTTCTCTTTCTCTTATGTAATCATTCAGCACACTCCTTGGAAAGCATTCAGTGATAATATGGAATTTCTGCCCTCTAGGAGCCTACGGTGCAATGGTGTGTATAAGTGATCACAGTTGACGTTCACTGAACACTATGTTTCTCAGGCACCATTCCAGGTGCTTTGCATGTGTCCTATCATGAACTCCTCTCAAGAATCCTATGAAATCAGTTCTAGTATTATGCCCATTTGGTATAGAAGAAAATGAAGGTACAGAGAGGTTATGTAGCCTGCCCAAGTTCACACTGGTAGGAAGTAGCAGAGCCAGGCTTTGCATCCAGGCGGTCTGATAGGAAGACCACACTCTCAAGCCCAGTGCTGGCCCATGACCCACAGAAGGGAGCAAAGGTGGAGGAGCATCTGAGGCTGCCTTGGGGTCAGAGATGTTTCATCTGGAAGATGAGTCTATAAGGCCATTCTCGTTCACGTTGCTATAAAGAAATACCTGAGACTGGGTAATTTATAAGAAAAGAGGTTTAATTGGCTCATGGTTCTGCAGGCTGTGCAGAAAGTGTGGTGGCATCTCCTTCTGGGGCAGCCTCAGGGAGCTTTTACTCATGGCGGAAGGTGAAGCAGGAGCAAGCAGTTCACAGGATGGCAGGAGCGAGAGAATGAGGCGGGGAGGAGCCACACACTTAAACGACCAGAGCTCCCAAGAACTCACTCCCTATCACAAGGACAGTACCAAGGGGGATGGTCCTAAACCATCTATGAGAAATCTGCCCCCATGATCCAATCACCTCCCACTAGGCCCCACCTCCAACACTGGAGATGACATTTCAACGTGAGATTTGGGCAAAGACATACATCCAAACTATATCAATGAGTGGCCGGGTGTGGTGGCTCACGCCTGTAATCCCAGCACTTTGGGAGGCTGAGGCGGGCGGATCACCTGAGATCAGGAGTTTGAGTTCATCCTGGCCAACATGACGAAACCTTGTCTCTACTAAAAATACAAAATTAGCCTGGTGTGGTGGTGTGCACCTGTAATCTCAGCTACTTAGGAGGCTGAGGTAGGAGAATCACTTGAATCTGGGAGGCAGAGGTTGTAGTCAGCAAAGATCCTGTCATTGCACTCCAGCCTGGGCAACAGAGCAAGACTCTGTCTCAAAAACCAAAACCAAAACAAAATCCAAAACCAAAACAAACAAACAAACAAACAAACCAAACTGTATCAATGACTAGGAATGTTCCAGCCACCCACAGGGGCTGGGGGCGGAAGGCTATCCTGGTGGAACGGACCGCACAGGCAAAAGCCTGGAGGTTTGGAGGGTGTCTGATAGATTGATGAAGTCATAAGCTTCTCAGTGGTCATTTCATGTTCGTGGTTTATTGTGTCCTGGGATCATAATACCAGATTTAATGAACCAGCTTAATCCTAGAAGAAATTTGAAACAATGAAGCACTCGAGGTTTGAGTGCAGGACTAAACCCTAGGGAGCCAATAAAGAAACATTTTTTCATACTTGAAATATGACCTGTGCCTACAATCTCCTCTCCCAGTCTCAGCATGGGTAGAATGACCCACGTGAGCTCTTTGGGGTGAGCAGCCAGAAGAGAGTTAGGCTAAACAAACATGCGCTATGCCCAGGGCTGTGCTGGATGATGGAGATTCAGGCACTCTCCCTGCCCTCTGGCAAGCCCAGGCTAGCAGAGGGCACAGACAGACCAGCGAATACAAGATGGCTACACAGTGTGATAAGTGGGCAAGGTGGGGTTTTGCATGGAGCACAGCTGGGGAGCATCTAACATCCCCTAACCCCCCAGCAGCATGTGGGAAGTTTTCTCTTTCTCTCTCTTTTTGTTTTGTTTTGTTTGAGACAGAGTCCCACTCTGTTGCCCAGGCTGGAGTGCCGTGGTGCAATCTTGGCTCACTGCAACCTCTGCCTCTTGGGTTCAAGTTAATTCTTCCACCTTAGCCTCCCAAGTGGCTGGGATTAGAGGCACGCACCACCATGCCTGGCTAATTTTTGTATTTTTAGTAGAGACGGGGTTTCACTATGTTGGCCAGGCTGGTCTTGAACTCCTGGCATCAGATGATCTGCCTGCCTCGGCCTCCCAAAGTGCTGGGATTACAGGCATGAGCCGCCCACCATGTCTGGCCTGCCGTAAGTTCTTGTTGGTCTTAGCCCCTAACTTCTCTTGGAACCATTAGTTTTCAGAATCATCATTGATGAACCTTCTCCCTTTAACCTCTGTGAAGGAGGGTCACTGTGCACTGGTTACCGACTTGTCTGAGTTTTGTGAGATAGAAACTCCCACACATGCAGCAGGTTAAATGAAGTGGATTTATTTCTTATAGATAGGCAGCAAAAGACAACAGAAGCCTGGGATTCATGAGGAGTTGCTCCCCTGAGGCTCGGGAAAGCTGCCTGGGTGGATGGAGTCTTGTCTTCAAGTGCCTGAAGCTGGCCTTGGGTTTTATACCCTGGAGAGCATGACTTACCGGGCTAAAGTGTTGAAGAATTTCCTGTCTCTAGGGGTGATTTGGACAGAGTCAGTCTGTTCTGGCTAGTCCCCCGTTATCTAACCAGAACATGATGTACTCCAGCACGTTCTGGTTATTCTCAGGCACTACAAGTGAGAGAGGGGGAGAACTGGGTTAGTCCAAGGCCCAGGAGAACTGTCCTGCAATGCCAGTGAAGCTTTATCACCCAGCTGTGACTTTCTCACTTTTTAAACTTTTATTTTAAGTTCAGGGGTACATGTGCAGGTTTGTTATATAGGTAAACTTGTGTTATGGGGGTTCGTTGTACAGATGATTTCATCACCTAGGTACTAAGGCTGGTACCCATTAGTTATTTTTCCTGATCCTCTCCCTCCTCACCCTCCACCCTCCGATAGGCCCCAGTGTGTGTTGTTCCACACTATGCGTCCACGTGTTCTCACTAGTTAGCTCCCATTTATAAGTGAGAACATGCAGTGTTTGGATTTCTGTTCCTGTGTTAGTTTGCTAAGGATAATGGCCTCCAGCTCCATCCACGTTCTTGCAAAGGACATGATCTTGTTCTTTCATGACTGCGTAGTATTCCATGGTGTATATGTACCACGTTCTCTTTATCCAGTCTACCCTTGACAGCCATTTGTGTGGTTGATTCCCTGTCTTTGCTATTGTGAATAGTCCAGCTGTGACTTTCTTGAGAGCAGGATTCAGCATGATTCCTCTCGGTACCCGGCCAATGCCGTCAGAGTTGTCCCAGAGTGGGAACTGTCAGCCACCTCCAGGGCTTTGACAGTGCCTGTGCACACTGGTGACTGCCCATGCTTCCTGGGGCCATGGCCTCGTCTCCTTCTTCATTCTACAACAGTTGCTCAACTGGCCTCCTTGGTCTGCAATCTAGCCCCTTCCATTATTTTTCCTCTATGCAGCCAGGATAAAAACAGAGTGTATGTGTGTGTTCTCAAATGGGCTATACTATGAAGAGCACCTGTAACTGTCCAGCCTCATCTCTTGATCCTTTTCCCCACCCTGCCCACCACTACTCCACACTGCAGTCGAACTAAAGCCGAAACACATTGAGCTCTCTCACCTCCAATCTTTCATTTCTTCTTCACCCTCTTCCTGGAATCCACCGTCCCACCACCCCTGACCCTTGGTCTCACCCCCTCTGGTCTCTCAGGATGTCTGCCCCTCTGGCACGTGGCCTGCCTCCTGCAGTCCTCACACACCTCCCTGGGCTTCCTGCTCTCCTAATGCCATCATGCTAGTCTAGCTGTTTATGATGCTGCCTGCCCCAGAGCTCTGGAGTCTGTGAGCACAGGATCAAGTCCTTGGTTTTCCCTGTGTCCCAGCATCTGGCGTTGGCTTGGGTGGATGTTATGTGAATGGATGCATCTGCCATAGTCTCACGCAGCAAAGAGCGGGGCTCAGGCCTGTGTCCCCTTGGCCTCCTCCTTCTGCTGCAGCATCTGTGCCTGCACAGGCTCTGCCTACGGATTCTGGGAACAGCCTCCTGTCTCTGCAGAAAACAGCTCAAAGCCCTCCTCAGATTTCAGGTCCTCCCAGAAGGCTTCCCAGACGAGGTGGGCTGAATAAGGCTCCTCACCTCCCTCAAGCTTCCGGGATGAGAAATGCTCTTTCCTTCTCTGTCCCTCTAAGCCGACCAAATAAGAAAAATGTAGGGCCTAAAAACGGAAACCAACAAGTTGAACTTCACCATAGAAATGGAGTGAGTGAATATGTGTGTGGGTGTGAAAACTAAGCAGAACTTGAACCCACCATCTGGACATCTGTCCGGGGCCTCCAAGTCCTTCTACAACACACCAGGGAGAAAAGATGGTGCAGCCACAAGCTCTAAGACTTTTACGTGTCCTTGGGGAAGGAAGAAAGGCTTGTTGCATTAATTTTTTCTCAACTCCCTACTCTGGAAAATTTCAAATATATTTAAACATTGGGAGAATAGTAAAATAAGCTATCGTGTACCCACCACCAGCTTCACCAATGATCAAGTTATTGCTCAGCAAATATAAATATCTATTCATTAGAGATTTAATGATTAATTTAAAACATTGATTGTATCAGATATTAACAGTGGATATTAATATTAAGTGTTAATATATTTAAATGTTATTTATAAATGTTAATTCAATTATTTATTACAATAATATATACAATAAGGTTTAGAGTGCATAACATTTATTAGGTTGATGCAAAAGTAATTGTGGTTTTTGCCACTGAAATTAATGCGTTCTTAACACATAGCAACATCTCCAGTCACCTGGACCCAGGCCCAGCTCAAGAACATTCATGTCAGAGGGACAGAAGAGGTAACCTTCCTCTGTGCTTCTATATGAGACAAGAATCTAGTAGCCCCCCATGGGATCGTCTAGTCGCTCCTTGGGTTTCATGAAACTCAAGAGGGGCCTACAAAGTAAATGGCATCTAAGTGTTAGCTGTTACTGGGACATTTTGGCTTTTGGAAAACCTGGGAACAAGAGTCAGCCAACGTGGGATCTTAACAGCTGTGTCATTGGCCATGTGCATAACCTGTCTGGGACTTCATAGTTTTTGGTTTAAAAAAATGGAGTAAGACCTGTTTTAGGGACCACATGGATTTCTGAGAAAGAAGGAAGAAAGAGGTGTAGTTAGGCTTTTTATTTATTATTATTATACTTTAAGTTCTAGGGTACATGTGCACAACGTGCAGGTTTGTTACATATGTATACCTGTGCCATGTTGGTGTGCTGCACCCATTAACTTGTCATTTACATTAGGAATATCTCTTAATGCTATTCCTCAAGAATCTACAACTAGAAATACCATTTGACCCAGCCATCCTATTACTGGGTATATACCCAAAGGATTATAAATCATGCTGCTATAAAGACACATGAACACGTATGTTTATTGCGGCACTATTCACAATAGTGAGGCGTAGTTAGGATTAATGTGAGGCTCAAAACCAGGGTCAGAGTCCGCATGCACACCCACCTCTCACCCCACCTGACTTCAGATAAACTGGGGAGTGGGGGGTCCTGGAAAGGCCTCTCTGCACATCGCTCCAGCCACAGCAACAATACCCAGAGACACGGCCTCAAGCCCCCTGGAGTTGGACCGTCTCTGATCTTAGAAGGGTCAGGCTAGGACAAAACAGGCCAAAAAGAGAGCTGCTCTTTCCCATCCCCATTTAAATAGAGTGAGACATGCTGAATGCATGACGGCTCTCTAATGTTCCGCGGCAGGGGAGCTGCAGCAGAAGGAGGAAGGAAAGGCCAGGGAAGAGGAAGGAGAGAGGTGGAAATCAGAAATCAGGGCGCCTGCACCCGCCAGCAGGGATAGCACTACCCAGTGTTGGGGTCATGAGTAAAAGCAGACAGGCTCCACCTGGATGTCTAATACCTGTCAAGGGACAGCTGGGAGAGTTGCGAGCTGCTCACCCGTCTGCTGGTTATCTGCGTACACATCACACCGGAGGAGATATTGAAAAGGAGTTGTTTTGACAGTTATTTAATTAGGGCTCAGCTATGAATATGCAACCCAGTGGTAGCTAAATTGCCTTGTCCCATCAGTGCTTAATGACATGATTTCATTCCTATCTCTTTACAAAAAAGGGTATAAACTCTGACAGTGACCATCCCTGATGACAAATGAACATTGCTGATTAGAAGCCACCGGTTTGACTGAAAGCAGATGAGGGTTGCCTGGGAATTGGGCAGAGGGTGAAAAGGCGGGGTGACAAGGGCCCAGGACACTATCAGGATGATGGGCATTATTTATTTATTTATTTATTATTATTATACTTTAAGTTTTAGGGTACATGTGCACAATGTGCAGGTTAGTTACATATGTATACACTTGCCATGCTGGTGCGCTGCACCCACCGACTCGTCATCTAGCATTAGGTATATCTCCCAATGCTATCCCTCCCCGCTCCCCGCACCCGGGCATTTGTTATTGAGACCATGGCGATGGCCTCAGGAGCGCACTGTGTCAAATGCATCAGCACTGTGCGTTTTAAACACCTGCAGCCTCTCCTTCTCAACACAACTGAAGACGGGTCCATGGGCATCATGACCGTTGAGGCCTCTTCATCACTGCTTCCCCCGAGTTAGTCTCAGAAATCCCCCAAAATTAACCTTGGAGGACTAGTTTTTAAAAATATTATAATGTTAACAACGACAACAAAAAACCTTAAAAGCCAAGGAGACACAGGGGGAGCTGGGGTTTATAGAACCACCACATCTTTGCAAACATGGTCTCATTTGACGCTTACCACAGCTCTATGAACATGGTGGTGTTATGACTCCCATTGTACATGACACACAGTGGCTCTGAGAAGTTACAGAACGTAGGTGATATCTGGTGGAGCCAGTCCGTCTGTCCGGCAACACATTCCCTCTGTTCTCTGAGCATCCCATGCTGCTAACTACGGTGCCACCTTCATTTGCAGGGGATCACAGGACACGCAGGCTGCTTGCTCCTACCACCCTCATAGAGGTCTCTGTTTCCTCATGATCCTGCTTCAGGCCTTGCCGTATTGTCATCATGTAATCGTAAGGTAAGCATGATTCTGCATTCTGCTGTTTTCATTTCACGTTGTCAATATTTTCCCATGGTGCTCATATTTATTTGAAAGCCTTCATAAAACCCAATGAGTTGATGCCTTATGATGATATATTAATACTTAATCCTAGTGTTAGACAATAAGATTGTTTCTAGTATTTTGCTATATAAGTTACACAACACCCAGCATATCGTGCAACAGGCAGTGTTAGGGAGTGGATGAGAATACAGCCCCACAGTCAGGCTGCCTGGGCTCGAATCCCAGAACTGCCGCAGAATGCTGTGTAGCTTGAGGCAGGTTTTTTTGACCTCTCTGCCCTTCAGTTTCTTAATTTATAAAGCAGAGCTAATACTACCACCTCTCTGAGTCTCCGGGCCCCTAGAACAGAGAGACCTGGCTCCAGTAATGCAGGGTCCTGGGTCCATGGCTTTCCCATCGTAGGCAGCCTCTCTTTTGGTGACCCCTCTTTTCTGTGGCTGCTGTGATAACCCAAACCCCAACTCTAACCCTAACCCTACCACAGACGTAGTGGCTTGGAACAACACAAAGTGACTAGCTTACAGTTCTGTAGAGTAGAAATCCAGCACGCATCTCACTGGGCTCAGATCAACGCGCATCCCTCCCTGTAGGCTGCAGGGGAGAATGGGAGCCTCACCGTTTGCAGCTTCCGGACGCACTTGCTCATCTCCCTTCCTCCGGTCTCAAGGCTGATGGTATTGGATGAGTTCTCGTGTTGCTCTCTGATGGCTCTCTTCTGATTTCCTCATCCACTTTCAAGGATATAGGATTCATACAGATAATCCAGCATAATCTCCCTACTTTAAAGTCAGGTGATTAGAAAGCTTCATTCTATCTGCAGCCTTCATTCCCTCTTGCAGTGTGACCCAGCCTATCCACAGGTTCTGGGGATTAGGATGTAGATATTTTTAGAGGAGTCATTATTTGCCTACCACACACTGCTGAGGCTAGAAGCCTGGAAGCCACATATACCCCTGCTCCCTTGCTGGCCAGGTTCTAGCTAGAGTAGCCGAGGGAGACCCCTGCACCAGACTAGAAGGTGGGCGCAGGTGTGTGTGCGTGGGCTGTTGCCTCCAGCCAGGGTACTGATGGCCTTCTTATCGCTACACAGCACCCCCACCCCACAACCCCCTTCACACCTGCAGCCTAGAAGTAGACGCAGCTTCCTGATCACTAGGTCATATCCCTGTCCCCTTTCCTCCATCACTGCTTCAACAGCTTTGTCACAAGCTCCTTGCGTGCATGCCTTGGTTTCCTCCAGCTCCACACAAAGGAGGTGCCAGGAGGGCTGGGAACCGGGACAGAGCCCTGGAGCACCTACCAGGCGCTGGGCACTTGTCATCCGTGGCTTCGTTTAACCCTCCCAACAGCTCTTATTTTGAAGATAGATCCACATGCTTCACTCAGGTCACCCAGGTGGTGTCTGCCGGACACTGTCTTGCCTGCCCAGGGGCCAGGCCTCATCTCAGGGGGCACTGTGGCCTTTTGGGGTGTCTCCTGAGCCTCTCTCAGCTCTCTTTTGAGTTCTGTGGCCCTGAGAGTGGTCAGACCTCCCAGAGACCCCTCCCCAGGCATGTTGGGTTGGGGGCTCTCAGGAAGCCCCCTCGGTCGGGCTGCTTATGGCACCTGTGCTACAGGAACGGTCACGTGGGGACCCTTTACCTCCTCATGATTGGAATATCTTGGTGATTCTCTAATTTACTGGAATAAGCTTTCACAAATGTTAAATGCATCTCCCCCTAGTTCCTGCCTCTTCTGTTCACACAGGATGGACTAGGGTTCGGTGTCTGACTGACCCAGGGGAACCCTGGCTCTGGGAGGCTCACAGCCCCCTCTCCCTCACGAGTGCAATAGGGTCACCGTACCTCCTCCTGGGGCTGCCTCAAAGATGAAATGGGAGGGCATGGAAGTGCCTAGTGCCACACCTGACACTTGATATGTGCCTAACACATTATAGTTTTTTATGATTTTAAATTTTAGGTTTGTTGGGTTTTGCTGATTTTAATTTTCAGTGAAATAGCCAAATGCTCTTTTTCACTGAAATTTCTTCTGTTGATTCCATTTTGAAGAAGCTTGCCTCTCTTAGAAGTTGAGGTAAATACTCAGATTTAATTTTAGCAAGTTCCCCTCTAATTTCACATATTTAAAACGATTTAACTCCTTCAAGCATCTGGAGTCTATTCTGGAGCATAATGTAAATGTGGCTCTAAATGAATTTCCAAATCCCTATGAAATTAACCTAACTTAATTTAATGAATAACTTTTTTTCCCCTAGTGTTTGGTGCTGTTTATTTTAGTGCGTATTAGGTTCTTGTACGCAACAGAGTCTATTACGGGCTCTGAGATATGCATTCACAAGCCATACAAGGACATTCTGTGGGTCTGAAAGCGCCTTTGTGTAGCCTCAGATGGGGATGACAACTTGTTGAGTAACTAATTCTCAGAGCATATCCTTTCTGCAGAGCTGAGGCCTATAGATGTGTTTCTTTTGTCTTTGGGAAGTGAGAGCATTGGAGAAATCAAAAGCAGCTATGAGTCATTCCTTTCACTGTAACCTGTCTTTCCTGCTTGGTGATTGCTGAATATTCAGTCTTTTCACTTGGTTTAAAAGTTTTATGAGACACTGTGTTGGTGCAGACTCTGATTGCAAATTTTATCACAGACTCTCTGAACCTTCTCTGTGCCCAGCCTTGGTTCTTTTTTTTCCCCCAGAATCATCCACTTCACTGTAATCTGGATTTTATTTTCTCTGTGCTGATTATTCTTCTGTTTCCTGATAGTGACTTTAATTGGTCTATTGTGATTTTATGGCATGGCTTTCTTTAAAATAATAACAAGCATCCTGGTTTATTCTTATCGATTTCAAGTGATGTCCTCTTTCATTTCTTTGGGAAGAGATGCCAGCAACTCTAACTTGTTACCTTGATGTCTGACAGAAATGTCAGGCTGTGTAAATTTGGAGATCGTACTGTTTGGCTCTTATGCAGGGTAAACATTTTGGAGGCTGTGTCCTGTGTGTCTGCCCTGCTGTGTTTGGGCTGTTGGCTTTGGTGGCCCCCACACTTGCTGCTGTTTGTACATGGCCCAGGCAGGTAGAAAGGGAAGCACAAGGGTCTGAGAGCTGCCCTTTCAATAAGGGAAGGGATGCCTGCATGGATTTGAGCTTATATTTCATTGTTTGACACTGTATTGGTTTCCAAAAACAAAGCACCACAAACTGGGTAGCTTTAAACACCAGAAATGGATTCTCTCACAGTTCTGGAGGCCAGAAGTCTAAAGTCAAGATGTCAGCAGTGCCCTGCTCCCTCTGAAGCTCTGGGGAGGATCCTTCCTGCCTCTCCAGCTTCTGGTGGTGGGCGGCCATCCTTGGGATTCCTTGGCTAGTGGATCCATCACTCCAATCTCTGCCTTTGTCTTCACATGGCCTTCGTCCTGTTCCAGTTTCTGTGTCTCTTCTCTTTTCTAGAAAGACACAAGTCATATTGGATCAGGGCCCACTCTATTCCAGGAGGACCCTATCTTACCTAATCACACCTGTAGCGACCCTATTTCCAAAGGAGGTCAGAGTCACAGGTACCTGGGTACCTGGTCATAGTCACAGGTCCCTGTATAACCTGCATTCTTGGAGAACATAATTCAACCCACAGTGAATACCATGTCACCTGGACGCCCCTCGTCAAGGCTCTTTTAGTAAGTAAAATGATGAGACTAGGTATTTAGCTGGCTCTAGGGGTGCCTGCCACAATGGTCTGATGCAATGGGGATGATTGCCTCACTCTCCTGAGGTTCAGATGTTGTGTGCCCTGCAACCTACCTGGCAGCTCCCACATCGTGTCTCTCCCAGTCTCCCCTGCCTTTGCAGATGGCATCGATGTCCACGCAGAGTGCCGGGCAGAGACCTCGGCAGTGCCCTTCATTTTGCTTTCCCTCTACTCATCTGCCCAGCCCATCAGCATCCCGTCAGTTCCTTCTTGAGAAGATGACATTTCTCATATGTACTGCCATGAGCCCACCTTAAGTAACCAAATAACCAGCTAAAGACTGCCTTGATCTCTCCCCAGGTCACTGCAAGAGCCTCATCACCCTCTTCCTGACCCATTCTCCACACAGCTGCCACAGTGGTTATTATCCTGTGCTCCAAACCATGCATCTGCTTTGCTGAACCCCATACTGGGCTCTTGTGTCCCTGTGAGACCAGCCCCTTCCCTCCTCTCCTCCTCACCTCTTCCCACTCTCCCCTTCCTCACTCCCTTTCTGCACATGAGTCTTCCCTCTGTGCTGGAACACACCAAGCTCATTGGGGCTCAGGACCTCTGCCCGGGATCTTGCCACTGCCCCTGGTCTCTGAGATGAGCTCTGTGAGGGTGGGATGATGCTGAGAATGGGGCGGGTCTAATGCGAGGAGTCCTCTGGGTGGGTGCTGGTGCTCTCTGTTGACATTTAATCAGGAAATTCATGAGCACATTAACTGGGAACTGATTATTCCAAAAGTTAAGGATGGATTCAGCTTCTTTTCTTTCTTTTGGCCTAAAGCCTTTGAAGTCTCACAACTTTTCTTGAAAATAATGGCATGAAAGAGATATTTGCATTTTTGTAACTTTTATATAAAACTATAAAAGAAAGAACAAGAGCTATCAATAAGATTAAAAGAAATGGGAAACTTACAAACAGGAGGGAAATTATGTTATTTTGCCATTTGGTTTACAGACCGGTGGGAGGACATGAATAACACATAAGAAACCATACTGGCTAGTTCTGAAAAGTAGGGGGTTGGTGCTGAATGATTGTGAGATGCAGAATGTTAGTGGGACGGGGTCCAGAGAAAATGGGCTTCACCAGCGCAAGGAAGAAAGGTCGGGAAGTTGTGAATGTGAACTTGAAAGCCACGAGGCCACGCTTGTCAGAACTGTGCTGAAGTAAGAGCTAATTCGGAGTGTCTTTTCTCCGTGGTGAAGTCGTGGGCTTTGTTCCAGTCCCCTCAAGTCCTCTTTGCTTGATTTTGGTTTCTTGATGGAATCCCAGAGGGCCGAGATTGCTGCAATCCCATGACGATGCCTAGAATCACAGATGTTTGGTCTGGCTTTCTATTTCACCTCTCCTATATGGCAGCTCATTGTTGGACCTCCTTTTCTTCTTCCTGTCTGCATAGGAAAAGAATGTCCCCCTCGCTACAAATGAAACAGAGAAGACCAAGATGAAGAGGAAGATGAGCGCAGTGCAGCATGCCGAGGCACCCGGGGACTCAGCAGGGACTCAGGAGAAGAGAGACCCTGTGGAAATAGGATGAGCTGTCCTGTGAGAGGTCTCCGGAGGTAGACTCTGAGTTCCGTGCCACATGCACAGCCTCATGGCAGTGGCCTCTCAGGAGGATAGTGGGTCCCCACCTTCTGGGGGAGCACACCAGGTCCTGTAGCACAACGCGGCAGGTAATGGCATAGGAGGACTCTCCCCTCCCTCACTCTCTCGCCAATCTCCCTTCCTTCCTTCCTTTCAACTACCCATTTTTCCTTTTATCCATCCATCCATCATCTACCTCTTTCCAGAAAAGGAGAAAATTTACAAAGAGGCAGGTAATACTTTAAGATACAGATATGAAGTTGTTATAAGAACAATATACAAAAGGTAAAATGAGTATAGGAAGCTGAGCTGAAGCCAGAAGTTATATTATCATACAAAACACAAGCCTCTAAATGCTAAGCACCTGCTAGAGATCAGCAACATCCTGGCTCTGAGCTTCCTAGCAGCCGATGGGAATGGGGAAACAGGATAACATGATCAGTCCCTTGACTCTCAGTATCCGTAAGGTAAAAATAAACTCATTGCCAAGGAAAAGTTTGGCTTCAAGTGATTTAGAGACCAGTGAAAATGTTCCCAGGGCTTTTGTAGAAGAGGAGGTTTGAGGTTTAGCCAGGAACAAGGCTGGTGAGCAACCACCCCTAGCTGAACATGCTAGACCCCTGTTAAGGGAAACTCTAGGGACAGACCCAATCAAAAGAGTGAACAAAAAAGACATAATTTCTGTTCTCATTGAGCTTTCTCTCTAGAGGGGAGAGACAGGCAGTAGACACATAAGTAAGTAAAAAATAAAGAATAGAGAGTTTTTTTTTCTCACATGTTGATATGTGCTATGGAGAAATATGAAGCTGGGGAGGGGGTTGGGAAAGCAGGGGATATGGGCGAGGGGGACAGAAATCTGAATAGAAAAGTCAGGAAGGTTGTGCTACAGCGACAGTGATGTTTAAACAAAGACCTTCAGGAAGCAAGGGAGCCCGCCGAGCAGATACTTGAAGAGAGAACCGGGTTAGAATCCTAATCACACTGGGTTTAGTAAGCAGATTGCAAGTTTAAAGCCCTTTAAAAATTAATCTCACCCGGGCCGGGCATGGTGGCTCACGCCTGTAATCCCAGCACTTTGGGAGGCCGAGGCGGGTGGATCACGAGATCAGGAGATCGAGACCATCCTGGCAAACACGGTGAAACCCCGTCTCTACTGAAAATACAAAAAATTAGCCTTGTGTGGTGGCGCATGCCTGTAATCCCAGCTACTCAGGAGGCTGAGGCGAGAGAATGGCGTGAACCCGGAAGGCAGAGCTTGCAGTGAGCCGAGATGGTGCCACTGCACTCCAGCCTAGGTGACAGAGCAAGACTCCATCTCAAAAAAAAAAAAATTAATCTCACCCAGCCGAGTTCAGGTGATGCCAAAAAACCCACATTTTGTGAACCCATGAGACATAGTCACAGCACTGGTGCAGGGCAGGGACGGAGCATGCCTCCTGGGGCTGTCCATACCCTGAGAAACAGGAGAGACAGGAGGACATGAAATCCTGCACCCCACGCACTCCCTTCATAAGGCTTCTCTCCTCTGTGGACTCTGAGACAGGCTAAGCTTGGGACTCTCACCACAAAGAAAGGAGTTTAGCAGAAACACAGGGAAGCCAAGGGAACCCCAAAAATCCAACTGGACATTGAGGGTCCCAACCAAGCAGTGCCTTCTGCCACCCAGCACTCACTGTTTGCAGCCCTGGAACACGCGTGAGACTCTGCGTCTCTGTTCCTGTCTGAGCCTGAGCCTCTTGCCACACCGAGCCAGCTTCCTGTGCCCAAAAGTGTGTGCATTTTCCAGGGGACCCACCTGTGTGCACCTGAAGAATCAGCTGACCAAATTGCATTTATTGAGGGAAAGCGTGTGGGTTTCTGTCCACCATGACACTGCCTCAGCTATTTTCAGAGGTGATTTGTTTTGCTGGTATTTTATTGTGGTTTTAAATGAAGATACTTTTGTCTTTCTCTGTTTACATGAATGGCTGAGCAGGCAGTATTGTTCAGAGAGGAAATCTCTTGTATTGGAGGTCGTGAATGTTCCAGGGCTATAAATACAACGAGAATGTGTGAAGTCTGTGACTTCAGGAATTCCAATAAAATAAAGAGAGGAAAATTGCACAGTGTTTACACTCTTATGACTCCCAATGCAAGATGGGCCAAGAGCAAAGTTGGAGACCGACGAAGCAGGGAGAATGACTGAGGCCAGCCTCCCCGCCTGCTCCCTGGCAGTGGGGCTCCTGAGGCGCCTCCCTCCACTCACCACTTGACTGCAAGAAACAAAACAAAGCATGAAATGTACAAGTCACCAGGCAGCCATGAGGAGTGGGGCCACTTCTCGGCTCGCTGGTGGCCCCTGGCAGGAAGCTCTGGAACTAACAGGGGACAGATTTTTGTCCCAAAGGAGGGAGGTTGTCAGGGAGTAATTGGAGGACTTAGGCACCTGCTGGAGTGAGATTTGGGTCCTGCAGGTCTGTGGCACCCTGAGGCCCCTCTGGATGGTCACTAGGTGTATGTTGATGTCCTGCTGGTTCTTCCTGTCCGTGCCACTGCCCGAAAAGAGAACACTGCAGCTGGCAGGTGGATGCCCACCCCCTGTGCCCTGCTTGGCTGGCAGGAACTGGAGCTGCCAGACCATGCATCCCCCAGGGGGTGGGCCACCTGTCCAAGATGGGGAGGAGAGGTAGAGAACATGGCCATTTGTAACATAGGCGGGGATAGGATACTGAAATGTTCAAATGGTATATCAAAATATAAGAAATCTGAAATCCCGCCACCAAGGATAATTTTCAATTGTGCTAAAATTTCGTTTTTGAGTCTACGACTGACTGTAGTACCTTTCTCCCTGCAGCACGCCCCCACGCTGGGCACTGTGTCCCCTGACATCCCTAGTGGGCAGATTTGGGATTTGGTGGGATGTGGCTTGAGGCCTTGTTGTCCTCTGAAACACTCTCTCTGGGCAGAAAAGGTGGAACCTTCCCTGAAGGCAGTGGGATGCTGATCCTGAGGATGGGCCACCTTCTCAGTGGGCCACAAAGGTCCAATATAGGTGGACAGTGTGGCCTCTACACAGGCCATCTGGGGGCACTTCTCCCCATGGAAGTCCCCTAGGGATGATGAATGATGCCTCCACTGGGAATTGCATTCTGGGCATAGCAGCCTTGGTGTCTGTTCTGGAGCTTCTCAGCCAGCCATTCTGGAAGATGGTGTGCGCTGGGAATTGCCTTCTGGGCATAGCAGCCTTGGTGTCTGTTCTGGAGCTTCTCAGGCAGCCATTCTGGAAGATGGTGGAGCCACGCCGCTGCACTGTGGGAGGCTGCTCTCAGTCTTCCTGGGCTGCAAAGCCTCGGGAACTAACCTGGGCTTTCTGGGGCCTTTCTCTGGTCAGTCTGCAGCACTGACTCCTGGACATCTGAGCATCCATCCATTCCCTCCCTGCAGGAAGCTCCTCAGTGCTTCCTTCCTACAGAGCCCCGATTTCACTTTCCTCCCTGTCAGCTCATTCCCACAGCTCCCCGGCAGCATGTCATAGTAACAGGCTTTGGGAAAGGATGCAGGACTTTCCTCTCCTCCCAGGAAACTGACTAGGCTGCATCTACAAAATGACATTGCTGTTTGGACAGAGGTCATTCCCAAAGGAACAGGGAAGTTGGGGGCAAAAGTCAACCCAAAAGCTGTTCCAGTAGCCCTCCTAGAAGTCTAGGGCTCCTCCCCCTCCTCTTCTTTTTCTTCCCCGTTTTCTTCCTCCTCCTCCTCCTCCTCTTCCACCTCTTCAGAAAAACAGAAGCTTGCTCATTATTAACTGACTTTTGAAGTTTAAAAATATATACCTTACAAATCAAAGTTCATTATAAAGTTCAGACTTCAGGATTGTAACGTAGAGGGACTTCTTAAATAAAATAAATGATGATAAGAAAAAAGTAGGGCAGTCAGGACTGTCTGGCTCAGTGAATCTTGTTAACTACACAGATCTTTGAAGTAAAAATATTCTGGCTGCAGAGCAAATTAGTTTTAAGAGATAAAACCTTTCTTCAAAAGTATTACCATGAAGAACGGCAAATGAAGTCTTGCTTCCAGAAAGATGGAGTAGACACATTTTTCCCTATCCTTCCCACTAAGTCACTAAGTGAGCTAAAAATCCTGGACGTCATATAAAAAACAAAAATAAGGAGACTCTGAAAGGTGGAAAGAAGGCATACTGTTTAGAAATTTCAGAACCCAAGGAACGACACGAAGGTGAGTTCCCTGGGTTTTCTTGATGCCTTGTGTATCCCAGATTTTGAGCAGAAGAGCTGAAAATCCCAATGGGCACAGATGATAAAACCCTGAACAAAAGCCTGCTCCCTCCAGCTGAAGGACCAGGGCAGCACATCAAGAGAGAAACTTCAGGAAACAATCACTCTTTTCCAGCCAAACGCTACAGAAAACCACTGGCCTGCCCTTTCCCACACTGGCAAAGGCCAAGGACCAGGGTGCCCAGCCTTCTGCCCCCAGGGAGGCTATAACAAGGTGCTTCCTCTTCTTTTGGGAGGAGAAGAACACAGTGGCCATGGCGGGATGAGGATTGACAGTGTCATCACTGGGGAAGCCAGTGGGTAGCAGAGGGCATGCCTGGGCAGACGGAGAAGGAGAGAGCCTCACTGAGTAGGAGGGACCTTGGACTGGCTCTGCCCTCTTCCCTCCTAGCTGGTCCTGACCCTGGAGGCACAGGCAGGTTGGAGGAGCAGGTCTAGCCCATGCTCCTGTTGCACAGCCTGTGAGAGGCTGAGCCCCGGCTTCACCCTGCCAGTGTCTGCAGGTGCCTCTTGCACATGTGGCTGGCTGAGCTTAATTCAGGACCCATGACACTCAGTAAGAGTCCGGTGGGATGCAGCTTCAGCCTTGGGGAAATGACTATGTTTAGGAACTCAGATCTGCTCAAGGCCTCCATCCATATGGGGTTTTTCTATATGAAACATTCAAATAAAATGGCCCGAACCCTTATCCAGCCCAGGGCCTTCTCCCAGTGTCCAAGGATTCCTGGGTCATCTCTTCTTTCACGTTCCTGCTCCCACTAAATTCTCAGTCTTCAATTTGCCCATCTGCCTACTGGGGCTGCTGGGCCCTCTCTGCCTTCACCCCCCACCCAGGAGATGAATAGCACCCTCTCTCCTTCACCGTGTCAGTGCTACCATCTGTTTAAACGAGATGTCACTCAAGATGGGGGGAAGGGTGGTATTTAGAACCTCAAGTAGAATATTAACTATCTCTGTCTCTACAAAGGGGTGGGTCTTCCCTCATAAGGGGAACTTCTCACTGGTCTGGGTCCCCCATTAGACTTTGGCTTCTCATCTATGTTTCTAGGCCTCTCTTTCCCTGCAAATTGCTTATTCAGACCCTGACCCTCTTCCCTGGTCACTAAGAAGCCAACAGTGGAGATCCCCAAATTCCTGATACTTTATCCTGCAGAATGATTTAGTGCTCTGCTCCCTACCTTCCTCCTCAGGCATGGGGCTCCTCCCAGGGGCTGCCTGTTATCAGCCTGTTTTCACACTGCTGTAAAGATACTATCTGAGACTGGGTAATTTATAAAGAAAAAAGGTTTAATTGACTCACAGTTCCACATGGCTGTGGAGGCCTCAGGACACTTACACTCATGGCTGAAGGTGAAGGGGAAGCAAAGCACGTCTTACATGGCGGCAGGAAAAACAGAGCATGAAGGGGGAACTGCCAGACACTTTTAAAACCATCAGCTCTTGTGAGAACTCACTCACTATCACAAGAACAGCATGGGGGAAACCGTCCCCATGATCCCGTCACTTCCCACCAGGTTCCTCCCTTAACACATGGGGATTACATTTGAGATGAGATTTGGGTGGGGACACAAAGCCAAACCATATCCCCGCCTGTTCCAACCCAGGTGTCAGATGTTTTCTCCAGCAGGAGTGATCTGCCTCCCATAGGAACCCTGCTCCGCCCCACAAATACAGAAGTGTGGCCATCACTTCTTTTTTAAAAGCCTTTATTGGAATTTTTTTCTCATATTCATAAAATACAGCGTGCTGCCAAGTTGACTGGTACAGTATAGCAAGAAGAGATCTCAGGAAACAAAGGAGAAGGACCCCGGGCAGCGACGGGCAGGGAGACACAGCTTAGTTGAGCCTGGAGGCTTGCTCCCCTGAGAGCCAGGAGACTTCTGGGCTGGACAGATGGACCGAGGAGCTTAAGCCAGCTGCACTTACCAGGACTGGGCCTTCAGCAGGAAGGAAGGCTCTGTGAGGAGAGAGGAAGATGTCTCTCTTAAGGGAGAGAGGACAGGGCCTGAAACAGAAAAGTTCAACCTCACCTCTGGGCAAGATGTTCTGGAAACGAAATATGTAAGATTTGTCTCCTAGTTTGGGCCAGGCCTGCCTTTATTCCCTCTGCAGCCGGAGCTGTGCCTTGACCCACACCCACCCTGCCACCACAGTGTCTGCTGTACCCAAGGCAACCCATCTGATAATATGAAAGTGAGGGGGGGATTTGGTGAGAGAGCACTTTTCCCAGAGGGGAGGTCAGAAGGGGAGCAGGGCCCACCCAGCTCTGCGTGGGTTCCGGGAGCACAACCTCTCAATTTTGTTAGAATTAACCTTTCTCCTGAAGCACTGCAGCTGCAGAGAGGCAGATGTGCGTTGATCAACATGTGAGCCTGGAGATGCCTCTGAAGGATGCCCATCAACAAGATGGCTTTCTGGGTTTTGTTTTAGTTCTCTTGTTTGCTTTCAAATAACAGAACATATCAACAGATGCATTGGCCAGACGATGCCTCCCTAGCATTTAGCAAAATATCAAGCAGTTTTTTGAGGCCCAAAAGATTCCTTGTTTCTGCAGTGGGTCTGGAGGGATGCGGCTCCTTGAACCATGGGAAGAATCAGAGCATAATTTTTTTTTCTCTTTACAAAGAGCTACCAAGAAGGGCTGGAAATTATCTGGTTCATCCCCTGCCTCCAGATTCCCCGACCAGTTTGGTCTGACCCAAGAGCCACCTTAGTTTCTTCATGTGGACGATTGTCACAGGGACAAATGGTCTTCACCCTCTCCAGTTGTTACTGCTGTCAGTAAAAATTGAGTATGCATTGCCAATAATATGCAGTAGTTATGTATCGAAACGTACATATTCCAGGACTACTTTAGTAACACATTCTGTACAAAAATAGAAGTTAAAAATAGATTAAGTAAAAATAAAATATGAATGTACTAATTTGGAAAGTGTGCCCCCAAAATTCATGTCCTCTCTTGAAGCTCAGAATGTGACCTTATTTGGAAAAAGGATCTTTGGAGGTATAATTCCTTAAGATGAGGTTGCCCTGGAGGAGGGTGGACCCTTAGTCCAATATGACTGGCATCCTGATAATAAGAGACTGAGACACGCAGGGAGAATGCCAGGTGACACCAGAGGCAGAGACCAGAGTGATGCAGCTACAAGTCGAGGCGCCAAGAATGGCTGGCGGCCCCAGAAGCTAGGAGAGAGGCGTGGAAGGCCCTCCCCTAGAGCCTTCAGTGAGAGCACGGCCTGCTCACACCTTGATCTTGGACTTCTAGTCTCCAGAATGGTGAGACAAGAAATTTCTGTTGTTTTAAGCCATTTTGTTTGTGGGCATGTATTATGACAGCAGTAGGCAACCAATACACTAAGATTTTAATATTTTCATTTTGCTTCTCAATGGGGTGTCTTGTACAACCTCTGTATGACCTCCACTTTCGAGACCATAGATCAGAGGTGTCCACAGCAGGCCAAGAAGGGAACTGAAGGCAGGGACAGGGCTGCCTGGGGTTAGCAGGGGCTGGTCGGCCCCACTCCCAGAAGCTGCTGTGTCCTGATTGGTCCCTGTAGGTGCATCACCGATTTCTAACTGGAAAACTTGGAAAAGATTTATTGCTCCTGACTTGTCGACCAATCAGAAGAGAGTTATTAGCTGGCTCCAGCGTGTTCCTCCTAGACTTTTCTGTGGGGCTCCAGATTCACCTGCCTGCTGGGTCCCTGCATCTGTTTTCTGGGGCCCTCGGGCTCAAGATGTCTACAGCTGAGTGCTTGGTTTCCTTCTGCAGCTTGTCCCCCTCAGCCTCGAGTGAGGCCACTGTTAAGATCATTCATAAAGTTTCCCAAATCAGGAATCTAAGAGTCATCTCGGAAGCCTCTCTCCCTGGTCCCTCAACTTCAGCACATTTTGTTGATCATGCTGATAATCAGCAAAGGTCCGTCCCCTACTCTCTGGAATACATAGGATGAAGTGAAAACCCCTGGCTTAGCCCCCAGTCTCTTTATCAAGGGTCTGCAACAGACACCGTGGTCCTGCCACACACAAGCTCCTCCCAACTTCCTGGGTCTTTTTTCTTTTCTTCTTTTTTTTATTATTTCTTTTTTCTTTTCTTTTTTATTCTTCTTCTATAGAGCCTGGAAAGCTAAATACTTGATTTTTCTAGACACCTGCCATAGAGTGGCCATAGGACCCTCTTGTGGCCAACAGGACGTAAGCGGAGATCTACTGGGGAAGGCTTTCACTCTTGGAAAGAAGAAGGGATTTTGCCCTCTGCCTTCTTCCTACATGGAAAACAGATGTCTGGAAGTGCAGCAGCTATCTTGTGAGTAGGAGGGCAATAGTCTCAGTGGAAGGATGGTAGAGGACAAAGAGAGATACAGAGGCTGGAACCCTCATGGTTTCGTTGAGCAGCCATTGGCCTGGGATAACCTACCCCCAAGTTACACAAGGAAGAGAGACTCTTAATTGTTAGCCACTCTTGGTCACGTTTCCTCTTGTTCCAGTTGCATTCCAACTGGTCCTGGAACATTGCGGTTTCTCAGTAAGTGTGAGCTCCTTTCCCTTCTCCACTTGCTTGCTGCCTGACATAGTTACTCTCTCCATTTTCTGAGGAATTTTCTAGAACTCTAGGGGGAAAGTTCATTATCCTGGCAGACAAGTGCATGATGAGATTAAGTTCTCTGCAGATAAGACAATTCTTTGAAACTCTTCATGTTGGACCCTGACAAGGGCTCAGTGAGTGTGGATGCCAACTCCCAATTTCTTGTCTTCCCTCTTTTGGCAGAAATCTCAAAAGCATGGGCTGGGCAGACATCCTTCTCCCATGACCATCGGTGCTACCTGGGGGAGTTGCGGGTCATCTCCCCACAGCCCAGGCCCCCTTGTGATCTGCTGCGTGCCTTCCAGCTGGCCCTGCTGGAGACAAACCCCAGTGCCCATGCCCTCTCCTCCTGGGGCTCCTAGCCCACCACTGCCCTGTGGCTTTTCTCCCTTCCTCCTAGGACCCCACATCTCGTCAGTATTTAGGATGTGTGGATTCTGCCTCCTTGGTGGCTGTGGGGTCTGTCCAGTCCCCCACAGTCTCATTGCCTTGACCTCAGTCCAGCCCATGTGCCATCCCACCACAGTCCCAGCTTCTGTCCCTGCCTGGCTCCCCTCACCCATCATGGGCTCTGCAGCCTCTAAAACATCACTTCTGTTCTGGACGTGGCCTTTTTCTATGAAGTTGCCTTCATGGTACTTTACATATTTTATTTTATTTTTAATTTCAATTTTTATTTTTTGAGATGGAGTCTCAGAAAATAGTCTCGCACTGTGACCTGGGCTGCAGTACAGTGGCGTGATCTCGGCTCACTGCAACCTCTGCCTCTCAGGTTCAAGAGATTCTCCTGCCTCAGCCTCCCAAGTAGCTAGGATTACAGGCACCCACCACCACACCTGGCTGATTTTTTTGTATTTTTAGTAGAGACGGGGTTTCACTATGTTGGCCAGGCTGGTCTCAAACTCCTGACCTCGTGATCTGCCTGCCTCAGCCTCCCAAAGTGCTGGGATTACAGGCGTGAGACACCATGCCCAGCCTACATATATGAAAATATTATTTGCTGACATTTAAAACCAAGGCCTTTCACATGCATATTCTGCTTTCCAGATTCTCTGGAAGAATCCGAGGCTCTGTGGGTGACAGGCTGCCTTTCCTCACAGGAAGCCATCAGTGTGAGAAGGAGCTGCCCCTTCAGAAGGAGCTCCCCATCCAGTCCCCTGCTGGCTGCTTCCAGTCCCTCAGACACAGGCCTGCTTTGACACCCATCAGAGGCTTATGAATTCCATTTAGTGGATCACAGCCAGGATTTAAGAAAAAAATGAAATGGAATTAGATTGAACATATCAGATTGACTATATTGCATGTAGCAAGGCTAAGTATTGCTTTCTGCAACTTTTCATTCAGATATTTCCATGGCTTCATACATGTGTACTGAGTCGCGGTGTAAATCTATTTCTTACTCTGGGTCCTTAGCCTCTTGGTCTCTATCTCTTTAAAAGGCCTCCCAATCCCAAAGGAAGAAAAAGTGGGAGTGGGCAGCGGTGGTTGTCCACTGTTCTGGAAGACCTTAGAGATGCAGGGCTGCAGTGGTTTTGTCCAATAGCTTCCTGCCTCCATTCTCTGGTCTTATTCCTCTGGGGTTCCAATGAATAAAGGATTGTTTTCAAAAACGGAGGTCTGCTACACTCTGGAAGGGATCTCCACCAGTCTTCTCCGTTAGAGCAGTTTTACCCTGTGTACTCTCTTTAAACTCTTCCAGATGTTAATGGTCATTACTTGAAATAAGCCTTGTTCTCTGGCAAGTTTGGGCAGTGCTGGATTACATGAAATAAATGGGTTTCTTATCTGCAGGATTTCTCAGACACTCCAGGAGTTCTTGACATAGTGTTCTCTAGAAAATACTTTGGGAAATGCATGATTAGAGGTAAAACCTGGAGGTGCTTCAAAATTTGAAAGTTTAATTTAGGCTGGAATCTTGAAAGGAACCTGCAGAAAACTTGACTTTACTCCTTCCCACCTTACCCAGTAAATAATCCTCATCATTGACGTCATTCACGAAATACACAGGCTATTTAGACATTGATTCTGCCCTCCACAAGCTAACAGTCTACAGTGCGTAAGATGGAGACACACATGACTATAACACCTTGTCTCCAAGGGAAAGAAAGGTAAAGAGACAGGGTTCAGAGACAGGGTTCCTGCCAGCCAAGGGGACCGGGCACTGAGACGGAGGCAGGTGTCTTTGGGTTAGGCCTTGAAGGCCGTGTGAAATGAACACTCACGCAGAGGGGACGGGGTGGCGTGGACACTCCAGGTGAGGAGTGTTCTGGGAAATGTTTGGAAGAAGGTGAGCCTGAGACAAAAATAAAGGAACAGTGCTGGGGCCATCCTGCCTCTCAGAAGCAAAAAGTTGGACTAATGCTTCAAGGGTACTGTATGGGTAGGAAACAAAGAAACACAGGAAGGCCAGATGTTGGGGCGCCTCAAATATGGGGCTGGAGGCTTCCACCTTTATGCTGTTGGGCAAAAGTCATGGAGGGATTTGGGGCCAGTGACAAGGGCTTGCTCAGTCTTTGACCACATGAATCCGGGCAGGGGAGTCACTGTCTCGTGGCTGGATAAACTTGTAGCCCTTTCTTCCAGTGAGCCCTATGGCTGCTGCCCTGAGTCTTAGCTCTCTGTAACAAACAGCTGGGCAGGAGAACAGTGAGAACCGAGTCCTTGTCTGGTCTTTGAGATTCCCAGGGCTCTCTAGCAGCGGCACCTAGACACAGCCACCAGCCCACCGGGGGCGTTATCTCCAGGGCTGGCCAGCCAGGATGAGTAGAGCCTGTGACCGCTCTCCCCCTCCAGAATGCCTGGCGGCTGTCCCTGACTTGGGGACCGTGTGGCTGTGTGTCTGTCCTCCCGTCAGCCACCAGAACAGTGTGGCCTTGGAGAAGCGCTTCATGTCGCCAGGCTGAGCAGATAACTTCCCAGGACTGACGTGCTCTGCCTTCCAAAGGGGGCTTCTCTGTTGCAGAGCCAAAAAGCACAACACTTTTTCGGTCCAAGAGCAGAGCTCAGAAAAGTAGTTGTTGGGGGAAGTCGCCCAGCCTGAGCTCTGCGTCTTCCTCCGAAGCCTGGGGTGGAGGGAGGGAGGGATGTGCCGAGCCAGGACCAGATGGCTCCCCTGGATTCGTCTCCCGGAAGAGAGGCCACTGTCATTTCCCCTGATTCCTAGACTCACAGAGCTGGAAGGGTCCTCGAGAGATCACTCCGTCTGTCTCGCTGTCTTGAAACAAGAAAACATCTAAGCCACCAGCTGGCGTGGAGCATCCGTGCAGAGCGTAGTGGGAAGCAGGATGGAGGAGCTCGGGGAGGCGAGAACACAGCGCCTGCTCAGCGGAAGGGCAGGGGGACAGGGCAGGGAGGTGGGAGAGGGCTGCAGGCTGGGGGCTGTTGGCTGAGCCCCCGCTGCAAAGTGCAGAGGGTGCAGGAGTCAGAGCGCAGTGCAGGCTGCATCGGCCTATTTTTAAGAGGACTCCTGTGTGAGGAGCCCACACTGTTGAGAAATCATGGGGTTTGAAATCAAGCCAAGTCTCTGAGATGTTTGTACCCCTGAGCCATAGATCCCTTCCAGTGGCCCTTTCTGAAAACCCCAGTGTTGTTTGGGGCGGTTTCATTTTGGTCAGAAGACATTAAAGTGTGAAGATAAAAGCAACGCATTTGGTCCTTTATTGGCAAAATAATTATTTGGCTGAAAAATCCTAAGGCCAATAATGACTGTGAAATAACCACGGACATCTCATCACTGCACTGCACCTCACCCAGCATCTACTGGGAAATGCAAACAAGGCTCTACATTTGTCTTTCACATTATTTTGTCCATAACTGGGTACTGGCTTAAAAAAAAAAGTACATTATTCCAACGAGAAAAACAACAAAAATGGCCAGGCACGGTGGCTCACGCCTGTAATCCCAGCACTTTGGGAGGCCGAGGCGGGTGGATCATGAAGTCAGGAGATTGAGACCAGTCTGGCCAACATGGTGAACCCCCATCGCTACTTAAAAAAATATAAAATTAGCCAGGTGTGGTGGCGGATGCCTGTACTTCCAGCTATTCGGGAGGCTGAGGCAGGAGAATTGCTTGAACCCAGGAGGCAGAGGTTGCAGTGAGCTGAGATCATGCCATTGCACTCCAGCCTGGGCAACAAGAGTGAAACTCCGTCTCAAAAAAAAAAAAAGAAAAACAACAAAAAGAACAAAATTTTACCACCAGATGGAAAAAGCAGACGAGGGGCAGAAGCTTCCAGAGCGGGAACTGAGGCCGCCTGCTCAGAAAGGCCAAGGAGGAGGTTGACCAGACGCTCCTGCTGGAAGCCTCCTGGGTCCTGTGGGTTCTCCTGGGCTGTCTGCTTGGCTGGGTCTCCCAAGGCCTGAGGCCCACGTGCAGGTCTGGAGTCCGGTCAACCACAGGAGGCCAGTTGGAAAGCCTAAACCACTGGATACATTCAGGATGAGGGAATGCTGTTTCCGAAGCTGGCACACAGATGCCTCGCTGTGATTGTCCATGGGAAAGCCTGCCTCCTCTCTCCAGCTTGGAAACTGCCAGAGGGCCAGGGTCTGTCTAAGGCACCTTGGGGACAGAGCCTGGCACCCAGGAGGTGCTCAGAGAACCGGGGTTGCCCCGGCGACCTACCTCTAACTTGAGGACGAGAGTTTATTCTCTTTGAACTGAAGTGGACACTGCTGGCTTTAAGTAGATGTCGTAGGAGGAACTCAAGTTTTGATGTCCTGCCTGGATTCAAACCTTGGTCTCTTCACTTGCCAGTTGGATGAACTTCACCATTCATTTATTCTCTTTGGGCCTCAGTTTTTTTTCCACATGTAAAATGGGGCTAAGATGAATGAAAACTGAAATACTGCATGGGAATCCCTAGAGCAGGAGCCCTTTACAGGCACTCGGGAACAAGAAGCAGCATTCTTCACTCTCGGTTCATGCGGCCTGGTTCCACATCACTGAGACGTGATGCTGGAGCATTCCCTGATACCTAGAATTCTAGGAATGCATGGGGCAGGTGCTGTTGGTGTAACAAATCTGTTCACCCTCATGGGCTGCTTCTTGGTGTCGAATCTGTGCAGAAATTCAAAGCAAATAGGCTTGACAGACTCCAAAAACTTTCATTAGGCACCAGTAATAGAAGCTTCCTTCCACTGCTCTTGACAAGTGTGAATATCTCGCTGATGCCTCCAGCTGTCAGAATGGGTGCTGGGAGCCTCTGGCATGGTGATGGGCCAGCGTGGGAAGCCCTAGGACCTGGTGGTGAGTGTGGCTTCTCAGGTGGGCGGAAGCTGGCAGTGGACCCAGCATCAGGAGCTGGGGGGTATTTATGGCAGTGGGTTGGTCAGAGCGATGACACTCAGGTCGTGAGTGGTTCTCAGTCTCGGCTGCAAGTTGGCATCACCACAAAGGCTTTAAAAACTAGTTGCCTGAGTCCCACCCCTCGGAATTGTGATTTAATTGGTCTAAGGTGTGGCCTGGGCAGCAGAGTTTTAAAAGCCCCAGGTGATTCCAATGTGTAGCCAAGGGTATGAGCCAGGGGTGCCCAGAGCAGAGCACTGGGAGATAGGGGGAAAGTGGGAAGGTTGGCAGCACCTGCCAGTCACCTAGATGTGAGAACAGCCAGGTGTGCAGAACAAAATAAGACTGGCTTCTGGGCTGGAATACAGAACCCCCATGGGAGAGGACTGGCAGGAGCCCCATTTCCTGAGATTTGGTTCAAAGTCAAAGGAAGACTCATTCCTATTCTCTGTTCCCCAAGCACCCTGTGCCACCCTGTCAAAGCCTGCACCTCCCTGCACTGCAGTTATTTGATTATTTGCCTGTTTCCCTTGGGCTACGAAGACATTCTGGAAAGCAGAGGCTGTATTATTTTAGTCTAAGCGCCCCCGATAACAAGCACCATGCCGGGCCCAGAGCAGGCCCCTGGCTGGTGTGTATTGAATGGAGCAGACCCCATCTTCAGTCACGTGTTTGGTCCGAATCTGATGCTTCTAGATCCATCAGACAGCAGCTGGTTGACCCCAGTGCCTGAGCTGAAACTGAGCCTGTATCAAGAATCAGGTGATTTCATCTGTGAGGAAAAGAAAAAGAGCTTGGGGCCTGGCAGGACCTGATACCTTCTCTGATTATTTGCCTAAACGAAGACTTTCTTTAATGAAGGCATGACTTCTAGTCACCATGAACCATTTTAGGTTTGAGGAGGACATGAAACAGCGATTACATTTTACAGAGCAGTTTCTTAATCTGGTTTATTTTTTATGTTTTGGCTTGTGCTCATAAGCCATTAATTGCTGTGCCGAAAGCCAGGGTGACGTTAGCAACCTACCACTTGGGAGGTGATGAGAAGAAAAGGAGCTGTGAGCTGATTTTCTGAGTATGAGTTGAGTCTGTCAGCTTTGACCTTTCCAATCCAACTCAATGCCTATTCAACAAAAACCCTGACATTTCAAAAGGCAGCACATCCAGCCCACATCTTTATGTTACAGGCCGATCACTTTTCAGAGCCTTCTTTCTTCAGAGCTATAGCCAAAAAAGTAGCTTGGCATTTCTGATACTTCTGTTCCCTAGCTTTCTGAAAAATGAAGGGGAGACAGGCAAGATGAAAGTGTCTGTTCGCTGATGTCCATTCGCCTAAATGGACCTGCGTTTGCTGGTGGGTGTTGATGTGTCGCACACAGCTTTATTTTGTGTTGAAAAGGAGAGGACCGCAGGTGTCGGGAAGCAAGATGAGACAGGTGGAAACCCACTTCGGTACACCTATCTTTAGCTCAGATTCTATTTAAGTGGAAGTGATAACTTCAAGGTAACTGGCAAGACAAAATGAGTCTGTTTGCACCGTAATTGTTTTGCCCAAAAAAGGAACGAACATCCTTAAGGTAATCCAAAGGCTGAGTGAAGGGAAAAATCAAAACAGGTTACTGAGAGAAGAACCTCTGTAGGAGGTTTAAAGAAATTAGCACAGCCAGAAAAAATACAGTGATGAAGGTGAGGCTCCGGTTGATCAGGGAGCCATCGACCGCTCTGCTGGCTTTCCCTCTCCTATGGCGGCTCCTGGGGTTCTCAGCACCCCAGCAGGGAGAGGTCACTAGTACGGGGGGCTGGACAGTGCTGGAGTGTATGACCGCATGCAGACCACCCTGAAAATCCTGAAACCCACTTCTTGACCACAGGCCTCTAACTTTCTGGGTCCCTTTGCCCTCAGTCTGATCATACCTGTGCTTTGACCTCTTAGAGATGTGCCCCTTCCCTTTATACCTGTTACCCCCACCTCCATCTTCACCCTCTTCCCTCACTGGCACTCTCTTCCCTCATGGCGGTTGGCTGAACTAAGGTCTTGCCAAACCCTCAACCCCCTTGTCCCTGGGTCAGCTGTACCATCCTCCCTCTACTGGAAAATGCCCTCGTGACGCAGGTGGCAGTGCTGGGCACAGCTCTGCCCAGCTCTCTCCTCTCTACTAGGTGAAGGACCACAGGAGAGCAGAAGTCTCGTCTGTCTCATGACCTCCCTCAGTCTGGCCCAGAGCAGGTGCTCAGTAAGTGTGTGTCAAAGGAATATTCCCCTTGCCGTATGAAGTGGGTGTCGGGGCAGAATTTAGGAGTTCTTTGGTCTCGGTATGTTTGCTGTGTGATATGGAATAACTCTCCAGTCCATCTTTTTCTAAGTTTTCTTGAGTACATGAGGGAAGGGGGCAGTGGCCCAAGGTGGGGGTTAATGGTCCTGGACAGGCCACGGACCACCTGGAAGACAACAGTCACTGAGCATGTATTGAATCCTATGTAGGCAAGAGGCTGAGGTGGACTATGCAGACTATAAGGCCCCAACCCTCCCTCCTGCACCTCCCATCCCCAAGGCTCCCTTCTTGGCTCTGCCTTGGATTCTCTGGTGACTCTAGCAAGTTACTTTTTTTCCTTGAACTTCCATGTTTTTCTCAATGAGACAGAGAGTTCCACCGGGTCATCTTGGGGGTCCCTTTTGGCTCTGACACCCCATTACTCAAGTCCCATCGTGCTGACGGGTGGTCGGAGCTTTTTCCTGGGAATTAGAATATGCTCAGCCCACAGGGCTTTCCCTGGGCCCCGCTGCCCCACCCCACCCAGGACAGGAACATTTCCAGGGCCAGAGGCGGGCAGCAGCGATGGGAAAATCTAAATCGATTTCAATACAGTGCGCCCCGGCCTGCGTTGAGCGGACGTGCAGGAGGACTGCATTGGAGAATGGATGGAAATCTGAAACTGGGGCCGAGCAAAGCCAAGACATGTCCTATTTTTCCATTTGGGATTTTCTTTCTGGTAGAAACAGCTGTTCTCTTCATCCCTCATTTGTAAAAGGGGCCCGATAACAAGGATGGTGAGAGTGTGTTACAGAGACGCTGCGAGCACTCAGTGAGAGAATATGGGAGAAGCACGGGGACTCAGCCGGGCGCAGAGTTCTGGCGGAGGGGCCACGATTATTCTTATCATCCTTCCTGTCATTTAACTTTTCCATTTCCATAAGTTCTGATAAAAGTCTCCTAGGGCTTTCCAGCGCCTGGCTTTTCTCCTGTGCAAAGCCACAAAGCCACTTCCATTATTTTTGCTTTCAATTCAATTTCATTAGAAAAAAAAGAACATTTATTTTCTTTTTATTCTTGCTCTTCCTTTGAAAAATGTCAGGCAAGTCAATGTGGTCGGTCTTGGCAGCCATATTACATTTAAAAAGAATTAAAAAGATGAAATATTATTTGAAAATTATAGAAAATTGGTGGGTAATGAGACTGGCTCTGATTCACATTCAAAATAGCTTTCCTATCTGGCAGGAACACGCTCGGGTTGGGGGAGGGCGGGCTGGAGGATTTGAAGGCAGAGCTCTTAGAAACCCGGCTTTCCCCTTCTCATCTGCCTGTGGAGATGATTGATAATCTCTTCCTTTTTACATAAAAATATAATTTAAAAATGGTATACCTCTTTTTTAGTTCACAGTTGTAAGAACATTGGAATAGCAGATTCTGTTTCAAAATGACCTGCATGTTAATGCCACAAAAAGATCAAAAATTAAAACCCCAAATTCTCAAAAGATAGATGTGAATAATTCATGACAAAAGCATAGACTGTCTTCAGCAAACAAGTGATTTGTGTGGGAATCGCTGTGCTTTGTGAAAATAATTACAAAGTTACTTAAACTAAGCTTTTCAGCCAATCGCAGGAAAAGAAATGCTTTGGCCCATATTTCATATTTTCAAGAATTTCTCTCCACCTTAAGTTAGGATCAGATTTGCCTCCATGGATAAATTAGGTGCACAAAAGAGCAGCCGGCTGGCCAGAGGAGCAGGGTCGTCTTAGTGGTTCTCTGTCCCATCCCACGCCAGCCTCCGGGGATACTGGGTGACAGGCGGCAGGGAAGGCTGGGCTGTGGACTGTTTCATCATCAGTTTGAGGTTTTGAGGCCAACCCTTCAAAGCTTGATTATTTTCTCCGAGGCATCAGGTCAACGATTCCTGTAGCTGTCGCCGGGGATGACGGGAGGAAGTGGGGCTTCCTAACAAAGGTCACTTAGCCCAGAGCTGCTCTTGCTTTGAGAGTTATGCATTTTCTGCCAAAATACACTGATAAAATGACAAGTCATAATAGGAATAAGGTTTTAGAACTTCTGCTATATCTTTAAATAACATTCTGTTGTCCCTTCCCTCTTTTTGTTTGCTTTGTACAACAAAAGTAATAAAAACAGTTACAGATTGTATAGAAAATGCAGATTACAAAGGGAAGAAAATTGAAACCACTCTATATCTTTCCATCTGGTGAAAAGCAATATTAATATTTTGGTAGATACTTTGTGTGTGTGTGTTTGTGTGTGTGTGTGTGTGTGTGTGTGTATTTGGTCACCTATTCATTCAATAAATATTTATTAGCCCTCACTTATCATACTTAATATATTAACAAAACAAAAACACAGTTTTGTTATCCTCTCATGACATTAAAACAACGTCTTTCAAAATCACTTTTAATGGCCTCGTAACTTTCCATTGCATGGGTATACAAATATACTGAAGTAGTCTATTCCTTGAACTAATAAACGAATATATACAATTCATCATTTCAGTGTGGCTTAACATCAAAAGGCCCTTTCCCACTTTAATCAATATATTATTATTATTCACATGAATAGTATTATAGTTTTAACAACAGTAAGATCAACAATGAACATTTATTCTGTATTTAACTGTGTGTCAGACATTGAGCTTAAAGTTTCATATGAAATATTTTATTTAAATCCAACAACAATCCTATGAAGTAGCTACTATACGCATATTACCTGTCAGGTTATAACATTCACCCTAAATTCTCAGTCCCTTTATGCAAAGGAAAAATTGGATTTCTTTCTCTCTGTGTCTTTTAGCATTACCTCAGATTTTGCAAATTTTGGTTTGACTAAAACCAGAGAGTGATTATAAAAGACCTATTATTTTAAAAAGCATAAATATACATGGAAATAAAATTTCAAGCAGTACACGATAGTATGCATTTCAGAAGTGGAAATCATTTGACTGTTTTTGTTTTGTTTTATCTTAATATGTTTAGATGTCTCCTTTTGCTTTATTATTTTGAAGCAATATTTATTAATGCCCACACATGAAGACTAAAATATTTAGATTATTTTCACCTCCACCTCTTTCCCTAACTTCTCTTTGCAATTTTTTTTTTTTGTCTTGAGACAGAGTCTCACTGTGTCACCAGGCTGGAGAGCAGTGGTGCGATCTCTGCTCACTGCAACCTCCACCTTCCAAGCTCAAGGATTCTCATGCCTCAGCTTCCTGTAGCTGGGATTACAGGCATGTACCACCACACTCAGCTACTTTTTTGTATTTTTAGTAGAGACAGGGGTTTCGCTATGTTGGCCAGGCTGGTCTAGAACTCCTGTCCTCAAGTGATCTGCCCTCTTCAGCCTCCCAAAGTGCTGGGATTGGATTATAGATGTGAGCCACTGCGCCTGGCCTCTCTGAAATTTTTAAAGTAGCAATTACAGTTCTTCTATGGTTTCCTAAGGATCTGAAAGTAGACATCCCATACCTGGTCCTAATCATATGTGAGTAGAACACAAAGGCTGGGTGCCTTTTTCATCTTTTCAGAGTGCATACTTTGGTAATCATTTCAGAAAAGTGAGTGGGAAGTAAATTGTATAAGTCTTTGTATATCTAAAAATGCTTTCACCCTTCTCCTCCACCTGATTGGTTGATTGGCTGTGTTTGGAATTCCAGTATTAAACTAGTTTTCTGCCTGAACTTTTAAGGCGTTGTTTCATTACCTTGTAGTGCTCATTGTTGCTGAGATGTCTGAAGTCAAAACACTAGGAATAAAAATAATAATAATACCAACAAGCAAGATTATTGAAAAAATTATTCTCTCTTCAGCTGTTAGGATTCTCTTTTTATATTTTTCACATTTTAGCTGGGTTCAGTGGCTGTAATCCCAGCACTTTGGGAGGCCAAGGCAGGAGGATTGTTTGAGCCCAGGAACTTGAGACCAGCCTGAGCAACAGAGTGAGACCCTGTCTCTATTTTAAAAAGTAAAATAAATAAATAAATAAAAATTTGAAAATATATTTGATGCTCTTAAATATCATAAGGGTATAACCAGTTTGATTCATGTATTCATTTTTATTCATTATGCTTTCAGCATTAAGAAATCTTTCTCTATTGTTCTGTCTGTCCAAAACTCTTCTATGTTGCTTAGCTCTTCTCACAGTGACATAATTTGGACCTGTGTCCCTGCCCAAATCTCATATCGAACTGTAATCCCCAGAGTTGGAGGTGGGGCCTAGTGGGAGGTGATTGGATCATGGGGGTGGATCCTTCATGAATGGTTTAGCACCATCCCCTCGGTGCTGTTCTCATGATAGTTGAGTGAGTTCTCGTGAGATCTGGTTGTTCAAAAGTGTGTGGCACCTCCCCCCTTGCTCTCTTGCTGCTCTGGTCATGTAAGATGCCTGCTCCCACTTTGCCTTCCGCCCTGATTGGAAGCTCCTTGAGGCCTCCCCAGAAGCAGAAGCTGCCATGTTTCCTGTTCAGCCTGCAGAACTGTGAGCCAATTAAACCTCTTTTCTTTATAAATTACCCCGTCTCAGGTATTTCTTTATAGCAATGCAAGAACAGATGAATACACAGATATATATATTTTTTCATCTCCTTATCTTTGCTCTCGCTCTGGGAGATTTTTCATGGTTTTTCTTACTGCCTTTCTTTTGTTGTTGTTTTATTTTGGTAATAGCTTTTTAAAAAAAATTCAACCAACTCTTTCTTATTCTCTGATTTCTCCCTTTTGGTAGCAGTTTGTCTTACTTTTACTGAGAAAATATTTGCTCTCTTTTTTTTTTGAGGATACTAATTGTAATTACTTTGAATGTTTTCTTTCATTCCCTAAGTTATTTCTTTTTTCTCTGGGATCTTTTGTTGTTCGTGTTCATATTGTTCCTTCTCCTTTGTACTGTTTTCTGCAGGTGACCTGTGAGTTTTGTTTTCATTCATAGTTTGATGAAGGTCTAAGCTGATTAATAACAAAGAGTGGCTGGGATAGAATCCTCTGCCATTATCAGCTTCTCCCTGGATGAAAATGATCACTCTTGTAGATATGGGACGGTTGTTCCAACCACCGGGTTTGTCTCCATCCCTAAGAAATGCACCACGGAGGAGGTCACCAGGTCACCGCTGGGGGCACCAGCCTCTTTTGTGAAAGCATTTGCCTGGCCCCAGCCTGGGGGCGTGGGGGATGGGGGTGGTGTGTGCGCACACGTGCTTGTCCTGTGGATAGAGGGGCCTGGGGTCTTCTCACTCTGCCATCTCTGCCCTGCTTTCTCCTTTGCCCTTGCCAAGTCTGGGTGCTTCTGCCATGAAAACTGGCTCTCACTCCTAGACTCCACTCCCATGCCAGCTCTGAGCTGGACTCCTTCCACTCTGATATGTCTGTCAGTTTCGGCACATGTCCTTCTGGTTTCCAGCAATGAGCCACGACTGGGGGCTGCTGCTGTGTCCCTGTGAATTCTCAGCACTGTGTTAACTTACTCCCTGTTAAGCCTCTTTACTATCCTTTTAAGGAGTTTCTGGGAGGCAAAGCCTGTTGTCATTTCAAAGGATTTTTGAAAATCACAGTCAAACATCTTGACCCAGAAGCCGCAGAAAGTCCATGCGTGTGTGCCTCCTGATGTGGTGATGTTTGACTAAAAAGGAGAACTTTTTCCTTTCCAACAACTTCTCTCCCAGCTCCTGAAGCTAGCCGGCTTAGACAATCATTCATGGTTCCAGCCACTCCGTATCTCTTTTTCCCCAGGTGGACACCCCACATCCAATCCATCTCAAGTCCTGTCATCTGTCCCTTCATATGTCTGTGCAGACTCTGGCCATCCCGGGCTGAGCCACTGCATGCCGTCCAGGCAGGCCCGTGCTTCCACCCAGCCCCCTAAGGTGGGTTCTCAACACTGCAGCTAGAGAGGCCTTTTCAGAACACATTAGATCGTGTCCTTCTCCTGCCCCAAACTTACAGTGGCTCCCATGTCACTCAAAGTAACAGCCAAAGTCCTCCCTGTGGCCTCCCTGCCCTGTGTGACCTGTACTGGCCACCTCACTGTTCCTCAAAATTGCCATGCCTTCCTGCCTCAGAGCCTTCACACTTGCTGTTCCCTTTGCCTGGAATGTCCCAACCCCTCCCCCACCTCTCCCTCTGCACTCCCCTCTCCCATCCCTCCCCCTCCACCCCGCTTCCCCTGCACCAGCAAAGACCTCCCCAGTCTGGCTCCCTCACTCCCATTAGCTCTTTACTCCAGTGTCACCTCTGCAGTGAGGCCTTCCTCAGCTGCCGGACTCTAACTGCCCCTACCAACTGTGTCACATCCTCCCTCCTCCGGGTACATGACTTGCCCGATGGCAGTCCAACGGCCTAGGAAACACGCTGCGACTGAACTCACCTTGTCTCGTGTTGCCTCCCACTGGAGTGAAACTCCTTGAGCTCGGGACTTTTGTCTATTTTATTCACTGTTCCTAATCCCAGCACCTAGAGCAGGGCCCAGTATACAATAGGTGCTCATTTGGGTATGATGAGTTATTGAAACATGAATACAAGATGTGCTGTTCCTAATCTCTGTAGCGCTCCCTTCCAAATGGACTTTTTAAGAAGGGCTTTTCAAACTCCCTTCTGTCGAGCGCGGTGTTTCTCAGTCTTTCCTTCATCAGTGTCCCCCTGGACAGCCTTTCTAGACTTTCATTTCCTGCCTGTGCCCCCCATGAAACTTGAACCCCACAGATAGACTGTGTGTCTGCCGATGTACTGTATGTGTATCTGGGCTTTATACATAAAAAGTGTCAAGTATTTTCAATCTAAGAAGCAATTTTTGCCCTCTGGGGAGCACGATCACTCATGTTGAGAATGCATGATTTAGCACAACAGAATATTTCAAAATGCTTTAAACAAACTATAACTAGGTTTTTTAAAAAAGATATGCAACGGTTTTATGGTAGAAAGGGGAACTCAGTGACTGAAGAAAGTCTGAAGTCTGTGCCTTTAACCCTATAGCCAAATGTGCCGTCAGCCCCCTCCTGGGAGCAGAAGCCAGAGCAGGGAGCAATCAGACAAGCTCCTCCCGGGTTTCCTGGTAGCCTCGTGCCATCATTGCACTCCCTGGGAGCGTGAAGAGACCAGCACAGCAATTGTCCAGCCTGTTCTTCATGGACCACTAAACGCATTGTGAGCCAGGAAGCCAGAGCCTGGCCCCAGGCAGGGCCCAGCTCACACACAGGCTGCAGTCAGCAGCCTCCAAGCACAGACGTGATTTTGCACAGAGGCGAGGATGAGCGAGGAAGAACACTGCTGCTTTCACCCAAGCGCCCTGTCCCCTCTTCCCTGGGCTCCCCCATGCCCCAGCCAGAGGCAACCCCTGCCATCCCTGAGCGACATGTGGCCCATCGACTCATCATCCAGAACATCATTGTTGCGTGGCCTATTGGACACCTCCGTGCCCTTGTTTCTCCTCACTGGGGGCCACCTATGTCCCCTGGACCTGTGCTGTCCCCTCAGCCGGGCTCGCTGGGCAATCAGCTCATGTCTGAAGAGCATTGTCACACGTGATGGGAATGTGTGGCTTGTGCCAAGGTGTGTGGCAGCTAATGACTTGTCTGCTTCCCAGGAGAAGGTGCTAATTAGATACTTGGTTTGCAGGGAAAGGATGCGCAGCCCTGGAGGAATCAGGTTCCGTCATCCACGTGTTAGGAAGGAACAACTGGGTGCCTAATTGTCCAGGGAGTAACAGTTGTATCAAATTATGAGCTTGAAGGGACTGACAGTGGCTCATGACTGAGGTCTCCCTGCAGCGGTGAGGGGCTCTCGCTGGGCCTTTCAAATGCCTGTCTGAGTCTCCAGCGACACTGCTCTCCTTGGCACGGAAGGTTGTCCCTGCAGCCCCCAGCACCCAACCCCACCCTGCATCCCAGAAAGTTTACCCCAGGGCTTGAAGGGGAGGGTGCCAAGGGAGGTCCTGTTCCTCCTGCCTGTCAGAGAACTGGAAGCTTTTTCAATCTTACCTTGCCCTTTGGAGCTAACATATCAGAGCTAGACCTCCTTTTCTGTCCCCCTGCAGAAAACGTGGTCATAGCCTTTAGCAACAATGGGGATTTGTTTGGGGGTCAGGGCTGGCTTGTCTGGGACTGATGATTACAATAGCTCTAAAGGCACCTGAAGACCTGTAGAACTGGGTGAGGGCTCATGGGCTGGACTTGTGTGTGGTATAGGAAAGTAACAGGCAGAGCTTCCCTCCCCTCCTGCAGGGTCTCATTCGGTGCCCAGCATCTGGGAGGAATGAGGGTGGGGCCAGCCTCGGAGGCCCTCTGTGGCTCTCCCTGGACTAGGGGTCCTGCAGGGGCACACAAGGAGATCCACACACTGTATGTCTACACACCTAAAGGTTATGTGCCAAGCCAACCAATTAGATCCAATCCACGCCATTCTACCACCTTGACCAAGGTACCTTTATAACTGCAAAACGACAAAAATATGTGTGACACTATTGCTTTTATGCTTATATGTTTGGTAAAATGTGAAAGATGTCAGAATTTAATGTTGTGTATGCTTGGCTGTTGATGAGATGGCTGTATTTGGGTGTGTCTGGCTGATACTGCGTGGCCCTCTGCCCAGGAGCTCGGATCCTGGGGCTCTGCAGGGCTGGTGCCCTCACCCAGGAGGGCCTGCCCTGACCACCCCACCCTAACCCATCCATCACCTTTGGTCCCATTATCTCACTTATTTTCTTCTTAGAACTTGCCACTATTGGAAATAATATTATTTATGTGTTTGTTTGCTGTCTGTCTTCTCAAATGAAGAATCAATGAGGCAGGGATTTTGTCCGTGATGTTTGTAGCTAAACACCCAGCAACAGATACAGAGCCTGGCTTGTACTTGCCAACATCTGTTGAGCAAATGAATGATATACAATCAGTGGGTATGAAGATCTTAGAAACTGCTAGGTAAACAGAAAACAAATCCAGAAGAAACATTAGACACTCAGGGGTGAATGTAAACTGCTTAAAAGCAGGTTTTGTTTTTGCATTCAAAATAAGAAATGTGGGAAATAGAAAAATGCAGCGGGACATTGAAATGCAGACTTCAGGGTAAACTCTCACAAGCAGACAACATGGGGACAAGATGGGGGTGGCATCCTGATGACAGCAATTTCACCTTCTCTGGAAAAGACCCCAGGATTCTCAGATGGGCTCCCTGTAGCTGGGCTCCTGTCTTCTGGAAAGACTGCTGGGTCTAGGGATATACACCTCTTCCAAGTTGGGTGGCTCACAGAGCTCAGCCCCTCTGGCCATAGTTAATTGGTCCCAGGCTATGTGACCTGCTGATATGGTTTGGCTCTGTGTCCCCACCCACATCTGCCCTTGGATTGTAATGATCACCACGTGTCAAGGGCAGGACCAGGTGAAGATAATTGAATCATGGGGGCGGCTCCCCCGTGCTGTTCTTGTAATATTGAGTGAGTTCTCACAAGACCTGATGGTTTTAGAAGGGGCTTCCCCCTTTACTCGGCACTCATTCTCTCTCCTGCCACCCTGTGAAGAGGTGCCTTCCACAATGATTGTAAGTTTCCTGAGGCCTCCCCAGCCATGCAGAACTGGGTCAATTAAACCTCTTTTCTTTATAAATTACCTGGTCTCGGGCATTTCTTCATAGCAGTGTGAGAATGGACTAGTAACACCTGCCAAGACAAGTTGCGGAACTTTGAAGTGGGCAAAAAATACATACACACATACATACATAGATACATATTTAAAGTGGCCTGCTAGATGTCTAGAGGACTCTCCTGGGATCATCTGATTCTGTAGGAGTCTGTGTCTTTTATTGTCTTTGATTATTATTCAACTTTTTAAAGATACAAGTTGGCCGTGGAGAGCTGATGTTGATGCATCTTATTTCAATTCATAGAAATTTGAACACTGGTGTCCATTCAAATTGCAAGTGTTTACCACTCCCTGTGAAAGAAGTCTGCCTCTATTAGCGAATTCATTTCAGCATTCCTGATTGCACACACACACACACACACACAAAGACACACACACACACACACACGTCCTTTGATTCTCCTTTGAACTTGGTTTTTCGATCTTACTTGTTCTCTCATTACTTAATTAGTTAAATAAAATCTTAGACCTGGTTAGTTTTCTATTTCTGTGAGAGTCATGTTTTACTCTCAAAAAAAAAAAAAGATTAACCCTTTAACAGACCAAGCAGAACCAACTGGAATCTTGGGACGTCAGTGGCCATGGTGCTCTGCAGACAGAGGTGAGTCGGGGAGCCGAAGATGAGGGAGAGAAGAGCCTGGGGGTGAGCCCCGCTCCTGGTGTCTGCAGTCTGGGTGCAGAGGCCCTGTGGTGCCTGCCTGAGTGAGACAAGCTTGCTTTCCTGTAAGCTACTCGAAGTCGGGTTTCCATCAACTGTGGCCCAGAGCAGGCTAGCCACACAGGCTCACGTTGCAGAAAGATTGATTTCAGAAGCAGATGAGGTTTAATCAGTCCATCTGGGTCTGTTTGAAGGTCATGGGCCGCACCCATGGGTGGACGCAAACCCAGGTCCTGCAGATGCAAGGAGAGAGGGAGGAGAAGGGAGGCTCCCACTGACTCGGAAGCAGCAGAGATCACTCAGAATCGGAGAATTCATGGCCTGACCACCGGCGAGGTTTGAGGAGGAAGCTCAGAGCCAAGGGCAGGTGTTGGAAGTGCACGGGCAGCATCCCGGTGCAGAAGTGTGCTGAGGGCCATCTTCAGCTGCGTCCTCCAGACGCCCTGGCAGGACAGATTCATCCTTCAGAGACAGGCCACAGCCAGCACGACTCCCCTGCCTCTGTCTGGCATTGCCGGCCACACCTCTCCTCCCCTCTTCCAGGTGTGGACAAGGAGCAAGTGTCCACGGGGGCCTCACTGACAACTCATCATCTGTATCCAAAAGTTTAAATATGAAATTAAAGATGGATGAAAGCCACAATGAGAAAACCAAAAGGAACATTGCCAGGGCCTCGGCAAACCCTAGTTATTCTTAGAGCAGTTGTGAATCCTTAGGAGGGTGCGTTTTATTTCCTTGCAAAAATACCAAATGGTTGAGGGGGTGAGCAAGTAGTGGCCAATCTTGCCCAAGTTACTTTTCTAAAAAGTTTATATGATGCTCGGACGTGCTGCTACCCAACGCTCCCTTCTTGGAGTCCAAGAAGCTTGGGTGTGAAACGTGGCTCTGCCATTCCTTTAGCTGAGTGACCTTGGCTGAGTTCTTTACTTTCCCTGAGCTTCAGTGACTTCCTCCACAAAATGGGATGCCACCCAGTTATGAGGATGACACGTGACAATGCAGGCCAGGTGCCCGTCACACAGCAGATGAAGGAAAATGGAGCCTCTGCAAGGGAACTTGCCATCCCCACGTTCAGCCCCCACAATCGTCCCCTCAAATTCCAACTTCCAGTCCTGAGCAAGGAGGAGGAGGGGCCAGGCAAGGCTTCAGCCACATCCTTTTAATATTTTAACTCCACTTAAATTGACTGTCATCTAGAACAGGACCAGCTGGGAATCTATTCAAAGGGCTGGTCCCACGCAGCTGTGACATAGGAAACAGCCCATGTGGGGTGATCTCAGATCCTGCCCCCAGCTCCAAAAACCTCCTGCTCCCAGAAATGCCACCTTCATCCCTTTGATGTAAGACTCCTCCTTGTCCACTCCCCACTCTGGAAGAGGTACCCCCGAGGCTACAGCAGACCCAGAATTCATTTCAGAAAGGCAGGTGCTTTGGGGCCTGGCCCCGCAGTGTGAACACCGGCTCACCCCATCCAGCTCTGTGCACCAAAGCAACAGATAGTCACACAAACAGTTGCTGAATGAATAAATGTGGAATTGCTAAAATGAGCCAGTGAAAATACTGAATGGTCATTGTGGGAACCGTTCACATGCCCATGTAGAGGTGGGGAGGGTCGGGGCTTCCCACTCCTTGAGGTCTGTATCCTGTCTCCTCCATCGTGAAGCAAGTGTTCCATCCCTCAGAAATTGTTTCTTTATAGAATTGACTATAACACCATCTACCTTGCGTTCTCGTGCGGACTCAGCGAGACACTGCAGAGTGAGTTTAACAGGTGGAAGTCACTGTCCTGCTTGTGAGTACGTGATGTGCATGCATGCGGGGTCCAGGCCCGTGTCCAAGAGAGCCCACGCAGGAGCAGCTGCCGCTCCTGTTCCTGTCAGCATCAGCGATGGGCAGACTTGGGCAAGTCACCTCCCCACAGGCTTCCACACGGAGAGACCTCACTGACTGTGCCCAATACAGCTCTACTGAGGAGGGTCTCTCATCCATAAACTGAGAACAATCAGATCAAATGGAACCCCACATGATAATCAATGTCATTGGGACTGAGCAGGAATTTGAAGAGGTCCTGGCTGAGCCCTGGAGGACAGCTCCCGCCCCACCCCAGGGCTGATGAGAGAATGAGAATGAAGGTGAGCTTGCCTCTTCGAAGCTCTCCTCCTGTCTCCAGGACGCAGATGTCCTGAGAGGACGCCACCTCCTCACCTCTCTTCCTTTCCACACTGCCATGGGAAATTGTTGATCATCAAAGGACACAAGGAGATTGCAGCCCAAGAGTGGAGGCTGGAGCCTGTCTGGAAATGAGAAGCCTTTCCAGGAGGAAAGAGGGTTGTTGGAAGGCAGGAGACCAGACCTGCAGCCAGAATCTGGCTTTCTGCCATGTCTCACCCAAACTAAATTAACCACTCCCTGTCCCCAGCTGCTGCCTCCACCTGCAGGGCCACCAGGGGTTGCTCAGGCCTCCTCCCAGCTGACCAGCCCCAGGCTGAGCAGAGACACATGGGGGCAGGGCCGTCCTTCTGCGGCCACAGGACTTTCCTCCTGGCTGCACGAGAGGATCAGAATGAAGCCGAGACAATCGTAAGAGTTGTCATTCAAGGCAAGGAAGAGGTGGGGCATAGCCCCTGCTAGCTGGGGGCACTTGGGAGCATGGACTGTGGTCACCGTGGTAGCTCTGGGCAGCCTAGTTATGGATGCTGTGTCATTTTTCAGCATCTTTTGATTTCCATGTCCAGCCACACAACAACTCAGACAAGACACCTTCTCAACTGGGGTGCCTTGTCCCTGTGATGGGTGATGATTTCCTTACCTCTCACTTCAGCGCTCTGGGACCTTCTCCAGTTGACTGGGGCCTGGTGCACATTTCTGGTCTTAGCTCCCAGCTCACCTCCCTCATTGCATCCTGGGTTCTCCTGCGTGTTCTGCAGCCCCCTGGCCTTTGCTCAGATCATCCATAGAGTCCAGAATGCCCTTCTGCTCAGCCCCGTTCTGGACCAGACAGCCAGAGTGGACACCTTGGTCCGCCACTTCCAAGTCATGGGAACTTGGTCAAATGGTGTCCCATCGCTGTGCTTGTTTCCTTGTCTGTAAACACAGCGAATATTAGTACCTACCTCATGAGGTTGTGGCGAGGCTCAAATGATCTTAAAAGTGTCACGTGCTTAGAACAGCCTTGGTATAAACATGAGTTATTATTGTTACTCGCCTTCTTCACCTCCTCCAAAACACCTTGGCAGATGCCCTTACCCAGCTCCTGGGCACGGTCAGCCTCTCCCGCTTGTAGATCCCACAGTCTATGAGCTTCTATTTCAGCCTCGTCACCATCTGGCTGGCCGCGTGATTTTTGTAGCAGTCTGACTCCCCCAGATAGAACTTCTAGGGGGAACAAAAACTCATTCACCCCAATGCCTGGTGCAGGGAGGGCAGCAGGTCGGCCAGAGTGGGAAACAGGCAAGGCTGAAGTGAACAGGGACAGGCGTGTGTCCTGCAGACACCGGGGCCCACAGCGCCGTGGCGTGCGCAGAAGACGGCTTGTCTCTGTATGAAGACAGTGTTGGGAGTCCACAGGGCTACATGGAACCCGTATATGGGTCCACCTAGCACAGCTCCTGGCCCCTAGTGAGGCAGAATTGGTATTCCTTTCTTCTCTTCCTCTCTCCACATAAGCCAGCAATAAGACTTGTAGCTTTTTTCTTTTACCTACCCCCCTCCCCTTTTCTAAGGTCATCTAAATTCAGTGTCAAGATCAAGGTATCTGGAGACCCTGTGCTGGGCTCCCTGGGGGTGCCAACTTGTGTTCTGGCCCAAGTGTGACATTACAGAAACAGTGAGGAGGGCCTGGAGTTTATTGGAGGACAGTGGCAGGAACCATTCACCAAAAGAAAGGGGCAGCTGAAGGAGCCTTTGGGGCCCAGACTGCAGGAGAGCCAGAACAAGAGGCCCGTCCCTGATACTTCAAAGGTTCCCTTTCCTCTGACATGCAGAGGGGCCTTCAGACTCAGTGGGGAGGAACCTAGGGAGGCGGGTTCGGCTCTGTCTAAATTTGACATCCCCCCAGAAGCAAACCCTGAGACAAGGATGGGGGCAGGTAAATCATTTGGGAAGTGATCCCAGGAAACAGAAGGGGTGAGAGGAAGTGAGAAGGGAGGGGAGGACAGCCGGTCATGGGGTGTCACCGAGCAAGTCACCACTGTGAGCAACTGAAGCTTCATCCCTCTAGGACTCTGGGAACTCGTCCAGAACGCACAGCAGAGGTCCCCACCCAGCGGGTAGGGAGCTGGGTCGCAAAACCCATTTCCCCTGGCACTTTGGTGTTTAGTCCTGACCTGAACTGCAACAGAAGTTTGTTGATTATATTTCTTCTTTTCCAGCATCTGCCACAGCTGGAAGAGACTTTTTTTATATGAGCAAAAATGCAGAAAGAATGAGTTAATGAAGAATTGTGTGTGTTTCATCTGAATGGACCGAGTTGCTACAACCCAGCAGAGCGGGGAGTGGATGGTCTCTCAGCCTCTGCGAGGTCTCAGGGAGTCCTGCTAAAAAAACTCCCTGTTGCACTTGGTCAGAATAAATCACATGTTCTTCGTGTTTGCCAGGAACTTAGTGTAGACTGGACTATAATCCGTCTGTTTTATTCCTTGTTGGAAGTGCTGGAAATCTTCAAAGTACAAAATGCACTGTGTTAGGTTTAAGAAGAAAGGGAATCACCTCTTAGTGTCTGGTGTCCTGTTCATTTCCATGACTTTCCCTCCTCTGGGAAGTGCCCCGTGAATGGCCCCTTGCTGGTGAGTTTCTCAATGATTCCCTGGCTGCGTGGGGCAAATGTCTCCCTTTCATTCCAATGAGGAAGAAGTCTCAGAATTATGCTAACTGGCTAAGGTTTAATGGATATATTTAAAATAGTCCCAAATATCCAGTGTGCCAGGGCAGCATTGCCCCAAGGGAAGTATCTGGGTGGGAAATAATGATTGCCTAAATTAAAAACCCCAAAGAGGAACTAGCACCTATTTAGGGGGTTAGAAGAAGGAAGGCGGAAATGGTAAAACGTCTGTACTGTGTTCTTTTTAGGGTGAGAGAGTGGACCATTGTGAGGGTCTGGATGGGGGAATAAGGGAGATGGAACCTCATGGGGGATCCAAAACCCAGAGATGCAAGTCAGCAACAAAAAGACAAATAGCCCAATTCAAAAACAGGCAAAGAACTTTAATGCATGTTTTCCCAAAGAAGACACAAATGGCCAATAAGCACGTGAATAGATGCTCAACATCATTAGTCATTAGGAAATGTAAACCAAAACCACGACAAGATACCACTGCACACCCACTAGGAGAGCTAAAATCAAAACGACAGAAGATGGGTGTTGGCAAGGATGTGGGGAATTGGAACTCTCATACAGTGCTGGTGGGAATGTAAAACGTGCGGCTGCTGGGGAAAACAGCCTGGCAGCTCCTCACAAAGTTGAACACAGCTTTTTTTTCCTCTCTCTTCTTTTCTCTCTAGGACCTTGGTGCCCACTTGGATCTCTGCCAAGCGCATCTTCCTCTTTCCTGTTCTAAAGCTTTATAAATAAACTTCCATTCCTGTTCTGGGAAGAAAAAGTTGAACACAGAGCTACCATATGACCCAGCAATTCCACTCCTCGGTGAATTTCCAAGAGAGATGAAAAGATATGTCCAAGCACACACTTGTATCTGTGCGTTCACAGCAGCATTATTCACAATAGCCAAAAAAATAGAAACAAGGCAAATGTTCATGGACTGATGGAAGGTTAAACAAAATGTGGTTTATCCATGCCATGGAATCTTATTCAGCTATGAAAAGGAATGGATATTGATACATGCTGCAACTCGCATGGACCCCGAACACACCATGCTAAGTGAAAGAAGCCAGGCACAAAAGCTCGCATGTTGTGTAATTCCACTTATATAAAATGTCCAGAATAGGTCGATCCATAGAACAGGAAGGAGATTCATGGTTGTTGGGCTGTGGGGGTAGGGGAGGATGGGGAGTGACTGCTTCACGGACGGTAGTTTCTTTATGGGTTGATGAAAATATTCCAGAATCAGATATTGATCATGGTGGCACAACATCTATGACTGCACTAAAACGCACTGAAGTGTACACTTTAAAATGGTTCAAATGGTACATTTTGTTATGTGAATTTTGCCTCAATAATAATTTTTGAAAACATATTTTTAATAGGGGTATAGCCATAAATCATAAATTGTGAAGCACAGCTAATGAAAATGTGGAGTCCTTTGTTCAAAAACTGTAAAGAGTTTCAGGATGGCAATGGCAGAGTCTTAAGCCAAGCGAGGTGGCCTATGGGGCTACACAGGTCGCACCCCAGAGGCAGGACCAGCAGTGGTGTTGGGACCTCGCTCCCAGCGTCTGCAGCAGGGGCCAGGATCCCCTGCTCCTCAGTGATGCTGCAGTGCAGGTCTGCCCTTCTGTGGTCCCCAGGCTGCTGCCATCACAATTTCCGCTTTTGCTTGTCCCAACTCCGCCCCGTGCCTTGACTCTGCTTGGTTTCTCTCCACTTCCCACCGAGGCTGTGATTCCCTCTCTCGATGGGGGTTCCACGGTCACATTCTGGAGGGAGGGAACCTGCATGCAGCCTGCTTCGTGGTTGGAGGAGGTGTGGGGGGCAGTTTCCCAGCAGCTGTGTCATAGATTGCTGGGACCTCGGGAGCTCTTCGTCAGCTGTGGCTGTGAGGGGAATCGTGTAGTCCGAAGCCTGGGGCTCTTTTGGAAAGGCTGGGCGGGATCCCTTTGCGTGGCCGGGGTTCACAGGAAGACGACAGGGAAGGTCCTGGGAATGATGGCCTTGAGTGTCCCTTCCCCATTGCCCATCCAACCTCCTCAGGTGACAGCTTCTTGATATTGGACAAGTCATTTAACTTCTCTGACCCTCCATGACCTCTTTAGTAAACGGGAATAAAACCTTAGCTGTTCACGCACGGGGGCTGAATCAGTTGATGAAACCAAATAAGCTCTAGGTGAGCTCCTGCTGTATTCGAAGTAGGCGCTGGGCCCTGAGAGGCGGAGGGGAGGCGGCTGGGTGGGGACACAGGTGTGCTTACAGCTAGCTGTGATGCAGAGTAGAGGGGGGAGCACTCACACGCGAGCAAGGCAGGTGGGAAGGGGCCCGGAGGAAGGCGGAGAGTCCTCCCTGGGCCTCCAGGGCCTTAGTGGAAGAGAGGCGTCTGAACTGGGCTTTCAGCAGTAAGCGCGTGTCCACAGGTGGTGAAGAGCCTTCCAGACAGAGGCAGCAGCTGGAGACCAGCAGAACAAGGTCGTGAAAGTGGGAGGCGTCCTCGGCCCAGCCAGGGGAGGGAGAAGTGAGGTGAGAAGGGCCAGCCGAGGCCAGAGGGAGCAGTCTCCGATGGCCCCAGCCGCCTTCTGGTCTTCCTTCCTTCCCACCGGCGGCGCCATCACGGCTCCCTGTGCCCCCTGTCCCTGCCCGGTCTCCCTGATTCCACCAGGAGAGCCCGAGACGAGGGGAGTCGCAGCCCTGGAGGAGCAGAACGAGCCCGGTTGGCCAAGGCCTCACTGCCGCGGGGAACCTCAGCCCCGGAGGAAAAGGCGCCGCCTCTGTCTTAGGTTCCAGGAGACTCTGCACAGGGCTTCGGAGTCGAGAAATGCGCTGGTGTCCCCGGTGCACGGTGGGGCCTTGCCCCCGTAACTCCCACCCTGGACCCGGGGCTCAGTCAGCAGCTCCCCGGCCCATCTTCCATCCGGATGCAAGCAAGTCTCTTCTCACCTTCGGCTGTCTCCGCGCTGCCGTGGGCTGCGGCCATCGCTCAGGAACCGTGAGATCTGAGTGGGCCCTGCGTGGGGGAAGGAAGGGAAGGAAGCCACGCCGGCCCCTCCCCGGGCGGCAGCAGGGTGTGGAGCCCAGAGCCCAGATCTTCACTCCACCCCAGGCTTCCCTCCTAGGACCGGCCCTCCCCTCTGCTCCACGCAGGAACCCTCCCGCCAGCTCCCCCACCTCCCCTCACCCAGCCCTGCCTGTAGCCACCAGACACTTCCATGACGGCGCATCGGACCATGGCCACCGAAGCCACGCTGGTGAGGGAAGGCAGAGAGCCCGAGACGCTCAAGGGGATGGGACCCTGAGGACCATCTGGACTTGGCCTTTCAGGTACGTTCCCCTGTTTCCCTCAGTGTTTCCAGAGTGGAGGTGCGGATACTGGAGGCTCTGGCTCTAGAACCTTCTGTAGGAGGTATCTTCCACCATAAACTCACACTTGCTCTGCATCCATCCCCTTTTCAAACCTACATTTAAGAGGCAACCTTAGGACAATATAGTCAGCAGTGGCCAACGTGGAGCTTTCTTTTCTTGAAGTAAAAATTTCTTAAAATAATTAAAATTTTGTCTTGTTGCAAAGTAATAAATATTCATTGCAAAGAAAAATAGAAAAGGCTGAGAACAAAACAGTAGCAAATAAAAGTTATTCCCTTGAGATGACTGTTGTCAACATATATACAGTGTTTCTTTCTATGTATATATATATATTTTAAAAATCAGGGCTTATAATGAATGCATCGCTAATTCATAATCTTTTCCCTCAGCTAACAATACACAATAAACTTTAGTCACTAAAAATTCTCCTTCTGTGTTATTTTAGTGATTATGTAATATTCAAAATTGTATTGAATCAATCCTCAAAGTATGTTTTTATACTTTTTTCCTTTTGTGAACAATGCTGCTATAAATGATTTTATAGCTAAATCTCTGCATGTATTCATGAATATTTCCCTGGCATAAATTCCTGAAGGTGGAATTACTGGGTCAAAGGGTTGCAAAAATTAAAGTTTTTGAATGTGTTACCAAAATGCCTCCAGAAAAGTTATATCAATTTTTACACCCAAGAGTACTGTACGAGAATGGCAACTTATCTGTGTCCTTGCCAACCAACTATTGTCTTTTTTTTTTTTGAGACGGAGTCTCGCTCTGTTGCCAGGCTGGAATGCAGTGGCACGAACTCGGCTCACTGCGACCTCCGCCTCCTGGGTTCAAGCGATTCTCCTGCCTCTCCCGAGTAGCTGGGACTACAGGCGCACACCACCACACCCAGCTAATTTTTGTATTTTTTTGTAGAGACAGGGTTTCACCATGTTGGCCAGGATGGTCTCGATCTCCTGACCTCATGATCCTCCCGCCTTGGCCTCCTAAAGTGCTGGGATTACAGATGTGAGCCACTGTGCCCAGCCCAACTATTGTCTTTTTAATCATTGCCAACTGAAGAGCAGAGCAAAACGATACTTCATTTAGCACTTAATTGATCGAATAGGTGGTTAAACACATCATTCCATTCCTTTTTACTGTAACATTTCTTTCTTTTCTATTGATTTTTAATGGCTATTTATATATTGTAGCTGTTGAACATCTTACTAGCTATATATGTTATAAATATATTTTGTAAGGTCGTCAGTTGCCTTTAGTTCTGTTTATGGCTTGTTTGGAAAGTAGAACTGTTCTCTTTTTATGATCAAATCTGTCAATTGCGTCTTTGATGGTTTGTACTTTGGCATCATGCTTAAACAGTCTCTTTTCATCTCAAGGGTATAAATGTTAAACAACATTTTCTTCTGGTACTTTTATATATTTCTTTTGCACTTAATGTTTCATCTTAATTTTAATTTTAATCTTAATTTAGTTTTTTTTAAATTTGATTTAAATTTAATTTTAATCTTAATGCTTTGGACTATATTTAGTGCTATAGTTTGAGTTTATTTTGTTTGTTTTGCTCCACTGCTCATTTGAAATGAAAATGGCATATTAGGGGTGAGATGTCCTTTCCTCCCCCGACTGCCAGGTATCTGCTGCTCTGATGGCCCATCAGGTTTTCCATTATTGTTTAAAAATCAGCTTTGGGGCCAGGCGCAGTGGCTCACACCTGTAATCCCAGCACTTTGGGAGGATGAGGCAGGCAGATCACTTGAGGCCAGATCACTTGAAGCCAGGAGTTCATGACAAGCCTGGCTAACATGACAAAACCCCGTCTCTACTAAAAATAAAAAAATTAGCTGGGTATGGCAGCACATGGCTGTAATCCCAGCTACTTGGCTGACGCACAGGAGTTGCTTGAACCAGGGAGGCAGAAGTTGCAGTGAGCTGAGATTGCACCACTGCACTCCAGCCTGGGTGACAGAGGGAGACTTTGTCTCAAAAAACAAAAAAAATTAGCTTTGGTTTATTTAGCTGATTCTCCCTCCTCAACAATCATCCCCTTGTTCCTTGCCTTCCCACCCTGATGTGAGCCACAGCACACCTTAGAGCTGTGGAGAAAAAAATCACATCTCCATATACCCAGATGGGCGTGGAAGGACGAGACAGCTGTGGTTTGCTGCACACCGACCATGGGGCTTAGCTCCTGTGCTTTGGGTAATTTTTTGGGTTCAGTCTCCATAACAACCCTGAGAAATGAGTGTTAATATTCCCTTTTTATGAAGAGGAAACATTAGGCTGAGCAAAATGTCACTTCAAGTAAATAGCAGAGCTGAAATTCAAACCTAATTCTGCTCACTCTGAAATCCACAGCCCACCCAGGGCTCTCAGCAGGGGTGGAGAGTGAGTCCATTCTCTGCCTTCTGTGTAGAGTCTTGGAAGGTATCTCTTAGTTCAAATCGCTGTCACAAAAGATCATGGATGGTGTGGCTTAAACAACATTTATTTCTCAGTTCTGGAGGCTGGAAGTCCAAGATCAAGGTGCCAGGAGAGCTGTTATCTGATGAAGGTCCTGGCTTTTAGGTAGCACCTTCCAGTGTCCTCACGTGGTGGAGAGTCTCTTCCCCTTCTGATAAGGGGGCTAATCTCATCATAGGGGTCCATGCTCATGCTCATGACTTTATCTAAACCTAATTGCCTCCCAAAGGCCCCATCTCCAAATACCATCCCATTGGGGTTAAGGCATCAACATGTGAATTTGAGGGGGGTATAAACATTCAACCCACAGCAGAGGCCCCTCCTGCCAGGAGTCCCACTGGCCCCACAAACGGACATGGGCCCCTCTTGTCCCAAGACAGAACCAGAGCCCTCTTAGGAGGGAAATGGCTTATTAAGCATGTAGTTTGTTTCTCAGGACTGACTTTCCTTTGCAGGAAAGGAAGTCATCTGTAAAATCTGTATCATTGCCTGATGACAGAGGGAAGTGGAATTCCGGCAGGGAAGTGAGAGAGGACTGGGGAGACCATCTGCTTGATGATTTTTTCTCCGTTCATTCCCCTGAAGTCAGGAAGTTTCTGCATCCACTTTGCAATCTTCTTGGCGACTCATGCCAAGGACACATTCCTTCTATGAAATGTCCACGGTGTCCCCATGGGCCTGACAATTAGCTGCTGCTATTACCTGTGACTTCGCAGCGATGGAGGCTGAAGGGCAGTGTGGTCTTGGCACATCTCTGAGGTGGAGCAAGACCACATGCACTGGGGTCACTGTGCTTGGGGTAGGGAGCATGGGGGGGCTCTCAGCAAGGGAGATGCAGACGAGCCCTAAGCAATCGTGAATCCCCTAAGACCCCCTCCAGCCACACTGCTGCACATTTTCATGTTCTAAACCCACTGTGATTGATGGCCACAGAAAAAGCTTACAAATAAAGAACTGATCTTCTCAAAAGAGGGAGGCTAGTGATTGTAACACAAAGGATAAGTGCTTGATGGGATGGATACCCCATTTCCCATGACACGATTATCACGCATTGGAGGCCTATATCAAAACATCTCATGTACTCCATAAATACAAACACCTACTATATACCCACAAAAATTAAAAATAATTTTTTAAAAGGGGGGCTTGTGGATTTCAACTTGGTAGAAGCCGGTATATTTTCTTTCAGTTGTTAGATTCATCGACAAACACCTATTAAATTTCTACCATGTACCAAGCCATGGCCAGAGATAAATAGTACATGGCTCCCACCTTCAAGAACTCACAGGCAGGTCACTCTTGTGCCCAGATCTGGGTCCAAATGCTGTGGTGCAGGTAAGTAGAGGGGCTGATGGGTACGGAAGAATGGCAGAGGGCACCTGAACCAGACTGAATGTGTCTGGGGCCCGGCTGCTGAGGAGATGCCCAGAAAGAGGAGGAAGGGGACGTGGCAGGCAGAGAGTGCCCATGTGCAAGGAGAGAGGCAGGCGGTGGTGAGCCCCGAGAGCTGAGCTGGAGCTGTGTGGCTGGAGTCGGGGTCTGGGAGAGGGTCAGTGAGAGAGGGAGAGGCCAGGCCTGTCTGGTCCCCAGGAGTGGCTCAGACATCACTGAGACCTGCGGATTGGAGCAAGTGGAGAGAAGGAAACTTCCCCAGTGGAGAGAGGGGTCTGGGGAGAGGAGGGGCTGGTGTGAGAGAGCCAGCTAGAAAGAGAAGGATTGGGGGCGTGTCACTGAGGAAAAGGAGGGTGTATTGAGAAGGCCCGGCTTTTGCGCGATGTGGTGGCCTGGTTGAACCAACACCTCCTGCTTTTCCTCGGTGCCCCACTGAAATGGCCCAAGCTCCATCCCACGGGAGGAGGTTGTCCTGCAAGGAGGGTCTCGTGGTTACTCGCCGGCTTGAATTCCAACCACCGCGCTCATCAGCCCTTCTCCTGAACCTCCTGTCACTTCCCACCCTGCTTCTCGCTGGTGGGGGCAGCTCCTCTTCCCCAGTCCCCAAAGCTCAGTTAATATAAGGGTGTTGAGCAGGCATTTTTCTAAATGCATTTTTTAAATGCATTTAGAAATACTATGCATAGGGGTAGGGGGTATAATCACCTCTCCTTCCCCCCCAGGCATACACCCAGTCATTGGTTCAACCACTGTTGATTAGATACCCGTATGAGGTTGCACCTAGGAGCACTGGGATAATGACAGACACGGACCGTGCCCTTGGGAAATCCTTGCCCAAATGAGGAGACAGAGGCCAACAGGTAAGCGCTACCATGGAGGAATACATGGAGGGAGTGGCTGAGAGGTCATTCGCCAAGAACTGATCACACAGAAGACACAGAGCCCAGGTTCCAAACAATGAGTTGAGATTTCCCTGGTGAGAAGCAGGAGTGGACGCGATCCAAGCAGAGACAGCACGTGGATGACAGCATGGTGAGCTGGGGAGCACAGAGTGTCCCCGGAGCCCAGGTGCAGGGCAGGAGGAAGCAGGGCCAGGTCCCCCAGAGCCCTGTTTGCTGTCCTCCTGGCCACAGCTGTACAGCTGAGAGGTCAGATACGGATTAGTTCTGGGGAAACTGAGGCCCAGGAAGTAATGCGTTCATGGTTACTAGCTGGCGGGGGCTGGGTGGGGCTGTGAGAGCTGAACCAAGGCTCTTGCTGGGCAATGGAGGGGGCACAGCAGGGAGGCTGTGGCAGAGCCAGATGACTCTTGCAAACAGGTTCTCCAGCAAGACTTCAGCCCAGAGAGAAGGTGAAGCAGTCCTGCAGCTGGAGCTGGGAGCTCGAAACATCTCTCCTTTTGGTGGGAGAGAGAATGCATCATGTAGCAGGAATCCTTTTGGAAATTCCAGGTGGCAAGAGAGAGGGAGGAAAGCCACAGCTGTCTCTGCCCTGGAGGCTTTGAGGGATGCCCACGTGAGGCTCCACCAAGGCTGGGCCCAGGCAAGGCTTCACTTGCCAGGAAGCAGAGCTCCTGGTTGGCACCGGAGGCAGGAGACAGTGTGGCAGAGAGAGGTGGGCATCACCCAGCCTTCCTGCACCGGACTGCACCCTCAGTTCCCATTGGCCCAGGGTTTCTGTGGCCAGCCCTGACTCCGGTGACCTCAGAGAAAGCCTGGATTTGGGTTCTTTGGTTAAACGCTGGGCTGTTGCTGCTCAGGCAATGCGCTTTCGGTCAGGTCACTCCTGCTGTTCACAACCTTCAGTGACTCCCTATTCCCCCTTAAATAAGAGTCATTAGCCTGGCATTCATGGCCCTGTCTTACTCCAGGTTCCCCAAGAGGAAGACTTGAAAGCATGAACCAAAATGCAAGTAACCTATTTGGGAGGTGTGTTAGTCTGTTTGTGTTGTTATAAAGGAACACCTGAGACTGGGTAATTTATAAAGAAAAGAGGTTTAATTGGTCCACGTTCTGCAGGCTGGACAGGAAACAGAGGGCCAGCGTCTGCTCCTGGTAAGGTCTCCAGAAGCCTATGATCATGGTGACAGAAGGTGAAGGGGAACCAGTGTGTCACATGGCAAAAGAAGGAGCAGAAGAAGGCAGGGGAGATGCCAGGCTCATTTAAGCCACCAGATCTCAGAGTGAGAACTTCCTCATTACTGCAGGGACAGCACCCAGCCATTCATGAGGGATCTGCCCCATGACCCAAATACCTCCCACTAGGCCCCACCTCCAACATTGGAGGTCACATTTCAACATGAGATTTGGATGTGACAAACATCTAAACCCGGGGTGTCCAATCTTTAGGATTCCTGGGGCCATACTGGATGAAGAAGAATTGTCTTGGACCACACATAAGATACACTAAGTGTAATGAGAGCTGATGAGCGAAAAATCAATCCATCCATCCATCACAAAAGAAACTCGTCATGTTTAAGAAAGTTCATGGATTTTTGTTGGGCCACCTTCAAAGCTGTCCTGGACCACGTGAAGCCCACAGGCCACGGGTTGGACTAGCTTGATCTCAACTATATCAGGAAGTGAAGGGACACTAGAACAGAAGGCAGGAGTTGAGACAGGGGAGGTGCCGGGAAAGGGAGTGTCATCAAGACAGTCCCCACACTGGGTGGCAGGACCCTAACCCCATTGGGGAAGCCCTGTAAATTTTGGAGATATCCAAGCATGAGGAGCTGGGTTGTACACACACCAACTGCCATTTGCCATTCATTGAGAACTGCTCCCAGATGGGGTTAACTCCCATGAAATTCTCACCTCCCCTCCAAGTGGTAAATGCATCCCAGAGGGCACAGAAAGCCCAGGACAAAGAGGTACAGGTGGTGGCAGATGGCTTTGGCCCTTGGGCCCTAAAGCCTGCAGGAGACATGTGGGTGGAGCCCCAGCAGGTTTCTGCACTCTGCAGGCTGCAGGGATGATCTTCTTCCTGTCAACCCACCTTGGGCAGCCACACTTCAAAGTCCTGCCACTGTTGGTTCCCCATTTGAGAGCTTTGCCCCCACCTCTTGACCAAATCCAATACCCCCACCAGAGGATACCCTACCCTACCATCCCTCCCTCCTTTGAACTTGTATGCTGCTTTTCATAACATTATTTGTCTTGATATTTAATAAAGACGCAGACAACAAAGAGCAAGGGAGAAAGTAGGGGCTTCTGGATGAAACAGATTTGATTATGAACCCTGGCCCCACTCCCTTTCAGCTGTGTAGGCTTAGGCAAGTTACTTATCCACCTGGAGCCTGTGAAATGGGAACAATCTTATGTTTCCTGCCTTTCAAGATTCTTGTGAGGGCTACAGGTGGTGAGTACAGAAAATAACAAGCACCATTTGGAACATGGTACATCCACATCCACAACCACATCCACAACCACATCCACATCCACATCCACATCCACATCCACATCCACAACCACATCCACATCCACATCCACATCCACATCCGCATCCGCATCCGCATCCGCATCCACAACCACAACCACATCCACATCCGCATCCACATCCACATCCGCAACCACATCCACATCCACATCCACATCCACAACCACATCCACATCCACATCCACATCCACAACCACATCCACATCCACAACCACATCCACAACCACATCCACATCCACATCCACATCCACAACCACATCCACATCCACAACCACATCCACAACCACATCCACATCCACATCCACATCCACAACCACATCCACATCCACATCCACATCCACATCCACATCCACATCCACAACCACATCCACAACCACATCCACATCCACATCCACATCCACATCCGCAACCACATCCACATCCACATCCACATCCGCAACCACATCCACATCCACATCCACAACCACATCCACATCCACATCCACATCCACATCCACATCCACAACCACATCCACATCCACATCCACATCCACATCCGCAACCACATCCACATCCACATCCACAACCACATCCACATCCACATCCACAACCACATCCACATCCACATCCACATCCACATCCACAACCACATCCACATCCACATCCACAACCACATCCACATCCACATCCACATCCACATCCACAACCACATCCACAACCACATCCACATCCACATCCACAACCACATCCACAACCACATCTACATCCACATCCACCTCCACATCCACATCTACACACATGTTTTCTCTTTGATAGAAAATGCCAGTGGGCAAGCATCATATGTTCTGGTTCCTTGAACTTCTTTCTCCTCCCTTCACTGGCATAGTGCTGGGCACCTGGTGGGTCTTGGTGACTATTTGGCCCATGCTTGCACACATCTTCTCACTCTTCTGTCCTCCAACCCCTGGCTTCAGAGTTTGGCTGGACCCTTCAGCCTGGATGTGCCACCAATAAAATCTAAGATGCTGAGAATAGGGCTCACTCTCTCCTGCCCTGAGGCTTCTCCTCTTAACCACACCTTCCCTGCTGCTGGCCCCTGTCACATCTGCCCTGTCCCTATCCCCTCTTTACCCACTCCTGGAAGTCAGGCTGCTACAGAGGGCTGGGAATACTGACCAGTGTTTAACAGACATTCAAAGTGGCCACTGGAAGCGCTGCTGCCTTAGTTTCTAGAATCTTCCTCATGGGGCAGACCCTAGACATCATTGAAGGAGAGCTTCAGATTTCCTGGGCTCTCTGAATTATCATGTAGATGATGGCAGGGAGTGTAGTAGTGACTTTTGTGCCTCCTTCCTCACTGGCAAATTGGAACCTACATCTTCAGGGCTGTTATATTAGGTTGGTGCTAATAGGAACTAAATGAGAGAATGCATGTAAAGCACATCCACAATCCACAACCACAACCGCAACCACACCCACACCCACAACCACATCCACATCCACAGCCACATTGTGAGGGTGCAGGGTCCACCCTTGGCACCAGTTAGCTCTGACTACTGACATTATCATTTATTATCATCAATGATCACAGCAGTATAGCTTCACACCCATTCTCTCCACTCTGTTTACCTCATACGATTTGTTTGGGAATAAAATCCAATAAGGAGCATTGGAGCATCGGAGCAAATGCACTAAGCTGTCAAAAAGCTAGAGAAAAAGCAAAGATCTGGGCTAGTATCCTGCTGTGTGACCTTGGAAATGTGACTTCTCCTCTCTGGGCATCCACATATGCTGAGGTTTGGGGATGTGTTCCACCATAGGTCTCAGGTCTCTGGTCCCAGCAAGAGGCAACTGGTGGTTCTTAAGCAAGCAATCTGTAGTTAAATCAGCCCCTCCTTGAGCCAGGAGGGAAGGCTGAGGCTCCCTGGGAAGACGGGATTCTGCAGGGACAATTCCCTGCCACCAGGCTGATGCCTGCCTGCTCCAGCCACTTTCTCAGCTTCGTCTTCCAGGTCAGAGCTTCAGCACAGGTACCTGGGCCTCAGAGATGTGGAGCTGAAAGGGCGCTCAGCCCTTCCGGGAACTGTGGATTCCTCAGGATGGCTGCTGCAGGGGGAGGGGAGTTTTTTCCAGCATAAAAGCTGGCTGCAGCTCCTGGAGGTATAAACCTGCCTTGTGCACCCCACTTTCTGGAGATGCAATCCCACACTGAGCGTGTCCTCCTATCCCCCTCCCCTCACCACCCTGAGCTCAGCTACTGCCGTGTCTGTTTTCATTCTTTTGTGTGGGCAGCTTGTTCCTCTGGGCCAGATTCTGCACCTTGGAGGGTGGGAACTGGGGATTCTGTCCTTACTGCCCAGCCAAACAGCACGAAAGTTGGCATTGACCCAGCGTGGTTTCCATGCCTCATGCTGCAAACAGATGTTCAGTGTGGTAAGCCCTAAGCCCGGGTGGCTTCATAGACTCAGCAAAAGCATTACTCTGGCAGCTAGAAACAACCCAGGTGCTGGAGTCGGTTCTGGGTCTTTCTCTCTGGTTGTGTAGTCTTGGCTAAGCCACCTCCCATGTCTGAGCCTAGGAAACCTGTACACATCACAGTCTTTGCACCCACATCCCTGGGTGGCTGTGGCCTCTGGCCTGGGAGTGAATGCACCCACCTCTTGGTGTGCAGCTGCTGGAGTGTGGCTCTCAGGAGAGAGGTGTCCAGGCTGGCAGATGATGTGTTGACACCTGTGAGTACTGCAGAGGACCCAAAAATTCCCAAGGCCTGGGGGCAGAATGGATGCATGGCCACATCTCATCCAGCATTGGGTACCCTGAAGGGTCAAGTGGGCACTCACAAAGCCAGGGCCTGAGCGAGGGCAATCTGGGCACCCACACCAAAGAAGAGCAAAGGACCCATCCACATGTCCAGGGGACCACACAAGCCTCCACGCTCCCACACACACACACAATCACACCCACAACCCACATCTCAGAGGAGGAGCAGTCAGAGATGGGGGATGCCTGGAAGTCTGAGCACTTACCCAAAAGACAATGAATTGCCCTGAGGAAACCAGGCTAGAAGAGACTGAGATGCCGCTTCTTGGCAAATAAAGTTTCTTCATCCTGGTATCCAGTACAGGGAGGCTCCTGAGGAGGGAGATTCCATGGCAGCTGACTGGCTGAGTGCAGTATGACTGGGACACATTGCCTTGTTCCCATCTCCCCTGCTGCGGTGGCATTTCACCAACCCAGTCCAGGTGGCAGCAGTGCCCACCCCTCACTCCTCACTTACCCAGCAGCCACCATGTGGGACCCTGGCCAAGTGCGGTAGGGAGGCAGAGACACAGATAGGGCCTCAACCTCCGGGAGCTCATGGTCTAGGACAGAAAACAAGACTCCAACTATGTTGGGGTCTTTTCCAAAGAGCAACCATAGGTAATCTGCTCCTCTGAGAGGGGTGGTATAGAAGAGAGGATTGTTCATGTGGGAGACAGTTTTGGGGGACAGAATAGTCGGGAAGGGTTTCCTGGAAGAGGATGGATCTCTGAGGTTAGATGTTGTGTTAGTCCATTCTCACACTGCTATAAAGAACTAACTAAGCCTGTAATCCTAGCACTTTGGGAGGCCGAGGCGGGTGGATCACAAAGTCAGGAGATCAAGACCATCCTGGCTAACATGGTGAAACCCAGTCTCTGCTAAAAACACACACACACACCCACACACACAAAATTAGCCAGGTGTGGTGGCGGGCACCTGTAGTCCCAGCTACTCGCGAGGCTGAGGCAGGAGAATGGCGTGAACTTGGGAGGCGGAGCTTGCAGTGAGCCGAGATCGCGCCACTGTACTCCAGCCTGGGTGACACAGTGAGACTCTGTCGCGAAAACAAACAAACAAACAAACAAAAAAACTACCTGAGACTGAGTAATTTATGAAGAAAAGAGATTTAATTGACTTACAGATCTGCATGGCTGGAGAGGCCTCAAGAAACTTAAAATTACAGCAGAAAATGAAGAGGAAGCAAAGCACATCCTACATGGCAGGAGAAAGAGGGAGTGAGTAGGAACACACATTTAAACCACCAGATCTCATGAGAACTCCCTCACTATCATGAGAACAGCATGGGGGAAACCACCCCCATGATCCAATCACCTCCCACCAGGTTCCTCGCCTGACACATGGGGATTACAATTCGAGATGAGATTTGGGTGGGGACACAGAACCAAACCATATTAGATCGTGAATTTAGATAGTTGAAAGAAGAGAGGGAGGGCATTGTATGTGTTCATCCATCCATCCAACCATCCATCCATCCATCCATCCACCCACTCACCCATCTACCCAAACATCCATCCATCCATATATACATCCACCCACCCACACTCATCTATCCATCCATACATACATTCACCCACTCACCCACACATCCATTTCTCCACTTATCCATCCATCCACCCATCCCTTTACCCATCCATCCATCCATCCACCTAGCCACCCAGCCACCCAGCCACCCAAACGTATACCTATCCATCCATTCATCCATTCACTTATCCATCCATCCATCCATCCATCCACCCATCCACCCAGCCATCCAGCCAATGTTATTTGTGCAGTGTTTATGAGCCAAGCACAAACTAGGGGGATTCATGAGATATTTAAGGTTCTACATTGCAATTCCATTTTCAGACACCATCTCTGAGCCCAGTGGCTAAAGTGGTCATTTGAATAGACTTGGTCACTTCATGTTGTAATCTGTTAGCACTTTTACTACATTTTTTCTTTTTGGCTAGGTCATAATAAAAGCTGTGTGTATTTGAGGCAGGAGCCAATCCGGGAATTTTAAAATCACTTTCCCTGGTCTTGACAAGCTGATCTCTGCTTCTTATAGAAGGGACATAAGCTTAGGCAAGGCAGAAGTAGCGGAGGAGTCCTTGAAAGATCCATTTCACCTGGAAAATCACATGATATAGTTTTACATTTTAAACAAATCAAATGCAAAGTCTTCCTTTCCTGGTGGGTGCACTGGTTCTCATGATGCTCCTGTGTAGGGAGGGTGTGGGCAGTGGGGCCAGGCAGGCCTGAGCGGAAGCCCAGCTCTGCCACTCACCATGGGGCAGCCTTGGGCATGTCTGCCTGGACCCTGGTTTCCTCACTTACAGAGTGTGGGCACTTCTACCTTCCTGGAGGAACTCAGGCAAGCACTAAGAGAGAGCCTGCCCAGCCCATCCATCTGCCCCAGGTCCTCCAGGCTCAGAAGTTATCACTAAGCCTGGGCCATTCCACTGAGCAAGAGTCATGGACCTCGAGGTCATTGAGAGCCAGCTCTGGAAACCGGAACCCAAACAGCAATGAAAGTTGCCCAAAGTCCCACAATGAGTTGATCCACCGGGAACAGGAGGAGCCCCGCCACCAGCCTCTGTGTTATACTTGGCATCTCGTCCAGGTTTATCGGAGAGGAGATCACACGTCCCTTCCCCAGCCCTCCCAACTCCTCCAGCCAAGACAGGTGCCACCATCTACCCCAGCCCCAGTGTGCTCTGAGTGTGCCGGATGGCCCCTTCCCTGTAGCCATGCCATGCCCAAGCCCCTTCCTTCTCACAATAACCCAAAGAAGCCTCTTGGGGGCTGGCATTGCCCGTTGACCAGAGACCTCACTCCTCTCAGCAGAGCAGCCCAATCCCTTGCCCTCCCCTGTTCCCACCTCGTTTCCTCTCCCAGTGTCCTCCCCACCAACTCCACGCCAGGCACCCCAACACATCCTCAAAGGCCGCATGCGAATGGTGTCCCCTTCTGCCCTTGATACAGTCAGCCTCACCCTTGTTCTTGTCACTACTGGCAGGTCTGTGGGGGGCTGCACACCCTTGACAGCCCCCCTGAATCCCTGCCATGGCCCCTAACTGGTCTCCTGTTGTCCATTTCTCCTCTCCCAGGCCATTAGTGCCCTATCTTCAGAGTTTTCCTTTTAGGCAATTATCTGACTTGTCCATTCCTGCTTTAGACAATCCAGTAACTCCTGGCAGCTGTCAGGACAAGGCTCATACTCCAGGAGTGAGGCCCCAGGCCTTCAGGGCACGGCCCCTGCTGATGTGGCTCCACACTAGGCCCCGTCCTCAGATGCACTCCCTTCGTCCTCTGCTTGACGGGTCCCCTGTGGTTCACCTCTAACGTCTCCATGTCAGCAAAGCTGCCCCTCTATGCCCAACCCCCCCACCACCACCTAGTAATTCACATGAGCATGAAGCTATGTGTAATTCACAGAGCTATGAATGAAGTGCAGTAATGAAGGCGAGTTGTTATCACTGTTGAACGGATGAGAGAAAAGAGTCTCAAAGAGAGGGATGTGCTTGGTCATGGCAAAGAGGGAGGCATGCTTGGTCACACAGAGAATGTGCAGCAGAGTCCTGGGCCTCCGCTCCAGAATTTAAAACTGTCCCCAGCAGTCCCAGGGGCTTGGTGTTGATTTCTGCTGGAAATAGTTAGAAAGGCTGGCTGCAGTAATTACCGTGTCTTCTGCTCTCTGAGGGGCTGCTATCTTTGACAAGCTAATTACTAATAAGGTTTGCTCACCAGCCAGTGTAATCACCAGAGAAAACTACCTTTAAGGACTTATTCTGTCCAATTTGAGGTTTGATCTTGCAGCCGCAGTGTTCCGAGAGGCTCGGTTCTGTGACAGGGGGGTCAGTGCAGAGGACCTCCTGGGCTGGCTAGGCCTCTCGGTGCCTGCAAAGCAGCCCCCCACTGCCCACTCCTCCCCAGGGACCTTCCCAACCTCTAATGGCAGCTTCCCTGTCTGCCATCCAGGCTTAAATCCCAACTCTGCCAAGAATCTGGGGTTAATTTCTTGTCATGAAGGTGAGGACAGTAATCCATGCCCTAGAGGGTGTTGTGAGAACAAGTGAGGCAGTGGCTGCAGAGGAGGTAGTGTGGGGCTGGGCACCCAGTAGCCCCCAGCCAGGGGTCCCCCTGCCACCCGCTTCCCATGGGAGACCACAGCTCAGCTGGGTCCCTTACCTTCTTGGCTTGCAGACCAGGAGTATTGTCTGCTCCCCATAAAACCATATGTGCCCAGGAAAATCTGTAATGATGTTCCCCAACGCGAGAGCGATGATTCATTGTCTCTGTGTGGTTAGATTTACATTTTTATTTGTACCTTTATGAATTATTTTCATTTTGTATAATAAGCATGTGTCATGCTTATGATCAGAAAGAACAAGCTCAGGAAGTTTTTTCTGAGCGAGGTGCCCAGTACCCCTGCTTCCTCATACCAAGGGACCTGCAGGAAGGACACCGGGGCAGGCTGGGCTCCTCCTTTGCACTCACGGCAGAGAGAAATGACACACACATGTGTCGGAGGTGGGGGTTCCCAGCTGCCTGCCTACGGCCGGCTTCTGTCATTTGTACTGAAGCATGTTCTGCTCTTCTTGGCTCATTTGAGTGCTGAGAGCTGAACTCAGGCTGCTGGGCCGTGCCTCCATGTGATCGGTCACAGGAGTTCGGTGCAGTCATTAAATACTTTCCTTGTCAAAATCTCAGAAGCAAATGGAGATGACTGGCTTTTTGTAATATATACATATTTCCTCCTCCAAATCAGTTCCATTGATCTAACAGTTGGTGTTATTCTTTTTTAGTTGCTACTGCAAATCATAAATATGGATTTAAGAATTTTCTTTTAAAGGCTTAGAAATATTTCTCTGTCTCCAAAGTTCCTGAGGTAAGAAAGGCCAGTTGTCTCCTCACGTGACGTTGCCTCTGGTCAGGGCTCAGAGGAAAGAGATGCAGATGGGCCAGGTTCTGGGGCTGCACACACTCTGCTCTGATTGTCATCTTACCTGGGACGACCCCCTTGCTCTCTGGGCCTCCGTGGCACCCCCATTTGCAAGAAAAGCAGTGAGGCTCAATGAGCTTTCAGGCCCAGCACCTGGCCCAAGCCTCATGGCTGTGGCTGTGGCTGTGAGGAAGACTGCCCAGTTGGCCCTGCCCAGCCAAGAGACCCGCAGGGCACATACCCACAGATCCTAACCCCGAAGGGTAGAGGGCATGGTGGGCACCCCAGGGGGCTTCAGGGTCAGTGCTATAAGGTTTAAGTGAGTCTTTCTGTGCTTCCAGTAGGCTGTAGGAAACTCTCTGTGCCTCAGTTTCCTCATCTGCAAAGCAAGGGTTATGGAAATAATACTGAGGTAAGAGGCAGGACTCAACTCTAGAGGCAGGGCTAGGACACCGGACCAGATTGAGGACTAGCTAAAACAGGTACCAGGGCAGAGGCAGCTTTCAATCAGACATGCCCACGAGTGTGCCATGTCAATTCACTGTTGCCATGGTGACACCTGGGCTTTACCGCCCCTTTCCATAGCAATATGATCCAATTATTACTACCCCTTCCCTAACAATTTCTGCATAACCCCTTAATATACATGCAAGTAAAAGTGAGTACAAATATAACTACAAAACTCCCCGAGCTGCTACTCTCTGCCTACGGGGTAGCCCTGCTCTGCAGGAGCAGTCACGGGGCTGTAACACCGCCTCTTCAATAAAGCTGTTTCCTTCTACCCCTGGCTTGCCCTTGAATTCTTTCCTGGGCAAAGCCAAGAACCCAGCAGGCTAAGCTCCACTTTAGGGTTCCCTGCCCTGTAGCAATACTGCCTCAGGAGGTTGCTGTCAGGACCATGGGGTTTATGCCAGTCACTTACAGAGGTGCCTGGTGTCCCTGAGTGTGAGCTGTTTTCATCAGGAGACTGACTGTGGTGGGGGACCCAGTGCACCAGCTGCAAGAAAGCCCATTCCTTCAGCTGTCTTCTCCGCCCTTCTCAACCTCCCGCTTCACACTGTGTTATTTCCTAAAATGTTTTTGAATCAAATCTTTTATTGAGGCACTGTTCACAATAGCAAAGGCTTGGAACCAACCCAAATGCCCATCAATGATAGACTGGATAAAGAAAATGTGGCACATATACACCATGGAATACTATGCAGCCATAAAAAGGATGAGCTCATGTCCTTTGCAGGGACATGGATGAAGCTGGAAACCATCATTCTCAGCAAACTAACACAGGAACAGAAAACCAAACACCACATGTTCTCACTCATAAGTGGGAGTTGAACAATGAGAACACATGGACACAGGGAGGGGAACATCACACACGAGGGCCTGTCGGGAGTGGGGAGCTAGGGGAGGGATAGCATTAGGAGAAATACCTAATGTAGATGAAGGGGGTTGATGGGTGCAGCAAACCACCAAGGCATGTGTATACCTATGTAACAAACCTGCATGTTCTGCACATGGATCCCAGAACATATATATGAAAGTATAAAAAAAATCCATGTCAATACATTACCTTTAGAAATGTTGACAAGGCAGCACTTTCAGAGGATGTACCCAGAGAGAGGAGCCCTCCCTCACTGCTGCCCGTCGGGTACACTCAGGACTGAGCAACCTCACTCCCTGCACCCTGGGGGGCTGGCTTTCTTTCAGACGGAAGTGCAAGGTCTGAACCAGGAGCCCCTGCCCGGGCGCCTGACCTGCCTCTGCACCCTCACACCAGCCTAGCCTGGAAGCCTGATCTCTCTCATAGCTGGGATGCTGGGTCCCCAGATCCATGTGGGGCCCTCTTCAGCTTGTCCCTGTCAGTTCTCCTTGGGCTTGGGGTACCTGAGGCTTGTGTTGGCAGTCCGAAGGGAATCCAATGTCCTTTGGGCCACCTCCAGCTAGATGGAGTCTTTTGTTCCCCATAACTTGTCAGTCAGATGAGCAGAGCCCACAGGTGTTTCTGGAGAGCAGGCAGTGGAGTCCTGGAGGACAGCAGGGGAGAGGGCAGGGAAGGGGCCAGGAGGAAGGGGCACAGTGACCACGCACCTCTTCTGGCCGGGACAGGAAGCCTGTGTTACCTCTAGTCCACACCGGTCCTGGAGGGAGGCATTACTTCCCAGCTCAGGGAGGTAAGCAATCCATCCATTGTAACAGAATGAATGGTGAGAGTGGGAATCAAGGTCAGCCTGGTCCCGAAGCCCTTGTTCTTTGCACCAGACTGTTTTTTCCAATAGCTCAGAGAAGGTTAGTTCAAAGGACCAAGTACTCAGCTCCACGCTGGGGCTTTGTTTAGTAGCAGGAAGCTTTGTGGGGTCACCGGTCAGACAACTGGCAATTTGTAGGACAGTCTTTATTTCAAATGATCTGTCTTGTTGTCCTCATAATTCATGGAGGTGTCTTGGAAAGCTCAATCTTTGAGCACCCAGACTTCCAGAGTCCCTCCTGCACCCATAAGTCACAGAAGTGTATCACCAACCCAAGAACTCCAGATTTTGGCTTAGTGCTGAGCATCCCGAGAGTAAAGGATCTGTTTTTCATCTCGACACCCTCCCTTGAATGGAGCAGGCATCCCACACATCCAGTGATTCTCTCCCACCTTTCTAAGGGCATGGGGCAGGTCTTGTGCCTTATTTATCTTGAAATCTCTGCACCCAAGGCAGATTAACTAGGGTGCGCTCGAACCTTATGGGTGACCATGCAATGAGCCTTGGACTCGCCCAACTGCAGAGTGGGTGATAAAGGCTGGATCCCAAGAAGCAATTCCAAAAAATGAATGTCCAAGGAGGCTGCAAATCCAAGAAATGTAACACATTTCTATCCCACGAAAGGACAGGGGGCTGGAGCCAGACTTATTTTATAGGCATGTGTCCCTGTGCAACTTAAGGTTGCCAGTGTTGGGAACACGGGAAGACGGCAGTGAGGAATGTGAGCTCACCTTGCACCCCTTCCTGGCTCACTGCTCTACACTATAAGGTCAACATGTTGCTGGCAGATCCTATGGTAGCCCCACCTGATGACCCCCCACGCTTGTCAGGTAAGACAACTTAGTTGGTTGGAGTCACCCACGGGACTAGACTCCCCAAACGAGGTATAACCCTAAATTTTCTAGCCCAAAAGAGAGACTTGGCAAGCAGTCCTGGTGTAGGTGCCCAGGAATTGTCCTTCTCAGCCCTTTCCAATGACCTCTGAAATTCCAGCCCCTTCCCGATCTGAGCCCTAACTGCCAAGTCTCACCCACTGTGGGCTTGAGCCTCCTGGCTTGTCCACTCATGGCCCCCGATCCTTCCCTTAGCCAGAGTCAGGGCCCCTGTGGGTCGCCTTTCCTGGTCCTAGGAGAGATGGCGCTGCCTAACGTGCATTCATTCAACAACACTTCCTGAGCCCTTCATGCGCTCCAAGCCTTGGGCCCAGTGCTGGGAAATGAACATCTCCTTAGAACTTCCTCCTCCAATGAGCCTTCCTCCTGCCAAGGCAGGCAGGACACAAGGTCCACGCTCATGGAGACAACGTGGGTGCCTCTCCCAGCTCAGACAAGCACCATCCCTCTGTGAAGCCTTCCCTGGCCGCGTCCTGCCCCCTCCAGCACTGTCAGCCCCCTCAGGCCCTTGCGCCCTCTCCCAGGTGGATCCCTTGTTCCTCTGAGCCTGTAACCCCTGAGAGAGGGCGGCTGCCTTATTCTTCTCCATCACCATTGCTTCATAACGAGCCAGCCACAGAGTAAACACTCAGAGTTTGCTGGATACAGGAATAAATTTTGTCACCTTCGTGTGTGTGTGTGTGTGTGTGTGTGTGTGTGCTGGCAAGGCAGGGAAGACAGTTTCGAGTTTGAAACATCTCCATGCCTTCTCTCAGATCAGGCAGCTGAGAGTGGGTTGGAGGCCGTCAGCAAGACTCAACGGAGGCTTCATCACACCATCTCCTCTTCCAGCCGCCGGCCCAGCAGCCACCTCTGCCCAGGGGCCAATATGCTCTGTGATTATTTTCAACCCACAGATAAATTGCTTTGAAAGATTTATGTTTCAAATTTGCCTTGGGCCTGATGGCATTTGATTAAGACCTACGCAGAGCCAGAAACCTCAGGTCTGCTGTCTCCTATAAAAATCTAGGCCACAGAGGGAGGTTTTGTGGTGGACGGGTCCCGCCAACTCAGCTATTGTTAGTAACTGCGTCTGCCATTGCGATGGCCACCAGGCGGGCCAGCTGGGGCTACAGGCCGGGGCGAGCGAGGCTGGCGATTCTTCAGCTCCCTGCCCCCTGAACACATGGCCCCCTGGGTGAGGGATATGAGGGTGGCAGGGAAGTGGGGCGCAGACAAGGCCTCTTCCAAGCTGGGGGGCTGCCAAGGTGCTAATGTGGGGGAGGGCCAGTTATAAAGGTGGAAACAGCTGGCACCAGCAGTCTCCCATGGCAGGGACAATGAGCAGGCGCCCAGCTCTGTCCTACTAGGGATGGCATGATCTCCAGGTCAGAGGTGTGGAGACCAGGCTCAAGGAACACCTGGGGTCCCCCAGCTCTCAGTGACACTAGAATACTAGCACAGATCCTGGAGCTAGAGTCAAAAATGCACACAGGTTGGGTGCGGTGGCTCACGCCTGTAATCCCTGCACTTTGGGAGGCAGAGGCAGGTGTATCACCTGAGGTCAGCAGTTCAAGACCAGCCTCACCCATATGGCGAAACCCCGTCTCTATTAAAAATACAAAAAAATTAGCCAGGCATGGTGGTGCGTGCCTGTAATCGCAGCTACTTGGGAGGCTGAGGCAGGAGAATTGCATGAACCGGGGAGGTAGAGGTTGCAGTGAGCTGAGACTGTACCATTGCACTCCAGCCTGGGGGACAAGAGCAAAAATTCAACTAAAAAAAAAATATGCACAGAGGACAATGCGGATTTAAGGATGAGAATGTAGTGTGTTTTATTTCTCATAACTGCCTCCATCCTTCTCCTGGGTCTCCCTCCAACTAGGGAGTGGAAGATAAACTTGCCAATTACAGACATCTCCATTTCTTCTGGTTTAAAGCCATCTCTTGGCAGTCAGCCCAGTCACTTTTGGGTAGATCCCAAGGTGGCATCTGAGTACAGAGCCCATGTCTTGCCCCACACACAGCTGAAGTAACCGAGTGGTCCCTCTGCCTGGTCCTATGATGCCCTGAAGAACAGGCAAGAAATTCTAGACCCACTCACATCTTTGGCAAAATCTACGGGGAACAGAGTTCCCTGGGGGCTCTGGTGTCTTGACTGCTCCTTCATCACTGCTGTGCCGCCCCTTCCCACGTGGGGCTAGAGGAGCCTGCCCGTCTCTCCTGCTGCTGAGCACCTCCGTGATATATCCTGAGTTTCACATCTGTGGGGTCCAAATCCACCAGCACTGTCTTACATGTAGTGGAGACTGTTAGAATTTAGAAATCCCTTCTTTCTCCTGATGAAAACTCTAGACTCCTAGAAAGTTAACTTAAAGGTAAAGATGACTCTGAAAGGCATGGAAACCCATTGGTTCGACAGGTGGGGACAATTGAAGGAGAATAAAAGATGCATCCGTTTAGTATTTTCAAGAAAGGAAACTAAACCTGTCTGACTTGAGTCCATGCTTCCCTCTCCCTGCTCCCTCACCTGCCTGGGTGGTCCTAGAGGCAGCAGGGGCTGAAGATCCCAGGCTGAGGTGCCCACAGGCAAATGTGGCACCCTTTCTTTGGGCTGTACACAGAGTGACAATATGACGTATTATCCAAGCCCAGATGTTCTTAACAATAATACCAGAACAGTAGCCATAAATTGGGATTGTCAGAGGCAAACTGGAGCATATGACCATTCCAGCTACAAGTTACAGATGATGGACAGCAAACAGATGCAGTCTTCTCTTGCAGAGCTCATCTTGGACCCCTGGCACTTCTCCCATAAAATAGAACAGTGCCAAGCACAGCTTTGGAGTCAGCTAGACCTGGAATTGAAATCTGACTTGACCTGTGCAAGTTGCTTGATTTTTCTGAGCCAACTTTTCTTTGTGTGTAAAACAAGAATAACACTGAGCTCACAGGATTGTTGTGAGGAGAATGAAATGACGTATACAATGATTAATGTTATTGTCCAAAAGAACACCAGGATGGCTACACAATAGGAAAGTTGGATTGGCAATATCAGTTAGCAAACCAGGAAGAGACAGTCTCCAGCATGGACCAAAGGTGCTCTGTCTTCAAAGAAAGGATGGGCAGGTTAGGTTTTATGCTTCACAGGCCCTGGATTACACAATAAAGTCATGGAGATTCAATAGGTTTGGGGGAAAGTCACACATATTTATAAGGGGGTTAGGGCGCAGGCACAACAGGTAAGCATATATGTGATATATATCCCATCTTCACTTTGGGACCAGGTTTTAGCATTAAAATGGTAGAATTTGGCTCTTTTCATTAAGAGGTAACTACAGGACACAAAGAGAGTTTATGCACAGCTTCTATAAGCTGCTGACATCGGCTTCAGGTCTGCAGTCACTTATCAGGAAAGAATGTGTGTAAGCCTGGTCCTCTGTCCAGTTGGAGTTGTAGTGATCTGGGTTGTAAAGCAGAGTTAGGACAAGTCTGATCATTTGCCTGATGGCTCCTATTGTTAGGAGTTTAGCAAGAGTGGGGTTTTTGGGTAGCCATAGGAATTAAGGAAAGTTGCCATGCCAGTCAGTCTCTGAACCCTTGGCTCACAGGTAACTTTTGTTTTCTGAACCCCAGGGTCCATCTCAGTTGATACAGGGGCATTTATTTTGAGCTCTCAGATAACAACGTGTTGCTTGGATCATTGCAGGCACCCAGTGAAGGGTAAGCAGTACCATCTCTGCTGAAGTTGTCACTCTGATAATCACGGAAACAATGACTTTCCAACATTTGCAAAGGTATGATCAATTTGTAAGATTCTTTCAAATCCATTTTCTCATTTAATCCATCTCGTTCTGTCTCCATATTCCTTTGCATTCATTCACTATGTTCTTCATCATCCTCTAGTGGACTTTAGCACTTCTTACTTGGAGATATGGTTTGAGTCTGTGTCCCTGCCCAAATCTCATGTCAAATTGTAATTCCCAAAGTTGGAGGAGGGGTCTGGTGGTAGATGGGGGTGGACTTCTTTCTTGCTGTCCTCATAATAGTGAGTGAGTTTTCACAAGTTCTGGTTGCTTAAAAGTGTATGGAACCTCCTCCTTCATTGTCTTCCTCCTGCTCTGGCCATGTAAGATGTGTCTCCTTCCTCTTCACCTTCTACCATGATTGTAAGTTTCCTGAGGCCTCCTTGGCCGTGCTTCCTATATGCCTGCAGAACTGTGAACCAATGAAACCTATTTTCTCTATAAAATCCCCAGTCTCAGGTAGTTCTTTATAGCAATGCGAGAACTGACTAATACAGAAAATTGGTACCAGGAGTGGGGTATTGCTATAAATATACCTGAAAATGTGGAAATGACCTTGAAACTGGAGAATGGGCAGAGGTTGGAACAGTTTGGAGGGCTCAGGAGAAGACAGGAAGATGAGGGAAAGTTTGAAACTTCCTAGAGACTTGTTGAATGGTTGTGACCAAAATGCTGATAGTAATACTGACAGTGAAGTTCAGGCTGAGCAGGTCTCAGATGGGGATAAGGAACTTATTGTGAACAGGCCTAAAGGTCACTCTTGCTACACTTTAGCAAAGAGACTGGTGGCATTGTGCCCCTGCTCTAGGGATCTGTGGAAATTTAAACTCAAGAGAGATGATTTAGGGCATCTGGTAGATTAAATTTCTAAGCAGCAAAGCACTCAAAAATTACCTGGCTGCTTCGTAAACCTAAACTCATATGCATAAGCAAAGAAATTACCTGAAACTGAAATTTATATTTAAAAGGGAAGCAGAATGTAAAAGCTTGAAAATTTGTAGCCTGGCCTTGTGGTAGAAAAGAAAAACCCACTTTCAGGGGAGAAATTCAAGCCAGCTGCAGAAATTTGCAGAAGTGAAGAGGTGTTGAGTGTTAATAGCCAGGCAACAGGAAAAAGGCCTTGAAAGCATTTCCGAGAACTCTGTGGCAGCCCTCCCATCACAGACCCAGAGGCCTGGGAGGGAAGAATGGTTTTATGGACTGGGCCCAGGACCTTGCTGCCTGTGCAACGTTGGGATATTGTTCCCTGCATCCCAGCCGCTCCAGCTCTAACCATGGCTAAAAGGTCCCCAGATATGTCTCAGGCCACTGCTCCAGAGGGTGCAAGCCATAAGCCTTGGTGGCTTCCACATGGTGTTAAGACTGCATGTGTGCAGAGGACAAGAGTTGAGGCTTGGGAGCCTCTGCCTAGATTTCAGAGGATGTATGGAAATGACTGGATTTCTAGGCAGAAACTTGCTGCAGGGGCAGAGCCCTCATGGAAAACCTCTACTAGGGCAACGTGGAAAGGAAATGTGGGGTTGGAGCCCCTGCACACAGTACCCACTGAAGCAATGGCAATGGAGCTGTGAGAAGAGGGCCACCATCCTCCAGACCCCAGAATGGTAGGCCCACCAAAAGCTATACCATGCACCTAGAAAAGCCTCCGGCACTCAATGCCAGCCCATGAAATCATTCCGGCTTGCATTAGTGTGGCCTAGATGTAAGACATGGAGTCAAAGGAGATTATTTAGAGCTGTAAGATGTAATGACTGCCATGTTGGGTTTCAGACTTTCATGGGGCCTATAGCCCCTTTGTTTTGGTCAGTTTTTCCCTTTTGGAAAGGGAATATTTGCCCAATGCCTATACCCTCATTGTATCTTGGAAATAACTAACTTGTTTTTTATTTTACAGGCTCACAGGCAGAAGGGACTTGCCTTGTCTCAGATGAGACTTTGGACTTTAGATTTTTTAGTTAATGCTGAAATGAGTTAGTACTTTCGGGGGGTGCTGTTGGGAAGGCATGACTGTATTTTGAAATGTGAGAAGTACATGAGATTTGGGAGGGACCAGGAGCAGAATGATATGGTTTGGGTCTGTGTCCCCACCCAAATTTCATGTAGAATTGTAATCTCCAGTTTTGGAGGAGGGGCCTGGTGTGAGGTGATTGGATCATGGGGGCAGATTTCTCCCTTGCTGTTCTTGTGATAGTGAATGAGTTTTCATAAGATCTGATTGGTTCAAAGTGTGTAGCACTCCCCTGCCCTTCACTCTCTTCCTCCTGTTCTGGCCATGTAAGACATGCCTGCTTCTCCTTCACCTTCTGCCATGATTGTAAGTTTCCTAAGGCCTCCCCAATCATGCTTCCTGTACAGACTGCAGAACTGTGAGCCAATTAAATCTCTTTTCTTTATAAATTACCCCATCTCAGGTAGTTCTTTATAGTGATGTGAGAACAGACTAAAACACTTGGCCTTGGGGATGCCCTACTCAATTCTCCATGGCTTCTCCCGCCCAACAGATGGAATTCACCACTCTGCCCCATCTTGGCCTGTTGGTGCCTAGAATAGACTTCCACCATTTCAGCCAGAGCTCTTTATGTTCCCTGCTCACCTGGGTGGCTCCCTCTCCCACTTGCTGGGCAGAGGGGGGCAGGTACTGAGTCTCATTCACCTTAGCAGCCCCACTACATAGCACATGGCCCCCTCAGCAAGCACCCAGAAAATGGTTTTAAATGGAGAAAATAAAGGAAGGAGCAAAGATGAATAAGAGAATCTACCTACCAGGAACTCCCAGGCTGGTGGAGCAGCCTGAGACAGGCACTGATAAATTCTTACAGCATCCAGCCACCTCCTTACCCCTGTCCCCCCACCCCACCAAACTGTACCCAAACAACACAAAATAAAATCTAAATTCTGGCAAAAAGAAATGTGCTTATTATCTCATCAATGCTATGCCGCGAATGGATCATCTCTATTTGATCACATGAAAACCAAGGCTCAGAGAGGTGGAGTGATTTCTCCAAAGTCACACAGCCCAACATATATTTTTCAAATGTAAACTAATGCTTCGGAGGCCTTAGGAGAGTTTGAGGAGAAAGAAACTGACGGAAAAGGGCAAAAGTGAGAGGAAGGGGCCACATCTCGGGACCCACATTTTCAGAAAGAAAATCCCAAATGTCCCGTATACATGGAACGTGGAATTCTCCCCATTTCTTGGGGTAAGCCTTCTGCTTTGGAGCCTTAAGAGGAGAGAAGGGCTCAGTTGCCATGGTTTTCTGATGGCCGGAGCTGGGAATGCACCCTGCAGCTCACAGTGATATTTGCTTGTTTTAGTTGCATCCCGTGAGTCACACTTGACCCAAGCTTTGTCATTGTTTACTTTACTCCTGAAACTGCAGCAGAGGATGGGGCCATATCCTGCCCTTTGAGATGCTGGGCTTCTTTCGTTCATTCTGCCACTGTCTCCAACAAATATGCCTGGCCTTTACTTACTCATCTACTGACTCATTCATTCGCTCAGTCACCCACTCATTCATTCCCATGTCTGCTCCCTCCGTCATTCACCCACTCCCACTCATGCGGTCCTTCCCATAGTCACCAAAGTGTTCCCTTGTTTCTTTGTGCATTCACTCATTCACTCACTTATTCATTCTTCTTTGAGGACCTGCTACATGCAGTTGGCCTTCTCTAACAATGCGTTCTGCGTGTGCGGATCCAGCCACAGGAAGGTGGAAAGGATTTGAAAAAAATAAATAAATGATAACATACAACAATAAAAAATACAAATAAAAAGATAGTATAACAATGATTTGTATAACACATTGTATAGATATTATCAGTTATCCAGAGATGATTTAAAATATACAGGACCAGCAAACTATTACAGTGAACCACACTGTAAAATTGGTGGGGGGAGCCTGGGGCCTGGAGAGACTGTGTGGGGCCGGAGGATATAGAGACAGCCACTGGAGGCCTCCCGCCTGCGGGGTGGGAGAAGAGTCTTCAGCGGTGGGCAGTGAGGACGAGTCCAGCAAGGTTAGGAAAGCGAGAGAACAGAGTGAATGAACAGCAGGAGGCCGGGCGTGCTGAGGAGAATGAGAAAGTGATATAGACCAGGGGCCGCCACCTGAAGAGGGCCACACGGGTCACACAGACAAGGATGCCTGTGTTTCTGGGGACCACATACATCCTGTGAGGAGCCCCAGTGGCCCGGAGGTTGGGGAGCTCAGCTCTCGTCCTCCTTGGAGGCGCGTGCCCCCAAGCAGAAAGCCACTAGGCCAAGTGGGCTGTTCTTTAAAGTCTCTGGGCTCAGTTCCGGAAGACAGACTTGGGGGAGAATGTGACAGAAGGGGTGAGGCAGAGCTTCCAATCATGCTCCCCTACTCCTGCAGGAGCCCCGTGTACTCAGGCCACCCCTTAGAGTCTTGGCCCTGGATTTGTCGCTTTAATTACGGTGACATTTTGCATCTGCACACGAAGCCATCATCACCCAGCAGCAGATGTCGGGGAAGGGAGGGAGGAACTCCACCAAGGGCCGGCTGGCCTGCCCCCGAGATGGCAGGGATGCCCTCACCTCCGGATCCTGCCTCCCCCACAGCCTCGAAGCACTTGGCCTCCAATTCAGCTTCATTTACTCCACAAACATTACCAAGCACCTTCTCGGGGTCAGGGTGTGCTGAACACTAACAGCACTCCTGCAGGTGCAGCTCAGTGGATCTTCAGCATGGCCCCACAGAGCGGGCTGCACACAGCTGGTCATTTGTGCAGCCGGGATTTGAAGGTGGCAGATGTGGCCTCCTACTCCGGCATCACCTTCCACAGAGCAGCCTCCCAGCCAGCCCTGCCCTCAGGGGCTCATGGCCTGGAGGGAAAGACAGAGCCTGCCCCTCTGGGATGCACCCATCTTTGACAGGCAACAGGAGCCAGGGCCAGAGACACTATTTGTTATTGTTCCCAGGTGTCTATGCCCTTGAGCAACAGTGGGAGGCTGACCTTCAGCCTCCCACAGGACGGGGAGGCTGCCAAAGGAGGAACACAATGACAAGAAGGCAGAGGGAGGGGCAGGTGGGGGCTTTCCTGAGGGGTCTGCCAAACCTAAGAGAAAGTACAGCAGCCAAAATCAAGGGGCACAAGCAGGGTGGGGTGGAGGGAGGGGGACACAGTCGGCCAGCTGGAAAGGGCCTCATGCTCTCCTCCCCTGTAGATGAGGCTGCAAACCCCAGTCTTGCCCCCTCCAACACTTGGAGGAGGAACAGGGATCCAGTGGAGATGGGCACGCGGATGCCAGCACAGGGCAGGTGAGGCAGGATCACGTATCGAGAATCCATGTGTGCTTTGCTCTTCTCTCTCCCTTCCCTTGCGGGAGGCAGGAAGCTTGCCTGGGGATCCTGTCTCTGTGCGGGGCCATGTGGGTTCTAGGGCTGAAAGCAGAAGTGACTGGAACTGGTCCCCTTCCTGCCCTCTCCAAGCAGAGCATGGTGGGCTACTTTATCCCTAAAGAGGAGACTGACTGTCTTTGAGAAGAGATGGGAACAGCAGGACAGAAAAGAGAGATTTTCCCCACAAGATAACATGGCTCCTGCAAACACTGGGGACCTGCACTCTGTTGCCTGGCAGCAGCCTGGACACAGGTCATGAGGGATCCCAGGGCTGCAGGTTGTCCAGAGGCAGGAGCTGGAACCCAAGTGATGGTACAGTGGGTGGGTGGCTCATGGGGAGCTAATGCAGACCCGAGAATGCAGGCGCCCCCTTGACTATGCGGTGCTAGAAAAGACCCCAGGACCTGGAAACCACCCAGTGTCCATCAGTGGGTGAATGGATGAGCAAACGTGGCATCGCCGTAGCAGGGAGTATTACTTAGCCCTAAAATGGAATGAGCTGGCACACGCGGCAATGTGGACGAGCCCAGAGCATGATGCTAAGTGAAAGAAGCCAGTCACAAAAGGCCACATAGTGCAGGATTCTGTTCATGCGAAACACCCAGGGTAGGTAAATCCCAATGGACAGAGAGCAGGCTGGTGTTGCCAGGGCCTCACAGGTGACTGGGGAGTGGCTGTGTTCCAGGTAAAGGGTGTCCTTTGGGGATGATGAAAGTGTCCTGGAACCAGATGCAGGTGATGGCGGCAAAACACTATGAATGTGCTGAATGCCACCGGATCGTACTTTCAAAATGACTAGCGGTTCATTTTGTCATGTGAATTTTACCTCACTTTTATAAAAAGGCCCTGTCAGGACCTTTGCCCATCCCTGGGGAGGGAGAAGGAGCCCTAGAGCCCTAGCAACGACCACCCCCAGTGACGTCCTGGTAGCTCAGAATCCGAGGGACGTTTATTTGGCACAACGAGACCGAAAAGTGTGGTCTACTGAGTTTGTGGAGTGGGATTTGTATCATTTACAGAAGAAGGCGTGGGTATGGAAGAGCTATTTATGGGTCTCATGGGGCAGAAAGGGGTGCTGAAGGAATGAAAGGACCCCTTTCATTCATGGGGTGGTGGGACAGGAGGGCAGCCCTGAGGAAAGCCTGGGAAGACTCGTGAGTCCCGACCCCTCCAGTCCAGGCTGGGAAATGTCTCCTGGGAGAAAGGAGGAGTTGCTCTCCTCTCCCTCCATGCACACACACACACATATACATGTACACGCACACACACAAGGGCACAAACACACACAGGCACACACACAGGCACACATTGCTCCAGAGCTCACCCCTCAGCGCCCTGACCCCCTGGCTGCCTGGGGTGCTGTTTGGCCATGCAGGCTGCTGACTGCCAAGGCCTGCTGGCCCACGGACAGTGTCCAGCCTGGGGACCCAGGCAGCCCTGTGACAAGAACTGCATGCTGCCAAGAAGCCTCCCAGGTGGCTTTCCCAGAGGGCTCTGCCCCTGCTGTGACAGTGTCATTGAGAAAGGACATCTGGAGGAGCCTCCGAGAGCAAGTGGGTCCCAGATCCCAGCATGCGCACCCAGGCAGGTACATCCTTCCCTTCAGACTCCACGTGGAAAGGAAACACACACAAAACAATGGCAGGTCAGGACAGGGGGACCCTGCAGGGGGAGCGGAAGTGTGTGCGTCCTCCTGGAACAGGGTATGAGCCCGGCCTCAAGCAGAACAGTAATACAGCAGACATTTGTCTCTGGGACTGGAGGCCTCGCTCCACAGAGCCAGCTCAGGCAGCAGCCGGTGCCCAGAGAAGGCTCTGGCCGTATTCTCAGAGGGGGCTCTGTCCTCCACTTTGGGGTTTTCTGGTGGTGGGCCCTGGGCAGGTGTGTAGCTTTCCCAGCCTGTCTCCTCTTCCTGGCCTTCTTGCCTGTTTGGGGATCCCACTTCACCTCGAGGCCCTACTCTCCTCACCTGTGGAGACCAGAGGCCGGCCCATCCTTCGCAGAGTGCTTGCCAAGCTGAGAGCCTGGAAGGAGGGGAGCAAGGGCCAGGTCTCTGCAGGTCCCAGCCACCGGTCTGTAGAGCCCTACAGAGCAGCAACGCTGTGAAGGGGTGTGCGTTCAAGGCTTCGTCTGTTATAAAATGCTCAAGAAATATGAGTAGTTCACGTTTCGAAGATGAGAAAGGGATGATCGCGGTTGACCCCGTGAATGGTGGAATCTTGGCCAGGGCTACTTTGAGGGAAGGCTTTCAGGGACTCTTGAGTCACCCTCTGTAAGGGATGACCTGGCCAGCCTTGAGCAGGTGCCAGGGTTGACCAAGAGCCACATGCACAGAAGGCACAGACCTGGAGATGCCTGCTGTGATCTGGGCCTCTGTTCATGCCTGCAGCCTGTCCATGCGTGTCCTGGGACCCCAGGGCCTGCCAGGGAAACCACAGGTCTCAGACTGCGAGTCAGACTGCTGGGTGAGCTCCACACTTCATCTGCCAGGAGCAGCAGGTGGCATCTAGCAGCCCCCATAGGGTTCCTGGCCCACTTGTTCCTCCCTGGGAACCCGTAACATGCCTGCCCCAAGGAGGGCTGATCAAGGGAAGCATCCCTCCGCAACTGCACTGCGTCAAAGGTGGACCTGGCCTTGGTCCGGCCCCATAGCCGCTGCTGAGCGACCACCCAGCCCCAGATGTCATTCCCAGGAGGACCCTGTGTGAGGCTCTACCCCACCAGCTCTCCGCTCAGAGCTACACACAACATGCACTTGGCCTCCCAAGTCATGATGGGAGGGAGCGCTGGCCCCAGCAGGACCCCAGGAGAAATTAGATGAATTAGAGAAATCAGAAGTAAATGTTTTGTTAATAAAATGTGCCTGGTAGAGATCAGGGCTGCTGGGAAGTGTTATTGACATAAGCAAGCTAAAATGGGTTCTTCATAGCGAGGGGCAAATGCCTTCATTCATTCATCACGTATTTATTGAGCACCTACTATGTGCCTCACAGTTGGGAAGAGGTGCAGGAAGGACTTAAACCAGGCGACAGCTTGAAGCCGGCTCTACTTCCCTACAGAATCCTGTGTCCCCATTCTGGGGCCACGCCACCCCCAGGAGGCAGCTGCTCAGCTCTGTCTGGTGCAGTGGGAATGGGCCTTGCTGGGCCAATCACACCTGGTCTAAATCATGGGCCCTGTAGAAGGAATTGTCACCAGAGCTTAGGGACATGCACAGCATCCCCAACTTTCCCGTCTTGACTGCAGGTCATCTGTAGAAAGGATGATGAAAAACCAAAAGCCAGGGGATAAAAAGGGATCCGTCAACCCTGCCAACCAAGTCTCTATTAGGCCTGGGGGGCAGAAGTTCATGGGGATTATTGATCTCCCTTGGCCCAAACAGATGGTGGGGGAGGTGAGACCCGCGTGGAATTACATTCTTTGGTGACACGGCTATATTAAGATCGATTACATTGTGCAACAAACATATGAATCATTCCCAGAACCCTAACTGCTTGAATTTGAATATGCATGAGAAGCTGCCCAGAAATGCCTAAAATACATACATACACATATATATAGTCAAAAAACAAGACAGCTCACGGGGTGAAGAATAACAAAAGGCAATTTGCCACTCTGATGAAAGGGGCCGTGTGCTAGGTTAACTGATGAAGACTCATTCACAATCAGTGTACACATCCAGGGCCCATGGGAGCTTTGCCCACACCATCCCCGTTCATCCTCACCACAAGCCTACACACCAGGAATTATTTTTCCCATTTTACAGATGGGGAAGCTGAGCCTAGAGCTGAGTTAAGATCATACTGCGTGTTGGTCAGTCCCAAGGAAGAATTTGAACTGTGGGCTTTCTGTGCCCAAAGCTCTGCCTTTCTGCGCGAGACTCTGTCTCAGACACTACAAAGATCCCACCCCTACCCACTTTAGTCTTCCAGGTTCAGGCTTCACAAAACCACTATTGTCTCCTGCTTCCTGGAGTTCTGCATAAGAGAACCAAGTTTGAAGGAACAATAAGCTGATACCAAACAGCAACGATAGGAAAACAAAGATGTCTTGGAAATTAAGAACCACAGTTCCAAAAAGGGGCAATTAGATGAATGATAAGATGAACACAGTTGAACACCAAACCAACAGTATAGTTATAGGTAATCTATATCTATAGATAAAGATAGATAAACCCAATAAAATCTTCAAACATAGAGAAAAAAGGCAACAAAACAAAACAAAGCAAAAACACAAAATAAAACATACACACGCACACTAAGTCAATAAGAGTGCTTGGGTGAGAAAACAGAAGAGAGGCAGGAGAGAAAGAAAGCAACAGTAGAAGTAAATTTCTCTGGGCTAAAGAAAGATTTGAGTTTTCAAAGTAAAAGTCACTGCCAAGTGTTCAATGGAAAAAGTTTACTTTCTAGGTGAAATTTCAGGTTGTGAAACAGTTTCAGAATTCCAAAGATACAGAGAATTCTAAAAGCCTCCAGGGTGGAAAACCGAATGACCTGAAAAGGAACAGAAAGCAGATTGACTTCAGATAAATTAGCCAGAAAGCATCATGCAGCCAAACTGTCAGTCCTGTGTGAAAGCAAAATAAAGGCATATTCAAACATACAGACTCAGAAAGTCTATCATCCATAGATCTATCCTGAAAGATGCACCCAAGGGTATATTTCCAGCAAATCCAAAAAGGAATCCAAGAAGGAAAATGATGCGGTAGCTAAGAAACTAAGAAACTATCCACCAAACCCAGGAAGCTACGTGGAAAAGAAATCATGGATGGCAACTTTGCCACCAACCCCAAGAGCAAATGGTACAAATCCAATCGAGAAATTAGAAGGTCCTGAAAAGAATGTCTCCAAGAGGAAAAGGACATTTGTCTTTAACAAACACTAGAATGAAAAAGCTGGATAATCCTAGTGATAATAAGAAGGCATATCAAAATACAAAATTTGTAAAAATTACACGCTGTCCTCTTCATCCTGTGGCATCAGATGTAGAGAATGAAATGGATGGAATTGACATTTACATCTGCGGATGTAGAGAACGGGATTCCATCCGTTCTATCCTCTGCATCTGCAGTGAAGAATAGTTGCATAATCATTATATTAAAAACACTGATTATTGGTTTAAATTTGTTTAGAATCAGCTGGTTGTCAAAGCACAGAAATAACTATAGTCGCAGAACAGAGTGTTCGTGTTTTAAAGCTTGTCAATGTAGCAATGAGAGGTGGGGGTCAGGAAGTGGGCAGTGAGCTGGGAGAAAAGGCAGGGGGATCTAGTGGGGCCTAGGGGATTTTCACATAGGGGAATCCAGGAGATACCGACTAGAGCTGATATGCTGAGAAACTGAAGTTTAAGCATGTGACGTAAAGCAGTAATGGTAACTAGAGAAGAAGTAAACATTTTATTAATAAAATGTGCCTGGTAGAGATTAGGGCTGCTGGGAAGTGTTATTGACATAAGCAAGCTAAAATGGGTCCTTCATAGCGAGGGGCAAATGCCTTCATTCATTCATCACGTATTTATTGAGCACCTACTATGTGCCAGACAGTGTGTAGCATGCTTGGGTGGGAGGTGGAGGTTCAATAGCATGCAGAATCTCAATCCCTGTCCTCAAAGAGCTGCCAGTCTAGTGTAAGAGACAGATATGAATTCTATAAATTAAAAAAAAAGGTAAAATTGCAAGTGTGATGAGCATCAGAAGAGAGGCACAGGGTGCAGTTAGAGTGTAGCTTAGACACATTTGAGATCAGGGAAAGAGGCAGGGATTCCACCCAAATCTGAAGGACATAAACAAGTTAAACAGCGGAGAGAATGTTTCCATCAAGGGAGCAGCATGTGCAAAAGCCCTGTGGCAGGGGGAGCCAGAGAATGAAAGAAAACCAAGATATGAGAGGGTAAAGTAAGAAGAAGAGAGAGCAATAGACAGGGAGGCTGGGAGGTAGGTGGTGGACACATGCCTTGTGGGCCCTGTGGGCTGGGTTAAGAATTTGAGCCTCAAAGGATTGGGAGTAATTACCATGTTCTGTTCCAAAGTATGGACTAAGAGATAAAGTTGTCTGGCTCATTTCATGAGGCTAGTGTAACCCGGATACCAACGCCTGAAGAAGATAGCCCCAAACTAGAAAACTATAAGCCAATCTCACTCAACAATATTTAGGCAACGATCTTAAATAAAACATTAGCAAGCAGAATCTGGCCACGAATTAAAATAAAAATGCATTATGACCATATAGGTTTTACTCCAAGAATGGAAGGGTATGTAAACATTAGGAAATCATTTCAGCATTAATCTTCACAGAAATACATTAAAGACATATAAAATACATGAAAATATATCATTCCAATAGATAACGGAGAGCTGGGTGGCTCATGCTTGTAATCCCAGAACTTTGGGAGGCCAAGGTGGACAGATCACTTGAGGTCAGGAGTTTGAGACCATCCTGGCCAACATGGTGAAACCCTGTCTCTACTAAAAATACAAAAATTAGCTGGGTGTGGTGGTGTGCACTTGTAATGCCAGCTACTCAGGAGGCTGAGGCAGGAGAATTGCTTGAACCTGGGAGGCGGAGGTTGTAGTGAGCAGAGCTTGGGCCACTGTATTCCAACCTGGGTGACAGAGTGAGACTCTGTCTCAAAAAAAAAAAAAAAAGATAATGAAGAAACGCTTAACAAGATGTAAATGCTCAACGCTGAATTTTAAACAACTTTTTGAAACCTAGAAATGAACGAAGCTTTCTTAACTTGAGATCTACCAGAAGCAGACATCACCAGAGAAAAGATGCTGAAAACCACACGCTACAGAGATCCCAGCCTATGCAGAAAAGCAAGACACAATGGCACTTAATTGTAGGAGTGAAGACACAAAACTGTCCTTTGCAGATAATATGATTTTTTTTGTTTTTAGATAAGGTCTTGCTCTGTTGCCCAGTCTGGAGTGCAGTGGTATGATCATGGCTCACTGCAGCCTCGAACTCCTGAGCTCAAGCAAGCCTTTCACCTCAGCCTCCCAAGCGGGGACGACAGGTGTGAGCCACCGTGCCTGACAATAATATGATTTTTGAAACCTATAAATCAAAGGAAAGCAGCTGAACAGTCATTAGAACTAATATGAGAACTCAGCAAGGCACTGGTTCTCAAAGTGCTATCCAGGGACCAGCAGCATCAGGCTACCTGTCTGTGTGTGTGTTAAAAAGGCAGACCCCCGGGCTGACCCCAGGCCCACTGAATCAGAAGCCCTGGGACAGGCTTAGCTTTGTGTCTTTCAGCAAATCAAGCCATGCGTGCGATGCTAACACGCACTGAAAGTTTGGGAACCATTAGTTGAAGGCACTAGACTACCAGAAATGTAATCATCTCACTTCAAAACCATATACAAATAAATAGGCGGAAGGGTTTTGGAAAAAAAAATTCTTTTTACAATAAAATGGATAGCATGATAAATTTGCAATCTCCAGTCAAGGTTTGTGTGTATGTGTATGTGTGTGTGAGTGTGTGTTGTAATGGCTTTGAGATATAATTTACATACTATGCAATTCATCCATTTAAAGTTTACAAATCAGTGGTTTTTAGTATATTCACAGATACTTGCTACTATCACCACAGTCAATTTTAGAACATTTTCATCACCCCAGGAAGAAACCCTGTACCCCATAGCTATCACCTCCCTATCTCTCCTTTCTCCCTTTGCTTTTCTTCCCATCTCAGCCACTTTCTGTCTCTACAGACTTGCCGTTTCTGGACATTTCATATAAATGGAATCACGGTGGTGACTGGTTTCTTTCACTCAGCGTGATGTTTTCAAGCTTCATTCATCCGTATGTCAGCACCGCATTCCTTTCTATGATAATGTCCCATCCCATGTCTAGACCGCATTTTGTGGCTGGAAGGGAGTTTGAGCCTGGGCTCTAGGGCAGCCTTCTCTGTATTGCCTGGGACAAGTCACGCATCTCTTCAAGTCTCAGTGACCCCATCTCTAGAAGGGGATGACCAGCCCTACCCAGGGAGCCTGGGAGAGCCATCCAGGCGGCCAGGGCGCAGGGGACAGCCCAGAGGTGTCCGAAGGAAGGTAACATCGAAACTGATCACTGACGAACCTGGGGGAGGCTCTAAGGAGGCAGAGGGCAAAGAGAGCAACAGGCTCCAGGCAGAGCCCCCTGGAGTTTAGAAAAAAGAGAGCGAGCCCCGCTGGCTTTTAAAGAAGTGGTTCTCAGCTTGGGTGATTTTGCCCCTGGGGGACATTCACGATGTCTGGAGACTTTTTGGTTGTCGCCATAGGATAGTGGGGAGAATACCATTGACATCTAACGGGTAGAGGCCAGGGGGACTGCTAAACATTCTACAACTCACAACGCAGCCCCCAACCAAGCCCCCAAACAAAAAACTATCATATCCAAAGTGTCACTAGTGCCGAGTTTGAGAAACCCTGACTTCCAGCTTCACATGGTTGTGATCGTGTGGAGTGCTGGAGAGGAGGGTGGTGCAGACAGTGAAGTGTGGGAGACACTCTGAACAGCTCAAATGTTCCCCCAGGGTAATGGGGAGCCATGGAAGGCTTTAGGCAGAGGGGTGATCCCTCGGATGTGTGTTTCAGGGGGAGCTTTTTGAAGAATGTCTGGAAAGACTTCTAATGGTTCCAAATAAGCAAGAAATGGGATCTCCTTTGTTGACTCCAGGCACTGGGATACCAGAGATCTCCAAACCAGAAAGCGTGCTTGTTCTTCGCTAGTGGACTCCCATCAAGCTGTCGGTGGACCCCCTCTGACAGAGTGTTCCTGGGACAGAGGCAGGGCTGGGGACACACCCTGGGAGCTCCCCAAATCCCTCCCTGGGAGCTCCCCAAATCCCTCCCTGGGAGCTCCCCAAATCCCACCTGGGAGCTCCCAATATCCCTCCCTGGGAGCTCCCCAAATCCCTCCCTGGGAGCTCCCCAAATCCCACCCTGGCTCCAGTCACACCCAGGACTCACCCCAGTGAGGCATGGAGAGAAGCCCTGTGCATGGGCACACACAGAGCTACTGCAAAGCTCATGTCCCCTCTCCTCTGCCTCAGAGATGGTAGCAGGTGCCAACTCACAGGTGAGCGCCTTCAGGGGACCCCTCCTTGCTGGGCAGGAGCTTCTGGCCCTCCCTGCTCCAATAGCAGCCAGGCCCTCCCATGAAGCCCTGCTCAGCCCCTTACCAACCTCTTCGCTCACTGCACACACACTGAGGCCCTGGGCCAGGCTGGGCTTAGGGCTTCTTGGAAACACATCTCCCCGAAATGTGCAGTGTGCTTCTAGTCAATTCTGTGAGGCAGGGAGACCTGACACAGCCCCTGGCCTGAGGCACTAACATGGGTAGGGGGGTCAGGGGAGGGAAGACAGGCAGCAGTGACAAGACAAGGAGCTAGGCGCTCTGATCAGAAGAGGCCAGGGAACTCAGAGAAGGACAGCACGCCCAGACTGTGTGGTCAGAGAAGGCTTTCTGGGGGAGGTGACCAAGAAGATGTGCTTCAAAGCATAACCATGAACCATGGGGCTGTTGCGCCTTGTCCTCCCTGGCAGGAGCAGCACAGTAATCGCCAAGAGGTGTAAGGAAAGTCTGGGTGCGGCGATGCTGCTGCCTGCCCCGCAGTCCTCGGCAGCACCACAGCCATCTCTCCTCAGCATCCTCTCCTCCTTGCTGTAATTCCCACACCGTGACCAGAACCCAGCCCTACTCCAGTCAGGGCATGGCTGGCCCCAGCCACAGGAATGACCCAGTTCTGGCCAGTGAGCAGCCATGGGGTGTTTGCTAGGGTCAAATTCTACACAAAAATTCATGCTAGCAGAAGGGAGCCAAGAGTTGCCAATGGGAGATAAGGGGGCACACTCCTAGCCTAATAAGATGAAGAGAGAGGCCATTAAGCTGAGGTCCAGCGGGGATGGGCAGGTGCAGAGTCTTGCTGCTGGGACAGAGGTGTTTCTACGGGAAAAAGGCTGGACAAGATCTTGTATCTCCTGGAAATCACAGAATCAGCGGGAAGCCTACTAAGCATTGAAGGGAGAGGTGTCAAAGAAATCCTCAACACAGCTGACCAAAGCCTGGTCTACGCAACACAGAAGGTGGGCCCCAGACCTGCTCCTGGCTGCTAGACCCATGCGGGCCTGGCAGGGACCCTCGTCGCCATGTTGGAGGACAGTCATGAAGGAAGTCTCCCAGGGGACAGACCAAGGACAGGGTAGGAGAGTGGACCAGGGATATTTTCCCAAAGTGCAGAAGCAAAGACTGCCCGGCTGTTTTGGAAGCAGTGCTTTTTTCCCCAGTGTATGATAAGTGCTATGGGCCAGGGCCAACTAGGCTGCCTGTTTTCCAAATGTAAACTTTGAACATCATTTTCCTGCCCTTTCTCCAACACTGGGTACTTCGAGTGTGTGGGTAGAGATGATTTTCTGTGACCAGAAATCGTCAAACCCTGAGGCTCGACATCCAGACCTGAAGGGGACAGAGGCATTTTGCAAAGGCCTGGTGGGCTGCCTGGAGACAATGACTGCCCGTGCCTCCGAGTCTGCCTTGGGGAAGGCCGTGCCTGCCTTGGGGAAGATGTTTGAATTTCATGTATATATGAAAGGTGTGTCAGCCCACGTGGACATTGAAGACTACATATTGTACACACTCCATCAGGCATGGCTTTGTGCTTTGTCATTCACTGTGCTACCCCCAGGGGCTAGAATGACACCCAGCAGATAGTAGATGCTTAATAAAAATGAACTGCATGTGTGTGTGAGTATTGCGTAGACAAAGGAGAGGGCTGTGGAGTCTCCCCACCATCCCACCATTCAGCCCACCCTCACTCCATGCAGTCTGGGGATTGACACCTGGCACAGGATCTGAATAGTCCAAGCCAGTCACAGTAATCTTGCCCCTGTGTGAGCGCTGCAGAAACCCAGGCCTCAGCAAATGGCTGTCCCCTGCACACAAGAATGGACTAAAAAACGAGCATATCATCCAATGTCTGCCAGTGAAAAGTAAGGGCTATCTGCAGGGAGCTTCGGGGAATGCTTTCTTCGCTCTGGAGCAGGCTGCAGGAGGCAGTGCCTCTCCCGGCTCTGGGTGCCGCTGGAGAGGTGAGGCACATGCCCGCTCCAGCTGTCTTTCTACCAGCCCACGTGTGGAGGAGGCAGAGCTGGAACAACTGCAGAGAAGGGAGCCGAGCCCCTGGATGGAGCCGAGCCCCTGGATGGAGCCAAGCCTGAAGTCCACCTTCTCTTAGCTTTAAGTCAATGTGGCTCAGATTTCCTGGTCACTTGCCACCAAAGCACCCCGTGTGAGCACAGGGAGAGAAGCTCCCAAGGGATGCCAAGGAGTTTGGGCCTCACCCCGAGGGCACTGGGGGTTTAAGCAAGGCGATGCCTTGCTCAAGCTGGGGGTTCTTTTGACAAATCCCTTTGTTATGTAGAAAATGGCCGAGACTGGAGGCAAGCGATAAGTGAGTGGGCTTTTGCGGCAAACCAGGCTACAGCGGGTGAGGCTGGGACCCTCTGGCCCTGTGGGTTCACACATTCTTGGCCTCTGAGGTGCCCTCTTTCCTCAGAAAGTGCAGCAGGGGTGGGAGGGGAGGGGACTGTGTATCCCAGGGTTGGTGTCACCTCAGACCATCCCCCAGGAGGAAGGCGGGACATGGCCAGGACCCACTGGAAGCAGAGAGCAGGTGAAGGGCTACGGAAGAAGGGCTACGGAGAAGGGGCTGCGAAAGTTAAAGGAAACGGAAGCATCCCCTCCCATCTCCCAGCACCATTGCACAGCACATGCTGCCTGCTCTCAGTGCGTCCCCTACTCTGAAGTGAGCCCCCACCGTGCCGCCTGCAGCTGGGCTGCGGAGCCCTCGCCTGCCGGCCTTGCCCTGGCTCTGCTCAGGGAAAATCTCTGGAAACCTCTCAGTGCTTCCTGCCCGCACTGGGAGGGTGGACAGCAGGCAAAGCCTTGTGATCCATCATGCCGAGGAGAGACTGGGGGCTAACAGGGAGGGACTCAGTTAAGGTGGCAGCAGGGACACCTGCTCCAGCTCCACTCTGGTGCCCTGAGGTGTTTGGGAGCTGGCCAGGCCTTCTCTTCCTCCCTCCACAAAACAGGGTGGTGGAAAGCTTTAGGGGGGAGCTTAGAAAATGCTTGGTGATTTTGTCAGGTGTGGAAATCACATTGTGGTTATTTTATTTTTGGAGCTGCATGATGAAGTCTTCAGGGGAAACGCGTCTGCGTGTCTGACACGTTTAAAAGGTTTAACAAAATGCGAAATACTAAGAACGTGTATGTAGTGGTTATTTTGATGATAGAATTTATTTTTCTGTGTGTTAGAAAAAATTTATAGTAATGACACTTTTAAAAAGAACATTTTTAAAAAAAGGAAGAAAATACCAGGGCCAACAGTTCTCAAAGGGTATCCTTCAACACACTGGTTCTGGGAGATGTGGAGGGACGTTCTGTGACCAAAGGAAAGAGCACCCCTCTCCCTTTCTAGGGAGGCGAACAGGCCAGAGAACGAGAGGAGCAGCCTGCAGAGGGCACGCATCGCAGGCTAGATCCTGGGGCTCCAGCTTCTGGGCCACAGTGGGGCTGCCCCAGGAGGGAAGGCAGAGAGGGTGAGCCACATGGGTGTAGCTCCGTGGACACAGGCCCCCAGACACAACCCCAGGTCTGTGGCTGGCCTGAGGGTCTTCCCTCACTGGGCCGGGCAGGGGCCCAGGATCAAAGGCAGAGCTCTGCAGAGGTGCATCCCAGCTGGGCAGATGCTCATTACTGGAACTTTCTGACCAAGGAGTCTGAGCTTCCTCACGAAGGATGCCATTAGGGGCTCAAGTATTGTGAGCATTTAGAGAGGGCACTTCTCTGTGCTGGCAGCCACTGGCAGCTAGATACAGGGCATGGAGGTGAGACACGGACCCCATCATCAACAGACAAGACAGCCACATGCAGAATTTGAGGACGAGAAGTTCTGGGTGTGGCCACCCCAGGGCACAGCACCGTGCACATAGTGGGTCCATCCCATAAACATTCGTTATGTACCAACTATGTGCCAGGCACTGCCCCGGCTGCCAGAAGGTACACCTGTGACCCAAACACAAACCTGTCACCCTGGGACTCACACCACAGCTCAGGTCACTGTCCCACAAGGGGCAGCCCAAAGGTGTCATGAGGCACAACAGGGAGGCACATGTCCCCCAGGTTGGGGTTCATGCCCTGGCCCAGCCACTGTGCCGCGGGTCAGTGGAGAGCCTGGACAAGCCGCTTAGGTGCTCGAGCTTCAGGTTTCTGGGAAATGTGCACAAGCTGGACACAGAGTCGGTCACTGAGAGAGGCCAACTCTCGGTCCGTCCCTCTGCCGTCTCTGCCTGTGCTCTGAGCAGCCAGCTCTTGAGGATGTTTGGGGCCTCCTCTCCCCCATGTTCTATGCCCATCTGGTCCCAGGACCAGAACGTGGCTGGTGTTTCCAGGGACGGGAAGTGGAGCAGTCTATGGCCCCTGCCTTGCTGGCTGTGAAGCAGATTTTTGCGGAAGGTGATCAGCTACAAAGGGAGGCAGCATGCAGTAGTCCTCGTCCTTTCACTCAGAGGGCAAGAAAGAATCTGTTCACACACACACACGTGCACACACACACACGCACACACACACACACAGGCACACGCACACACGCATGCACTAAGGTCTTGTGCGTGTATGGTGTGCTCCCAGCTTCATGAGAAGCAGAGGATCCCTCAGTCTGGCTGTGAACTTCAGGTCTTTAAAAGGCCAAGAGGCTTCCACAAAGGTTTGACATGAACAGGAGACTATGGGCAAAGCACTTGGGGCTGGCGAGCCCCGGCCCTGTTCTGATGCCACCATGCATGGGTGACGGGAAGCTGTTCCTGGGGCTGTCTTTCAGTCTCATCTCTCAATCCTCACCTCTGACTTGGTTGGGCCTACACCTGTGGGCAGCCGTGGGTGAGGGTTGATGGAGTTGGAACAGAGCTGGAAAGTGAGTGTAGAGACAGGATCAGGAGCCTCGTTCCCACATGTGACTCCCGATGGTCACATGACCTCCTGAGATGCTTTCCTTGTGTGGAGTGAGGTGGGTTGACCGTAGGATCTCCCCAGCCCAGATTCTGCCCCACAGAGCCAGGCCCCTCCCTAGGCTGTGTGGGGGCAGTGTCACCTCTGAGGAGGGGAGTGCAGGGGCAGCGTTCTGACAGATGGAGGACTGGGGGAAGGGCGACAGGGACAACAGGAAACACCTGTGCACAGCAGGGAGCGTTCGGTGCTAGGGAGGGCTGAGGGTAGCAGCATGGGAGATGACGCTGGAGAGGTCTTTGGAGCCGTGGAGGGCCTTTCCGGCAGGCTCAGCAGCCTGCACTTGGCCGTGTGGCCAGGGAGACTGAAGCGAAGGAGAGGGAGGAATCTGGCTCGTACTTGCCACCCACTCAGGAGCAAGGTGTGGGGGCAAGCCGCGGATGCTTCCCTACGGCTCCAGTCTACCTGCAACCTGGCTGCCCGACAGCCTCCGTGGGGCCTCTCCTGGGGCCGGTGCTCCAAGGTCAGACCCATTCTGCTGAATCCAGCAATGGGACTACAACAGACAAAGCCCTTGGCTTCTAGTGACAACTTCGCTAACAGACGCACCAGCAGAAGCCCGGCCCAGATATATTAATATTTGCACCTCTCCCGGGTCTGGGCTGCTGCTATTGCAAGCACAGTCCCCATCTTCCCAACCAAGCCCTTGACAACAGGCATAATACTTTGTGTTTGGGGAGAAGATGTGTGGCTGCCAGCAGGCGCCCCAGCAGGGCTGGTCTTTCCTTCACCTGCAATCTACCTTTGTGCCAGGGAAATGACCTAGAGGCTAAGCTGGAGTGAAGGGTTGGCAGTGGTGGGCTCCATCCTCGCTCCTTGGGGACGGACACTGGCCCTCAGGGCCGCAGGCACAGGGCCCTCTTGGCAAGTGGAGAGGGAGGCGGAGGGCTGTGCAGTCCCTTGGGCCCAAGCTGGAGTCCCTCTCTGACTGCACTGACGTCTCTTTAGCCGTGTGACCACAGGCAATTTGGACTCACGGGACCTCACAGGTGTCACCTGAAGTCGGAGCAATCAACGTTTCTGGCCAGTTGTTGGGAGTGTAGAATAAAATCATGATTACGGCGGCCCTGGCGCCGAGCCCGGCTGGCTGATAGCGATAGCCTCAGAAACGAAAATGACTAAGCATACAGCCTCCCAATCCTTGTTTTGTTTTTTTCCTTTTGGAAACTGACATCCTCTCTATAGCTACATTTTGGGCTGCTCCAAGTGAGAAAAGCATTTAGGGGGGAACTTCCACCTCTGATTGAGGGATGGGTGAAATCCCCTTTCAAGTCAACTGGGAATGTGCTCTCCGGAGGAGCACAGAGCTGTCTCCGCACAGGCAGACAGGTGGGAGGCCCCTGGAAATGCCCCCAGCCCTCTTCTTCCTGGGAGATGACAGGAGGCTTGGAGACATTTAATTATCCTCCCTTGGGGGGAAGAGGGCTGGGCCTGGGGGCTGTGGGAGGAGCAGGCAGCCCTTCACAGGACCAGGGGAGACCGGGCACTGCCTCTCAAGTGTTCCTCACACTGGCTCATCCTCCTGCTGGTATCTCCCCATGAGGTCAATGAACCACCTGCCTGTAACCCTGGGGCAATTGCTAGTGTCTTACGTGCTGCCCACCAGGTTTCATCAGGGAATGTGTGAGAAGTAGTTCTAGGTCTTGCCATTTCCACAGATATTTTTTCCAGTTTCCCTCGTTTTATGGGGTCCCTCCAGACCCCAGATGGGGGGCTCTAGGCTCCAGACCCTCCTACAATTGCCAAGATGGATCCTGAACTCCGCATGGCCCAAGCATCTCTTCCAAGGAAATGGGTTTGCCTTCTTTTTCTTTCCTTAAAAAAATACTGTGCCAAAACCAAAGCGTAGTTCATGAAGTGAAGCCTTCCAGAGAGATCAGATGATGGCATCCTAGAGAGATCAGATGATGGCACCCTAGAGAGATCAGATGATGGCACCCTAGAGAGAGCAGATGATGGCACCCTAGAGAGAGCAGATGATGGAACTAGAGAGATCAGATGATGGCACCCTAGAGAGATCAGATGATGGAACCCTAGAGAGATCAGATGATGGCACCCTAGAGAGATCAGATGATGGAACCCTAGAGAGATCAGATGATGGCACCCTAGAGAGATCAGATGATGGAACCCTAGAGAGATCAGATGATGGAACCCTAGAGAGATCAGATGATGGCATCCTAGAGGATCAGATGATGGCACCCTAGAGAGAGCAGATGATGGCACCCTAGAGAGATCAGATGACGTCACCCTAGAGAGATCAGATGCTGGCACCCTAGAGAGAACACATGGTGGCCTTATTAGGAAGCTCAGGTCAGACCTTAATTGGGGTCTGTCGGGCGCCAAGTTCTGATGGCAGCAGGGAGAGGTGCACAGTCCGCCTCCAGATAAATGTCAGCTGGAGGCTCTGGGCTCGGCTACTAGCTCTGCCACCAACGAGCAGCAAGGCCATCAGCCTGTTGCTTCTGCCCTCTGGGCCTCAGTCTCCCCATCTGTAAAACTGCAGATTACTAGCTCACTGCACGGAGTTATTTTGGGGCTAAAAGGGGATTGTTTGTGAAAGTGTCTACCACATGCCGTTTCATTAAAAGTCAGAAATTGATTTGTTTTTACACACACACACACACACACACAGTCTTGTACTCACACGTCTCTATTTTTGAAATGGCATGCACAGAGTGCTCCCAATTTTATGAGAATCAGAATGGGGTGGGCCCCTCACCAGGCTGTGGCATGCAGGCCTCGCTCAGCCGTACACACTCAGAGCCACCATGTCCCCATCTGTACAACAGGGGCTTGCACCCGATGATGCCCTGCTTTTCTCTTAACTTGCGCATTCTGCAACTCCAAGAAACACATTTGCCTCTCACTCAATAGTCATTATTAGCAGGTTACAAGAAGCTTGTGAGAGTCACCCAAACCAGGGAAGAGTATGTGAGGCAACTGCCCCAGGACAGGGAGATTTTACAAGACTGTGGATGGGAGGTCAAGAAAGGAGGAAGAGAAGCCAGTGGCCTTTAAGCACAAGCCAGGACAGCAGATTGCTGGCTGCAGGGGACCTGGAATCGGGGGTCTCCGTGGGAAACAAAGCAGGGAGCTGTGAGCCCTGGGATGCAATGAGAAAGGAAGATATTTTTACTATGATTCCTGCACCTGCCCTGTGGTTTAAGGGTGGGCCTCACTCCCTCTGAAGCGGGTTCCACACTCCTGTGTCTTGGCACCCACACTGTTCATGGTGAGTGGGACGTTCTTTCTACTCCCTCTTCCGGGAGAGCTCCTACTCATTCTTCAAGGCCTAACTTAGACATCATTTTCTATAGGGGATGGAAAATAAATAGTCCACACTTGTTTTGTGGACACTGAAATTTCAATTTTATATACTTTTCAAGTGTCACAAAATGTTATTCTTCCTTTGAATTTTTTCAGCCATGTAAATACATAGAAACAATTCTTAATTCATGGACTGTACCAAAACAGGTAGCAGATCAGATTGGCCACAGCCAGAGTTTGCCAGCACCCCCTCTGCCCTCTTGCTGTTCAAAGTGGGGTCCATGCCCAGCAGCCTCAGCCTCATCTGAGAGCTTGTTGGAAATGCAGATTCCAGGGACCCACCCAGACCTACAGACTCAAAGACTACATTTTAACAAGGTCTCTGGATGGCTCAAGTGCATTTTAAACTTTAAAATCTACGCTCACACCACTGCACTCTAGCCTGGGTGACAGAGTAAGACCCTGTCTCAAAAAAAAAAAAATCCTGCCTGGGTGTCACCCCCAGAGATTCTAATTTAATAGGTATGGGGTGCAGCCGAAACAGCTAAACAGTGGGACTTTTTAAAGCTCCCCATGTGGTTCTAATGCACAGCAGAGTTCCAGAACTCGTGCCCCAGAGAGATTACCCAGGGAAAGAAGACTGCTCCTCCTCCTAGATCCCAGAGTCCCCAGGTCACTCCTGCATAACACAACATGTCACTGTAGAGAAACTATTTGTTACACTCTGAGCTCCTCTGAGATCAGAATCCTGTCCAATCCTAATTTATGAAGGTCTCAGACAAAACACCTACCGCCTCTGGGACTGGATCTCCTCCTTTTCCAATGCATGGCTTTGTAGCCGTAAATCTGCTCTTCACTGACCGCCTCCCTCCCCTGGTGCCCCAGGTGAGTGCAGAGAAGGCGGCCTCCAGAGCCAGGGTCACCCTGGCCTCTCCCGCCCTCCCTGAGCTTCCCCCGCTTCTGTGAAGCCCTTGGGCCAGCACAGGCTCTGGGGAAAAGGGGAACAAAAAGAGGCAACCCACACATCCAGCAAACCCACTGAGCCCAGGGGGTGCACAGACTACACCTTCCACAACCCTCCTCCCCTCTTTCCCAGCTGGAGGGCGTGCAGCCCCTCTCCCCCTTGCAGTGGGTCCCCGCTGCCCCAGCCCCTGCCTCCTGACTCCTCTGCCTTTTGGCCCTGACCCAGCATTTTCCTGGAGAAACGTGTGAGGGAGGGGTGCACGGCACTGACTGAAAGCCACACAAGAGTCTTGCCTGGGAGGGCCTCTGTTCGGGAGAGGGCTGGGGGACACAGGACAGCCCCTTTCAGGCCAGGGCTGACACTCCTGCCCCACCTGGCCTTGCACCCCGTGGCCAGGCCCCTCTCTACCTGGGGCCCTCTCATCACTCGCAGCTCTGCAGCTGAGCCCTGCACTCCACAGACCCTAACTCTCTCCCAAGACCTCCCACTCCAAGCCCCCTACAACATGGCAGCCTCCCACCCTCCAGAGTCCCCACCACAGAGCATCCACAGCCTAAGGCTTCCGAATCCTGGAAGGTCGGATCTAGATGGGGCCTCGAGAAGTCTTATTATACGTATAGGGAAACCTACGCCCAGAGGAGGGGAAAAATTGGCCTGTGATGGTGGCAGACTGGGGACCACCACCTCGCTCTCTCCCATCTAGTCCCACGCACTTGCCCCACTGCAGGGCTCCTCCCACTGCACCAGCTGCCTTAGCAAGAGAAGCAAGGACAGAGCTCTGGGTTTCAGGAAAGATGGAAACCCAGAAGAAGGGGCCTGCTGGGGCCAACTCTTAGCCTTTGACTAAGGACAGTGTGACAATGCCCTGCCCCCAACCTCCCCCCACCTACAAGCCCAGCCCAGATCAGTGGAGGTCAGAGTGGGCAACTGTGCAACCCACCTCCCTCCCAGCACAGAGTAATAGAAACAGCTACTATTTATTGAGCACTTACTAAGTGCCAGGTGCCATGCTAAAAGCCACGATTCTCTGCCGTACTTATTAAATATTATATCCCCATTTACCAGATGATCAGAATGAGGGTCAGAGAGATGAATCAGCAGGCCTACGGTCACAAAGTTGGTAAGGGAGTGGTGGAGGAGAGGCCTTAGAGAAAAATGTTTAAGCTCAAAGGCATCTCAGAGTTCCTCTTCACTGCCTGGGCTTCGAACCCAGATCTGTCTGATCTGTTCCCTCGGGGCTCTCAGAGGAGATTCAGTGAGACACCAGGACACGGGTAGGGGCATCCACACTCAGGTTTATCCATTCAGCAGCTATCTCAAAGGTATCAGGGCTAGAAAGATGGGCTGGAGGACAGGCACCCCCACACCAAGGAAGATCAGCCCCTCTCCTGGTCCAAAGACTGTCTCATCATGAGCCCAAGCAGATGCCTCTGTCCCAAGACCACCTGGTGTCAGAGAGAACACATGGGCTTTGGGATCATCAGACCTGGGATTGTTCCCTTCTCTGTGTGACCTTGGGCCTCAGTTTCCTCATCTGTAAAATGGAGATACCTAGCTAGTAGGGTCAATGGAAGGAATAGAAAGAGGTTGTGAAAAGGGCCCGGTGCAAGTGATAACTAAATGCTGCAGGCTGCTGGGCGTGCACTGTGAACTCTCCCCCATCCTGGGCCTGCAGGGGGAGCAAGCTTTACCCCAGAAGGAAGCAGCAGGGAAGCACGGCCTGCAGAGCCTCCTGGAATGTGGTAAGGCTCCTTGGCGCCAAACCTGACTATGAGCCCTTCTTTAATTAGTTCTCACTAAAAATAACTCCCCCACCACCCGGCTGCACACCTACCTCCTGGCCTGGCACTGAAGTGTGCCTGAGCTACTCTTGGGGGTGACAGCCAGCCTGTGACAGAACCTACAACACGGAGGGTGCACAGAGCAGGAGGCTTTATTGAGGGAGATACAGAAGCGGGCGTGGGCTCTTGTGCCAGCCAGGCCGCGGCCTCCACTCGTCCCACACGGCCCTGCGGCTCCTGCACACCCCTCCCTCCCGGGCTCCTGGACAGCAGGCAACATAGAGGAGTCTTACCCAGCCTTGGCAGAGGTGCCGGGAGGGCCTTCAGAGTCTGTCCAGGGGAGGGTTGGGGGGACACAGGACAGCCCTTCTGTGCTGTCGATGACATGCCTGCCACATCTACCCATCTGTCCACTGCCTGGTCCATCTCTGCCTGAGGGGCCCTCCTGTCACTTGCAACTCTGGAGCCGGGTCCTGTGGTGCTTCTCCTCGGTCAGGAGGGGGATGAAGGTGTCGCTGTGGGAGAGCTTCAGCCGGCTGCTGCAGCTCGGCGCCTCCTTCCCCGCAGGCTCTGGAGGGAGGTTGTCCAGGTCACTGCGGGAGCCCCCGGTCTTGCCCTCGCCCCCGCTGCTGGAGTTGAGTTCCATCAGCTCCAGCTCGTGCTTGGCCGCGGTCTCCAGGACGCGCTGCTTGTTGTAGTACCTGACAAAGTTGTTGATGATGGGGTGGATGGGCAGGGCAATGGCGATGACACCACACAAGAAGCTGATGGCCGCGTTGAGCTTGCCCAGCGTGGTCTTGGGGTAGATGTCGCCGTAGCCGACGGTGGTCATGGTGATGATGGCCCACCAGAAGGACTGGGGGATGCTCTTAAACAGGGTCTCTGGATGGCTCTGCTCCATGGTGTAGCCCAGGGCAGAGAAGACGAAGATACCCACTGCCAGGTACATGAGCAGCAGCCCCAGTTCCTTGAAGCTGCGCTTGAGGGCATAGGTGAGGGTCTGCAGGCCCGAGGAGTGGCGGGCCAGCTTGAAGATGCGCGCGATGCGCATGATCCGCAGCGCCTGCACGGCCTGCTGCACGTTGGTCAGCTCCATCATGCGGGCACCCAGGTGCGTGAGCGTGAGGCTCACGTAGAAGGGGAGGATGGCCAGCACGTCCACAATGTTCATGAAGGACAGCGCGAAGTGCAGCTTGTTGGGTGACGAGAAGAGGCGCAGCAGGTACTCCAGGGTGAACCAGCCAATGCACGCCGTCTCCACGTTCTCCAGCGTCGGGTGCTCCACGCGGTTGCCCTCGGCGTCCAGCACCTGCAGCTCGGGGATGGTGCCCATGCACATGACCACGGACGAGACGAGGATGAGCAGGAAGGAGAGCACGGCCACCACCCGCGCCGGGCACGACGACTCGGGCTTCTCCAGGAACTTCCAGACACACTTCTGGCAGCGGCGCCAGCGGCCCTCGGCCGCGTCCACGCCCAGGTCGTCCAGGATAAGCTGCACGCGGCGCGCGATCTCCTCCAGCTCCTCGCGCTTCTCGCTCAGGTGGCTCTTGCAACAGTCGTCCAGGAACTTGAGGTCCACCTTCCAGAAGTCCATCTCGTTCTTGAAGCAGATGGGGCAGATGCCCTTCTTCATGTGGACCTCCCCGAAATAGTACACCTCGATGACACACTTGAAGGCATCCGGGTCCCTGTCAAAGTAGAACTCGCGCTTGCCGGGGTCGTAGTCGTCGCACAGGGAGAAGATGGTGTCGTAGCCCCCAGCCAAGCAGTTGATGAGCTCCGCCAGCCGGGTCTCAGGGTACTGACTGAGGAGGTCCCCGTACAGCACCTGCCGCACGCCCCCCACGTTGACGACTATCTCTATGTCGTCGCTGGCAGCGGAGCTCTGGCTGCCCGGCTCCGGGAGGCTGCGCTCCCCGGACCCGTCCATCCTCCCCGCGCGCGCTCTCGCAGCCTCCGCCCCGCGCCCCCTGCAGCCGCCGCCGCCGCTGCCGCTGGGGGTCCGGCGGGTGCCACCCGTGCGCTGATCTCGGGGAGAGCCTGGCCGGCGCCCGCCTGCGGGGAAGGGCGGTCACAGCGGGCAGCAGCCTGCGGGGGCGCGCCGCGGGGGAGGCATGCACCCGGCGGCGGGGCTCGGGGCTGGCATCCGGGCGCCGGGGCGCGCCCGCGGGGGCTTTGGCGGCCGCCGGCCTCGCCCGGGGCACTCACCCCGGCTGGCTGGCGGCGCGCTCCGCCGCTTCAGCTCGGCCTCCTGCAGGAGCGGGGTCTCCTCGTGGGCGGCTGGCACCGTCCTCCGCCCCGGGGCGCGCAGGCAGCGGCGGCAGGTCCCGGAGCTGGCGGACCCACGCCGTCCGCGAGGTGCTCGAGGTGTGCAGAGAGCGAACTTGGGCTGGCTTTGCCCGAGCCTTTTCTAAACACAATAGGAATTCCAGCCTGACGTCAGGAGCTTTTCAAACTGTACCCTCTTCTGGTGAAATTCTGCAAGGCACGCGCGGCAGCTGCAGGGGACGGATTAACCCTTGGGCAGACGGGCACAGCTGCTGCGCCCGCCGCCACCACCGCGCACCGCCGGCCCCTCCTCGGGCGCAGCGGGTCACCGAGGGGCTGCGACCTGGCTTGAAGCGGCAGGCGTTCTCTCTCACTGCTGTTTGGAGAGGATGAGTGGGGAGAGAATGCTGCCGCCTGTTGCTGGGCAGGAAAATGTGCTCCAGGAAGCCCCTTAGAAGGCGACTCCGATGTCTGGGTCCCTCCTCCGGCCTTAGACCCGCGCCGGCTTTTCCTGGTGGGAGGAAAATCCTGCCTGATCCTTGAAGCGTTTCCTGCCCCATCCCCCCGACCCAGCAATGCCCTGCTGTGTTGGTGGCACTGTCTCACCTTCCCCGCAACGCTGTACAAGGAGGACATCTAGTCCAGCCTCCTGTAGAAGGGAAGGGACTTGCCCAAGGTCACGCGGCGGAATGAGAGCAGAGCTCAGCTTGACCGCCTCCTGATCCCGAGCTTTCTGGCTGTCCCAGCTGACCGACGCCTGCTGTTCAGCAGATTTCAATTCTGCCTTGAAGTCCCTGCCGTCTGGCACCTCCTATCTCTCTGCAGTCCCACACCAAGGCCACTAGCTTCCAGACCCCTAGGGTCCAGTGGCTCCTGCTTCCCCGTTCCTCACTCCTTGACCAAGGCCTGTCTCTTCCTGCACAGTGTCCCACACCCTCCTCTCTTCCAGCCTTTGCAGCCACAGCTGTCCTTCTGTCCTCACTCACCTGAACCACTACAGCAGCTTCCTAACAGTGTCTCTCTCCTCCGGTTCACCACTATCATCAATACTGCAAATTACTGATATCATCTATGGCCTCGAGATCGTGTTAAAAATATTCTGGAGGGAAGAATGAATAGGCAGAGCAGAGGATTTTTAGGGCAGTGAAACGTACCATAATGGCGGATATGTGTCATTATACAATGGTCAAAATCCATAGAATGTTCACCACCAAGAGCGAATGTTAATGCAAACTTGGTGCTGGGCGATGATGACGTGTCATTGTGGGGTGGTCCACCATGACAAGTGTCCCACCCTGTGTGAGATGTTGATGCGCAGGGGAGAGCTGTGGAGACAGAGGGCATGTGGGAATTCTCTGTACTTTCTGTTGAATTGTGCTCTAAAATATAAAGCCTATTTAAAAATGTATTCTGTAGGCTGGGTTTTTTAAAACTTAAGGACATGTCCGTTAATGGATTATGAAATCAATTTACTGGGTCACTGACAGTATTCTTTTTTCTTTAATGAGTTAGCATAAAACAGAATATATTAGAATACATCACATGAAGTATTATTTAGTGAAACTTCGTTTTACAAATTTTACTTCGTTTCCATTTAGCATCAGACAATGACATGCTACTACAGAGTAGGAAATCGAGGCTCAGAAAGGCTGAGTAATAATAAGAGTTGCCATTTATTCTCCATGGGCATCGGAGTGCAGTCTCTGAGTGCTTTGCATTTTTGTCATTTAATCTCCCAGCAACCCCTAAGGAAACAAGATGTCAGGTAACCTGCCGAGATCACTCTGTGGAGCTGGGATTTAACCATCGTCCTGCTGGGTTCTGAGGCCTATTCTTCTCCCCAGTACAGTGCTACACACCGCCTCCTACACACACCCCAGCTTCCTCTTCCAATCCTTATGCATGCTACTCCCCTTATCAGCTGTCCGAGTACCTGCAGGGTTAAGTTCAAATTGCATCCTAGTCTGAGCTTAATGGGCTTCTAAATACCCATTCATTCACTCAGTTATTCAAATATTTATCGAGCTCTTATGGCACATGCATGCAAATGCACACACACACACACACACATACACACACCACCCTAGGTGTGGGGACAGGGTTCATATTCTAGTAGATAATATGTTTTTTGTAAATAATAATTAACAGTTTGGGGTAATGACCTTAACAAGAGGGGTATATGTATTATACAAGAGTGGTGCTTCCTGAATTTCTCCACAGGGGGCGCTGAGGGGCGGCCATCTGGTTGGAAGAGGGAGGGGCTGCATTTGCCTAGAAGCTCAGCCTTCACTCACTCAGGTTTGCATCGGGGTGTCTGATGAATCTCCCTCAGCACATAGAGCCCCAACAGCTACTCCTTTGTATTGTCATGAAATACAAGGTGCTGTGGAACCCGGGAGTTTGCAGATACCTGGGCAGGCCCAGGAGAGGCTGGTGCATTAAAATTATACCGCTGGGATTTAGAGAGATCAATGCCATTGAAAGAACGCATTACTAACATGTCCTGAGAGAAGGGGACACGCCAGAGGAAATTCCAGGTGTGGCCAGGCAGAAGCAGGAGCTAGGGGAAAACGAGGCCAGGCCCTCTATTGGGGTTTCCTGGGGGAAAAGTTAGGGCAGAACAGAGGAAAGAGTCCAGGATTGGCTCCTTGGGATAATTCTGGTGAGCTTTGAACTACAGAGGTGGTCTCTAGTTGCCTGGTCCCTGGCCTGGGATGATTTAGGGCAGGGAAATATTGTCTTGGTGTGTGAGAGTTTGATGAGGGGAAGTTGGGGGTCTGGGCCTGGAATTGGTGGGTTTGCCTGTGAAAGATACACTCCAGCCTTTCGCAATCTCTAAGGATGTCACCCACTGGGAGGGGCAGTCTCTCCAGTCTGTGAGGCCACATTGCCCGTCATCAGGAATGCAGAAAATAAGAAATCATAGTTAATACACTATTGACCCCAGGCTGAGAGGATGGCAGGCGGACAAATCTAGAATCTAGAAAGATGTGATGACAAGCTGGAGACTCAGGCCCCCGGAAGAGCCAGTGCGTGAGCTGAGCCTGGAGGTCTGAGTGCCACTTGCCTGCTCAGCTGAAAGGGCCACACGGTTTGGAGGTGAGGCTGGCAGGCCTGAGGCTGGTGGAGTCAGCTGGAAACAGACCCCGGAGGGTCTCAGCGGCCCTGGAGGCATCTGGACCACAAGTCAGCACTTCATACTTTAGGTCGTGGCTCAGTAGCTGGCTGTGAAATTAATGTATTGAGTATTAGAAAATAACAGAGAATATCAGACATGGAAAAATAAACACGGCTTGAATCAGGTCATAGCAGCCAGAGGCTGACTCTGACTCCAAGTCCATTCAGCAAATCCCAGGCCCAGTGGGGAGAAAGCTGGTCTGGTGCAGAAGTGGGAGGGGAGGGGCAGCAGATGCAAAGCCCAGCAGAGAGAATGTCCGCACACAGCCCACAGGAGAGCAAGTGCCCACTGACAACAGGGGTAAGAGAAAGAAACAGCTGTAAATAGCAGGTCAAGGCTGGAGGTGCGAGACCAGCCTGCAGCCAGAAGCCAGGGGAGGGAAGAGAAGAGGCAGAGACACAAATCCTGCTCTGTGAGGATCAGCCCTGTATCCTTAGATGGGGGAGCAGAAGGCTGGCATTCATGTGCCCCTCAGTTTCCCGGGCTGTTAAATGGGTGACATGGACTTACATATTCACACGTTGTCATTTGTTGAATAGCACAGTGAACAGAGAGGCTACAGGTGGAGGCCTTGCCAAGCTCTGACACTTACTGGTGGTATGAGGCTGTGGGTTCAACTGTGTCCTCTCAAAAGACATGCTCAAGCCTTAAACCCAGCCCCTGTGAATGTGACCTGATTTGGAAGTTGGGTCTTTGCAGATGTAAGTGAAGATGAGATCACCCTGGAGTAGGGTGGGCCCTAAATCCAATCACTGGTGTCCTTGTAGGAAGAGACACAGATACACAGGGGGAACACCACGTGGCAACACAGGCAGAGGTTGGAGTGATGCTGCCACAAGCCATGGTACAGCAGGGACTGCCGGCAGCCACCAGAAGATGGGAGAGACGCATGGAGCCCTCTGAGTCCCCAAGAGGGAACCAACCCTGATGACACCTGGATTTTGGACTCTGGTCCCCAGAACTGTGAGAGCATAAATTTCTGTTGTTTTAAACCACCCCAGTTTGTGGTATTCTGTTATGACAGTCTTAAGATACTAACACATGTGGCCTTAGGCAAGCTGTAATTTTTTTTTTTTTTTTTTGAGTTGGAGTCTCATTCTGTCGTCCAGGCTGGAGTGCAGTGGTGTGACCTCAGCTCACTGCAATCCCCGCCTCCTGGGTTCAAGCAATTCACCTGCCTCCACCTCCTGAGTAGCTGGGATTACAGGCATGTGCCACCATGCCTGGCTAATTTTTGTATTTTTAGTAGAGATGAGGTTGCACCATACTGGCCAGGATAGTCTCATCTCCTGACCTCGTGATCCACCCACCTCGGCCTCCAAAAGTGCTGGGATTACAGGCGTGAGCCACCACCTCGACCTCCAGAAATGCTGGGATTACAGGTGTGAACCACCATGCCGGGCCGGCAAGTTGTAACTTCTTTAAGCCTCCAATATTTCATCTGTGGAATAAGGAGACTGCCACAGTACACGGTGATGGGGCTACAGAATACAGTGGGGACTCAGTGCTAGAACAGGTGGGGACTTGGTGCTGGAACAGGTGGGGAGCAAGTGCTGGGACAGATAGGAACCAGATGCTGGGACAGGTGGGGGCCAAGTGCTAGGAGAGGTGGGGGCCAAGTGCTGAGACAAGCGGGGATCAGGTGCTGGGACAGGTGGCGACCAGGTGCTGGGATAGGTGGGGAGCAGGTGGGGACCAGCTGCTAGGAGATGTATGAGCCAAGTGCAAGGGCTACCCTGGAAAAGGGAGGCTCTGAATCAGCGTGGGGCCTAGGGGAAAGCTCACAGAGAAGGTGCATGCACCTGTCTTTTGAACGGGCAGGGGTGGTTCTTACTGCATTCCAGGCTCTGTTCTGGGCGCTGAGAACAGAGCAGAGATGAGATGGACGAAGGTCCTACATCTGCAGAGCTAGAGGATTTGTGTGGAGACCTCGAAGCAGTGCCAATTGTGAAAGATGACTGCTAGGCCAGTGACTGAAGGGACATCTGGGAGCCTCTAAGGGGACATCTGGGAGGCCTGGCTGTCCAGGGAGATCCAGCCTGTCCAGTGGAGCTCTCAGAATGACTGAAGGGCTCCTTACCCACACTATCCAGTACAGTAGCCGCAGCTGCACATGGCTGCTGAGTGTTTGGCATGGGCCTAGTGCACCCGAGTAGCTGAATTTTTATTTCAATTATATTTGATTTTTAACAGCTTTGTTGAGATGCACTTCACATTCCATACGATTGATACTCCAGTGGCTTTTAGTATATTCAGAGCCGTGCAGCTATCAGCACTGGTTCATCTTAGAACATTTCATTACCCCCAAAATGAATGCCACACCTTTTAGCCATGACCCCCCAACCTCCCCCTGCCCTAGACACCCACTAGAATACTTTTTGTCTATGAATGTGCCTATTCTAGGAATATCATGTAAATGAAATTCTATAATATATGACTTTTTGTGACTGGTATCTTTCACTTACAACTTATCATGGTTTTTTTGTTTGTTTGTTTGTTGTTGTTGTTTTTGAGACAGAGTCTCACTCTGTTGCCCAGGCTGGAGTGCAGTGGCACAATCTTGGCTCACTGCAACCTCCGCCTCCTGGTTCAAGCGATTCTCCTGCCTCAGCCTCCCTAGCAGCTGGGATTACAGGTACATGCCACCACATCCAGCTAATTTTTGTATTTTTAGTAGAGATGCGGTTTCACGATGTTGGCCAGGTTGGTCTCAAACTCCTGACCTCAGGTGATCCACCCATCTCAGCCTCCCAAAGCGCTGGGCTTACAGGCGTGAGCCACCGCGCCTGGCCACTCACCGTATTTAACGTTCATTGGTGCGTGGCATGTGTCAGTACTTCATCCCTTTTTATGGCTGATCATATCCATTGCATGGATAAGCCAAATTGTGGTGATAATCCCCTGTGGTCAGTGGCTGCCATGTTGGGCAGATGGAGTCTGGGGAAGCTGAGCCAGGTCAGGTGGGCGTGGGCAGTAAGGAGCAGGGCCAGGCCTCCCAGGCAGACAAGGCAGTAGCATAGACAGAGGCAGGAAAGTCCCCACCAGGGTTCCAGGCCCCGCACTGCCCTGGTCTCTGCATGCTCCACGCTAACTGTGCCCTCTACTGCAGTGCTGCCCCCACCCATCCCTGGGGTCATTCTTTCCACCCTTTCAAAGCTCAGTCCTCAGTGTCACCACTTCCAGGAGGTCTCCAGGGACTGCACCCCTCTCCAGCCCTCCTTTCCCCAAGGGATCAGGGCCCATTCCCTATGTGCTCACAGAGCCCTCAGCTGTCCTACGGCATAGGGTCAGTTCATGCACCACTGGTTTGTCTGCCCCCAACTCCAGCCCCAGTACAATCTGGATTATTCTTCTCTGTGACGGTGCCCAGCATCGAGCCTGGACATGCAGGTGCTAGGCAGGCATGTGGAGGGAAGGAATGAGAAAACGCTTCATTATGTCCAAACAGAACCCACATAACTTCGAAACCACAGGACCTTCATGGTCTCTGATGAGCCTTAATTTGCTCAGCTGTCCCACAGAGCCAGGCTTCAGCAGTGTCTGGGGCGTGGCGGTGAGAAAGACATGGTCCCCTGGGCATGCCCCAGACTTGTGGGCAGACTGATGGGAGGTGAAAAGCACCTGGGAACTGAGCAGGGCTGGACCGTGGCTGGAGAGATTGTTGGGGGTCAGAGGATGGTCTTCCTTCCACGGTCAGGACACAGGCATTTTCCCTTTACCCCTGCATGCTGCACACCCCACCTCCTCATCAAACCCTGGCAAGTCCACATTCTGGTCTACTGACATGCCCAGGCCCAGAGTGCCCCACACCTGGAATCCCACAAACTCCACTTGTCCTCCCAGGCCAGAGCAAACGGAGCCTGCAGATCAGGTTGGCTGACTCCTTGCCCAGTGCTCTCCCCAAGCCTGTACTACTGCCTCTGTTATGGACTGAATGTTTTTTACCACCCCCTCCAAATTCATACGTGGACGCCCTAACCCCCAATGTGATGCTATTTGGAGATGGGGCCTTTAATGAGATAATGAAGGTTAAATGAAGCCATAAAGTTGGGGCCCCAGTCCAACAAGATTAGTGGCCTTAGAAGAAGAAGGTAGAGAGACCTTGCTCTCTGTCTTCACCACATGAGGGTACATTGAGAAGATGGCCATCTGCAAGCCAAAGAGAGAAGCCTCAAAGAAATGAAACCTGCCAGCACCTTGATCTTGGACGATAAATGCCTGTTGTTGAAGCCTGAGGTCTGTGGTGCTTTGTTACACGGCCCAAGCTGACTAGTACGTTCTCCTTCCCTCACACTTGCTAAGTGCCGCCTCTGCCTTCCTCTTCTCAAAGCTCTGGAAACAGGCCCTTTGTCCTCTGACCATATAGATCCTGTTTGGAAAGGTGAGGCTGGGATCCCATGGATTAGGAAAAAAAGAGAAAAATCAACATGCTGCCTTCTCACTGAAGGTCATTGTTGCATAGAAACTTGAGCCAGCGGCCTGGATCCATTTAGAATTTCCTGAAGGGTTAAACCAGAAAAAAAAAAAAAAAAAAAAAAGTCTGAACTTTTTGGCTAAAAATGGAAAGCTTCTTGCTGTGATGTATTCAGTCCAGCATAGACCTTCTATGAGAATTGTACATTTCATGATGCCATGGGGGAAGGGACGTAGAGCACAAAATCTATTAGACATAGAAGAAGCAGCAATTTTACCTTGCGGGTTTCTTATTTAAATAAAGGTGGGGGAAAACAGTTTATTTAGGCATAATGGGAAGTAGTTGTTTGAGCTGCACTTTTTCATTAAAAATTTTTTTTATTTGTTGAACAATACCATTTTGGGCTACAGAATGCTAGATTTCTATGGCAGTAATTAAAACCAGCGCCTGTGTATCTAAGTGATTTGTCTAGACGGCAAATGATGCAAGCTGTAATCTATTCCTTTTTATGGGCTAATCAGTTCTGCTCAGTTAAAATTTCCTTGTGTTTTGCTGAATTGAATAATACCTTTCATTAAGATTCAGTTCTGTACTCCATTGAAAATTTACATTTCATTTTTTGCTGTGTACCCATCGGCATCAGGGAGCTGCCCCGTCCCCACCCCCTGTCCTTCTTCTCATCATCCCCCTCCCCTCATCATCCCCCTTCCCCACCTCCACCAAGAAGAGCTGATTGACAGAAAGACCCAGCTGGTCTACTCCTGTCTGAATACCATGGCCCCTGGAAGTCAAGTGCGGGAGGCAGCTGGGTGGGAGGCGGTGCTGGATGGAGGTGAGTAGAGAAGGATGTCAAACTGAATCATCAGGAAACTTCATTTTTTTCACCCCAGCTTCTAAGCATTTTTTTCTTTTCTATGCCTCAATTTTTTCATCAGCAAAATGGAGCTAATGACTCTTTCCTTCCTGGCTATAAGACCTTATAGGAACAAATACATTATTGGGCGTGAACAGCTTTGTAATCGACAAGCTGCTGAACCTGCCAAGGCCAAGAAGAGCAGGGGGAGGACAGCGGGAGGGGTGACTTCCTGGTTCCCATTCCCGAGGTGGGCACGTTTCCTGAAGTCTGCTCGCCTCTGCCTCTGCTTCCCATGGCTTCTGTTCAGCCATGACTCATCCTGCCTGCAGGCAGGTGGGAGGACCGGGACAGGGTTGCCACACACCCCAGATGTGTAGAAAGATGTCAGAGGCTTTGGGCGCATTCAGCTGCCCCAGAGGCTGCGGGTAGGACCCCTCTGGGCCTGAGATCTGGGAAGAGGGAAAAGCAGTTAGAAAACAAGACCAAGAAGGATGAATGTTCCTGCCTCTGGCCTGCCAGGTTGGAGTAGTGGGGCGTGGGGCTGCTGTTGGCTTTTGTGCTTGCTTTTAAAGCACACTGGGAAAGTAAACAAAATGACTGAAGAAAACTCTTCAGAAACAAATCCTTTCCCCTTTTCCTTTACTTTAATTGCAACATTGTTATCTATTTATTGTAAAAAAAAAAAAAATGTAATGTGAAAGGAAGGCTTTTATTTGCATCCCTGACTTCCCTCTTGCCCAAAGGTCAGAATGATACACAGTCTATCAGTTTTCTGTTACTGGGTACAAATTACATCAAACATAGAAGCTTAAAGTGACACACTTTTGCTAGCGCACAGGTGCCGTGGGGCGGGAGTCCGGGCACAGCTTCACTGGATCCTCTGCTCAGGGCCTCGCAAGGCACAGTCAAGGTGCTGCCCAGAGCAGCAGCCTCATCTGAGGCTCAGGGTCCTCTTCCGTGCTCATGCAGCAGAATCCATGTCCTTGCAGCTGTGGAACTTGCCCAGGCTTCCTTCTTCATTAAGGCCAGCAGTAGACTCTCATCAGAGACAGTCTAAGTTATCTGTTCAGAGGCTTAACTGATTAGGCCAGGCCCCCCCCCCCAACCCAAGGAGATTCTCCCATTTAATTAACTCAAAGTCAGACTGATTAGGGATCTTAATTACATCATCAAAATCCCTTTACGTGTGCCACATAACCTAACCACAGGACTGAGCTCTGTCATAATCACAGTCCTGCCCAAAATCAAGAGGCGGAAATTGTACAGAAGGTGGACACCAGGGGGCGGGAATCATGAAGCCATCGGAGAACTGTGTCTACTACACACTTCTGATGTGCATATTTCCAGGCCTCTTTCACAGATAGACGGATAGATAAAAAGGAAGAAAGAAAGATTCTTCTGTTTGCATTTTGCTTTCTTCCTGTTGAGTAACACCTCACAGACATTACACCATTTTAGTAATCATAGAACTTATGTATCTACTCTCCTATGGTTGGATATTGTTTGTTTATAATTTTCTACTATTAAAATAATCCCATAATAAATATCATATACAGCCTGTATCCTTGAACACTTATACCTCTATAGGATTGATTTCTACTGGTGGAATGGCTAAGCTAAAGGGTGCAGACCTTTTAAGTTTTGATAAATACTACAAAAATAGCTTTCAAGGAGGCACCCTCAAGTACCTATTTCCCCAAACTCTTACCATTTCTGAATGTAATCAATCTTTTAAAAGTTTTGACAGCCAGAAGAGTGGAAATGGTACCTTGTCTTAATTGCATTTATTTGATTATCAATGAAGTGCATTTCAATGATTTTAGAAGCTCTATTTTTATTCTATTTTTTTGTTATCACCTTTATGTCTCATTAAAGCATGACCCTTTGGAACTCTACTAGACAATATATTCAGTCATTAACTTTAGTTGCTTTGGTAGAGATTTTGCTCATTAAAGCAGACTCTTAAATACTCCTTCTCATTCCACAGACATTAACTGAGTGCCTGTTTTATGCTGGACTCTGGGCCAGATGTGGGAAATACAGAAATGAAAATGCTGTTGTTCTTGCCTACAAAAATTATTCACTCCAATGAGCATTACAGCAACATCTAGTTCAAGATATTATATTTATGTGCAAAGACTGGCAATTCTCAGGTTCCTTGAAAGACGCAAACTACCAAAGCTCATTCAAGAAAAATATAGGTCACATGAAAAGCCCTATATCTATTAAAAAATTGAAATTATAGTTAGAAAACTTCCCACAAAAAAAAACTCCAGGTACAGATGGATTCACTGAGGAATTGCACCAAACATTTAAGAAATAAATAATACAAAGTCTACACAAACTTTTCCAAAAAATAAAAGAGGCAAAAACATTCTCCACATCAATTTATGGGGCAGCAATACCCTGATTCCAAAGCCAGATGAAGACACTGCAAGATAACTATATTTCTTATAAAGACTAAGACAGATATCTCTCTTACACATAGATTCAAACACCTAAACAGAATTTTGGCAAATCATCAAAACTTACTACAATATTGCAGTAATAAGGACTATAATCAAATATATATGTCATAAAGACAGACATATAGATCAATAGAATAAAACCCTCACCTTTATTGTCAAATTGATTTTCAAAGAGGGTGACAAAACAATTCAATGGAGAAAGAATAGTCTTTTTAACCAAAGGGGCTGGGAAATCATTCATGCAAAAGAATAAAGTTGGACCTTTACCTCACACCATATACAAAATTAACTCAAAACAGATCAAAGACCTGAATGTAAGAGGTAAAACTATAACTCTTAAAAGGAAACATAGGCAATATCTTAGTGGCCTTAGATTAAGCAGTGAGATGCTTCTGAGATGATGCTAAAAGCACAAATGACCAAAGAAAAAATAGATACATTTAGAACATTTGTGTGTCAAAGGACACTATCAAAAAAGTGACAAAAAGACCCACAGAATGGGAGTACATATATGCAAACCATGTATTTGATAAGTGGCTAGTATCCAAAATATATGTTAGCCCCTTAGAACTCACCAATTAGAAGACAAATAGCCCAATTTAAAAATGCTCAAAGGATGTGAATAAAAATTTCTCCAAAGAGACTATGCAAATAGCCAACAAGCACATAACAAATGCTGTCTCTTGGTGCTCCCAGCTCCATATCTGATCCTGACCAGAGATTAGAAAGGGAGGTGCTGAAGGAGGCGGACCTTATGGGGTCAAATGAGGAGAGAAAGGAAATGGTATGAGAAGTGGCGTGGGCTGAAAGTAAACTGGGAGCACAGCAGGAGATGGATGGAGAGAGAGCAGGAAGGTGGAATGGGAGTAGAGAGAGAAAATTCTGGAACATCCTCCAATGTTTGGGAGAAAATGTCATGCCAGGCAGAACTTAATAATTACTGTCATTTGTGGGATATTTCAGTACAAGAGAACCAAATAATTATGATGTCATTGGCCTCAGAGCCTTCCTCCAAATCAGCATCCAGTCATCAGATGCACTTGGCTTAGGCGTCCTCGACAGCCTCCTATGCCTTAGTCATAGCACCGGCTGTGAGACAGAGCTCTTTGGGGGAATAGAAGTTTCTTCCTCCTGTGGTTATGACAATCAAATAGGATTTCACAAGTGCACAGATGGATCCTTGGAGATCCTCAGTTTCCAGGGAGTCTGAATCGTTGAGGTCAACCTTCCACCCAAAGTAGAAATCTCTGCCACTGTATCCCTCTAAGCAGGCCTCAGCCTCAGCCCGGATTCCTCCAGTGATGGGGAGCTCCTAACATCCAGGGAACAGGGTACAACATGCAAACTCTTGGGAGGAAAAAGAATCCCTTTCTACTTCCTGATGGTGAAGTAATTTTACACCTTAAAACGGTGCAGGCAATGTCTATCTAGGTAGGCTGGATCTCTAGTTGGGAAACTCAGCTTTGAGTCCCACCTCTACAGTATACGAGCTGTATAACCTTGAACAAGTCATTTTGTCCCTCAGTCTCAGTTGCCTCTCTGTAAAATGGAGATGATGCTCAGTAGACCTATATCAGATGGTTACTTTTAGTAATAAAGAATCACATTGGGAAGTATGATGTGAAGAATTGCTATCACTGCACATATTTTTCATAATATTGGTTTCAAAGGGACCTAGGAAATCAGATACACATTTCTTCACTTCCCAGCACCAATAGATTTATAAGCTTTAATGTCCCAGTCTGTAAAAATGTGCTAACAGTCAGATGGAAAAGGAAGTAGAAAGAAGTTAGGTGTTGGGAAGATGCTTCTGTCCCTATTGTTTTCTTTTGGCTTTGCATATGCACTAACGTAGCTTTGCTCACTGTGTCTGCCTCTCCTACGTTCATTCCACCTGCCCCACCCAGCATGTAGTAGCTATGGGGTCTGGATAGGATTGGCCCCATCTCCATCTTCAGAGAGAGTCCTATCAGTCTAAGCCACTCTCATCATTCTCTTGACATATACATCTCTGTATTAGTCCATTTTCACACTGCTAATAAAGACATACCCAAGACTGGGCAATTTACAAAATAAAGTGGTTTATTGGACTTACAGTTCCACATGGCTGGGGAGGCCTCACAATCATGGTGGAAGGCAAGAAGGCAAGTCACATGTTACGTGGATGGAAGCAGACAAAGGGAGAGAGCTTGTGCAGGGGAACTCCTCTTTTTAAAACCATCAGATCTCGTGAGACTTATTCACTATCATGAGAACAGCACAGGAAAGAGGTGCCCCATGATTTAATTACCCCCCACTGGGTTCCTCCCAAAACACGTGGGAATTCAAGATGAGATTTGGGTGGGGACACAGCCAAACCATGTCAATCTCCCTTGTCTTCATTATTGTTTTGGGGAAAGACAAGTGGCCCAGTCTCAAACCACTCAGGGTATTTCCCTGGCCATGGTGATGAGGAGTGGACAGAAGCCAAGTTGTTCCAGTTGAAATGTAACAAAAGATTTTTGTTTGATTGTTGAGGCAAGAAAAACTCCCTCTTCTTCTGGATAAGGACAAGAAAGCATGATTCTCTGGAGGCTGTGGCACTCATCTCGCAACCATAAGGAGAGCCAGGCTTCAGATGAAATGTATGTGGTCAAAGGCAGGATGGAGAGACACACTTGGATGTTGTCCTCTTGAAATACTAGATCAAACTGATCCTGAAGCCTGAACTATGTCTGGATTTTCTAGTCACGTGAGCCCATACATTCCTTTATTACTTAAACCACTTTGCGTTGGAACTGTCCACATCCCCATTACCAAATTTTGTACAAGGAAATGTGATCATTACAACAAAACTTAAAATCTGTAATTGGTTGAATAGAAGCTGGCAAGTAGCAGTGTCCCAGGTTGGAATGTTGGCGTTCTTGTTTTGCAGGTGTTTAATAGTTATTTGTGGTTTGGGGAGATACAAGTATGCTTGGCCAAGGCTATAGCATCAGGGAACACAGAAGAGAAGGATTAGAATATCAGGGTGATGCCGGGCGCGGTGGCTCACGCCTGTAATCCCAGCACTTTGGGAGGCTGAGGCAGGCGGATCACAAGGTCAGGAGTTAAGACCAGCCTGGCCAACATGGTGAAACCCCGTTTCTGCTAAAAATACAAAAATTAGCCAGGTGAGGTGGCGGGCGCCTGTAATCCCAGCTACTTGGGGGACTGAGGCAGATAATTGCTTGAACCCAGGAGGTGGAGGTTGCAGTGAGCCGAGATCGTGCCACTGCACTCCAGCCTGGGCGACAGAGCGAGACTCTGTCTCAAAAAAACAGAAAACAAACAGAATATCAGGGTGACTTGGCTGCTTCTTGCAGTCTTCCGTGAGGTCCTACAAGGAGACAAAGACAGGATTCAAAGGATCCCATCCAAAAGCAGAAAATATAACTCTGATTTAAAAAATAAGCTAAATATCCAATAATATTTATTTATTTAATAATATTTAGCTTATGATTAAAACTTTGTATCTCTGCTCCCTTAGCAAAATTAGACTGCCATCCTAAAATCCCTAAGGTCCGAGAATTTGGAGTTTTTGGAGTTAGAGAAGCCAAATTATTTTCCCAAGATGTTATTGAGGGCAGGAAGTGCAACAGAGGAGAAAATCCAGTTGGAACCTCTGTTCCTTTTCCTTGGACCCATTGGGCATAGCTAGAGACACAGCAAATGCTATGGACATGGCCACTGGGCATTTTGGAAGCAGGCGGATCTGTCTACTGCAGGTGCTGTTGCCTCTTCTCATAGCTGATCTTGGAACAGGCTTTTTAGGGTGGAGTGGGAGGGAAGGCAGGGAGAACAGGACAGGGTGAACCTGAGGCCTGGGAGGGCAAAAATAAGAAGAGAAAGTCCACTAGAAGGATCTAGGAAGGATGAGAAAAGTTCCAGTGACCAGGAAATAATTCATCCCTGACTAATTGTTCCCTATCACCCATTCCCACTGGAGGACAGTCTGGGTGGAAGCACTAGTCATGGGAGACCGAGCCCCCAGTCTGGTACCTTCAGGAGGTAAGACATCCTGGGGCTCAGGTTATCCTCTGAAGGCTCCCAAGGCCATGTAGCAGGAAGGAGAACACAAATATGGTATACAGAGCCAGGGACCAGTTGAGCACTGACTGAGGAAGACGGAGTGTGGCTGAAGGCAGAAACAGCAACCATGCCGCTGGAAGCTGGAAGGTCACAGGAAGGATAGCACGGGGGCAGAAATCAAGGCAGGCAAGGGATCAGGACAAAGTCTGTGCACACCAAACAAGAGGATGCAGGTGTCCCTTCTGAGGTAGACCCAGGGAAGGTGGCTAAAGAAACTAACACCCCTGGGAGGGCTCTTGTCCCCAGCAACACTTCCCTGGGGAACGACAGTGCCCAGAGCACAGGATGTGGACGACTAATGGGGATGCAGTCAGGAAAGAACGGTGAGTGCAGAGTCCCTTTGTTACAGACCACAGGCTCTTTGGCGCCCCATTTAATGGAAATTAACACAGGGCCAACCAGATGTCCCAGACAAGCCTTTTATTTCAGGGCTTGTGCTGTATCATAAGGGAGACAGCAGAGGCGAGGTGCAAGGATCCTCCAGCTGGCTCCCCAAAAAGCTGGTAGGGATTTTTTCTATTAGGAAAAGTGCGGGAATTGGCATCAGAGGTAAGATATACAGGCTGGGTTGGGCAAAACACTTGAGGGGTAAGGTATGTGGGTCAGCATTATTTGGTTGCCATGGTTATCTTGAGTAATGGGGCACCTTGTGGTTGGGCCACCTGGTGGTCTGGCCAGTGGTAACAGGGCTGCAAATCACTTGTTCAGCATTCATTCCCAAGGGGGGATACTCTGCAATCTTGATTCAATGTTTAGATTTCCTAAGGCCAGTTTCTGGAATTCTTTAAGTAGAAGGCATGGTGAAGCATTATGAGAGCACAGAAAAATGGCTATTTTTTGTGTGTGACTAAAGCCTTGGGGTTAGCAAGTATAGTGTCAGAGAGGTGGTGGTGTGGGTTTTGTGAAGAGAAGAAAAAAAGCAGAAAAAAAAAGAGTGTGAAGGAGAAGCCATGTCCCACTCCTATTCTATCTCACCTTTCCCTCTGAGGGCAAATGGAGCTGAGCCCACCAGAGAGTAAGAGCAATGCCCCATTAACTGCAGCATCTTTATTGCTGCCCTGTCAACCTCCCTGGCCCACAGCCCATCAGGACCTTAACCAAAAAAAAACACTTTAAAGCAGAAAGTATACAGATCTCAACTCCTGCTATGGTCTAAATATTTATGTGAGAGGTGTAGAGAAAGTTTCAGTCTTCTGGAGAATGTCTAAGTGGTTGTGAATAGAATGTTAGTAGAAATATGGATGGAGAAGGCCATTCTGATGAGGTCTCAGACAGAAACAAGGGACATGTTATCAGAAATTGTAGGAAAGGCAGTCCATCTTATAAAGTGGCAAAGAAGTTGGCTAAGTTGTGTTTGTGTCCTAGTGTTTTGTAGAAGGTGGAACTTGTGAGGAACAAGATTGGATATTTAGCTGACGCTATTTCTAAGCAAAGTGTTGAAGATGTGGCCTGATTCTTCTTGACTATTTACAGTAAAATTCTGGAAAAGATAAATTATTTAAAGACAACAATGTCAATAAAAAGAGAATGAGAACTTAAAATTTGGAAAATTCTCAGCCTATCCATATTGGAAAAAATAAGAAAGTCTTTTCAGAGACAGAAGGGTGTGGCCAAATTTGATAAGGAGATTAGTGTGAATGGACCATCTCAACAAAAGCTATGAGGTATTCGTCAACACAATGGGGAGATTAGTCAGCCACCTACACAGAAGCCAGGACCTATTGTCCAAGGCAATAACTCTACCACAGAATGTAAGGGTCACTAGGGCAGAACAATTTCAAAAGAGAGTCTGCAGTGCAGCATGCACTGTGCCCTGAGAAGCTCTGGGGCCATATCTGCCTCCACCTAGATTTCAAAGGATACCCCACAGAGCTGGGGGTCCTAGGCAGAGAACTACCTTGTGGTTTGGCCCCTACAGAGAGCCCCTACTAGGGCAATGCCTCGAGAACCATGGAAGTGGAGCCACGCCATGACCCCAGACTGGTAGAGCCACTGGCATGCAATTTTGTAAGAGTCACTAGCATGTGACTCCAACTCTTGCCACCTGCAGCATGGGCTGCACCTGGCAAATCCTTGGGGGCAGGCGAAGGTGTGGAGGTGAGACCCTCACCCCAGTGGACCTGGAGGGCAGAGCATCAAGTCAAAGCTAGATGCAGTTCCTGGCTACCCTGGTCTACCTGCACATCCTTTCTGACCCCTTCATAAATGCCTGTCTGAATCCTCTCAACCCACAACTCCGCACACCATCTCCAGAGGCCTTCGCCTGATCCAGGGATATACAGTGCACTTCTCAGTTCCCCACCCCTTTGCTCACTTCTGCCATGGCTCCTCACACACTGGGTGGCAATTATTGATTTACAGGCAAATCTGCCTCCCCCTCTAGACAGTGAGCTCTTTGAAAGCATAGACTCTCTATTTTGTCTATGTCCTCAGCACCCAATGTAGGACCTAATGAATGTTTGAGGTAAAAAGATATGGATGGATGGATGGATGGAAGAAGGGATGAATGGGTGGAAGGAAGGAAGGAAGGAAGGAAGGAAGGAAGGAAGGAAGGAAGGAACGATGAATGGATAAATGGATGGTTAGGTGGATGGATGGGAAGATGAATGGAAGGAAGGATGAATGGATGGAAGAATGGATGGATGGATGGATGGATGGATGGATGGATGGATGGATAAATTGATGGATGGATGGATGGTGGATGGATAGATAGATGAGTGGAAGGAAGGAAGGAAGGATGGATGAGTGGAGGGTAAAGGCTCTGATTTTGAGAGCTCTTACTGATGGAATAATGGGAAGCACATAGAGGGAAGAGGTTTTTCTACATGGTGTCCAGGATATGCTCCATGGGTTGGCAAACACTGGGCTTCTCTCACATTCTTTCTTGCTCAAGAATCAGCAGAGGGGTATCATGGGAGATGAACATGACAGTGCCCTGAGCAGGCAGACCAGGTTCTGGATATGGCTGTTTGATTAAGCTGCTGCGTAATCTTAAGCAAGTCATGAAACCTCTCCAGACCTCAGATTTTTTATCTGTACTCTTAGACTAGATGAACTAGCACGGCCTTCTTTGCTCTAAAATGCTGACTGTCTGTTAAATGCTCCACGATGGAATGGTTTCCTTTTGGGTTGCTGAGTCAGGTGGAGCAGTTTTAGCCCCAGTTTTCCTGTCATTTGCTGTGTGACTTTAGGTAAATCGCCCGTCCTCTCTGAGCTTCTTTTCTCTAATCTTTAAAATGTGAATGTTAACAGTACTTACTTCACAGTGCTCTTTCAAGGATCAGAGACAACTCTGGAAGGACCACGTACATGTATTGTCACACAGTTTGCAGGTGACAGAGGAAGTGCCCATTAGCACTGTGTGGTGCATGTTTGGGGCCATCTGAGATGCCCTGTTTCTATCTGCACTGACTTTCCAAGGCCGAGGATCGTACTGATTCCAAGGGAAATCTGGGAGCAAGGCTGTGTGCACAATTTTATATTCTGTGCCCAGAACAAAGGCTCCTGGCAGAGGAGCTGAGTGGGAGCTGAAACCCAGCCCACGTGCCCCTTGCCAAGCCATGCTCTCTGGAGCAGAGCTGCATCTGTCTACGGGAGGGGGCACCATTTTGCTTACCCAAAAGGGCCATCTGCACACCACACCAAGTGCCTGTGGGATGACATCCAGGTGGGAACTGGGCAGACAGGAGGTGCCTTCTCCTAATTTGTATAAAGCTTCTCATGGGCTAGTGGCAGCCGAGCTCCTGAACACTGAAACAACTCCTGAAGTTCACATTCATGGCCTCAGCTGGCCACTTTAATCCCGGGTCTGGGAATCAAGTCCTTACCTGGATAGCCTTCCTGGTGCCTGCCCACCTGAGCGTGTGCCTGGGTCAGCTCACCTCCCCAGCCTCTTACAGCACCACCCATTATGATGCTCTTTCCTCTCTGGCTGGACCTCCCTGCCGAGAATGTATGGACCAGCATTCCCTCTGGGCACTATTCAGTCTGGCAGACAGCACCTCCTTTCCCCAGAGTCGCCGACCTGTCTCGTCTGCCCTGCTTAGGTCACTAACTCACTCTTTCAAAAAGGACTGATGTAGGGCATCACCTCTTCTTCATCCAGCATGTCACAGGGCAGGCAAGAGGACCTTGTCACAGAGGTGTTGCCTGTTGGGTCCTCTGGAAGCAGATGTGAGGAGGCACTCACTGTGCCAGAGGGTTATTAGGGGTAGACACCGGTGAACAGGAGGACCAGCAGGCAGGACTGAGCAGACAAGGAACCCAAGCTGCACTGCAGGCCCAGCAAAGCCTCGTCAGCCCCCTGGGGAGCTCTGGAGTGGATTTGTCTAGCAGAACTGGGCCACGATGGCTGAGTTGAAGCCCTTGCCTTGATCACTCATTGAAAGTGGACAATCCTGGGAAGGGCCCTTCCCTGCCCAGCCTGGGCTGAAGTCACCCTCTGAAGCCCCAGCAAGCCCTGAAGGAGTGGACATTGGCAGCAACAAGCTCTTACTAAAAGGGGACCTGGGTGGGGCATCTCTACTTGATGTCGAGTAGATAGTCTACTAAAAATTTTTTTTAAAAAAATTCCCCCACAAGAGCTGAGGAATTGCCTGCATCCCTCCTCTTTTTAAAGGAGATTTATCTCACCCGGCTTTTGAGCCAAGTAAAGGCAATTGCAACAACGCTGATTTCCTCGTAAGGCTTTCAAATTGCAGGTCTGCACCTCAGAGTTAGGAATGGTAAGTACTGACCTGGCAAAGACTGTCCCATGTGAAATGGGGAGGATTCCTCAGGAGGGGCTGCAAGAAGGGTGGTTTCCATCTGAGCACTGGCTCTCACCAGGTGCCAAGCAGGAGAGTGTGGCAGGTCACAGCCCACACCTGTCAGCTCAATAATTTAGAAAACTCGTGAGATCAACTTCATGCATTCAAAATATCCACTGGTGAATGGCAGGGATCCATGGTTACAGGTGTAACAAGCTGATCAGCGTTTCCAAAATAGAGCCACAACATATGGAGATGGAATCTGTCCTGATTTGCCCCTCCGGATTTGCCCAGCCTCCAGCGTGGGGCCATTTGTTGGATGGCAGCCAGAGCGCCCACCTGCTCCAGCCTCCAGCATGCCTTCCCCAGCTGGGCAATGCGGATGGGCACCACTGACTCACAGGCTGCCTAGGCTGCAGCAGCACAGTCCACATGTGCAGCCGGCCCCACACTGTACCGTACAGACTTGCCTCTAGCACAGAGGCTGCCTGAGCTGAGCCCACCTGCCAGGGAGCGGCTGGCAGCTCCTGCAGCAGAACATGACCTGGCTCCTCCTACAGCTTCTGGTCTCAAATGGAACACAGTGCATGGTTCTGGTTTCCCCAGAGGCACTCAGTGATTCAACATAGCCTCATGGAGAAGTTACCAACCATGAGGGTGAGCTTTAACCAGTGAGAGCCAGGAGAGCAGAAGGGGCTGGCTGATGAATTTCCTGCCCTTCCAGCACATCTCCCACCACCACCCTAATGGGTTGTTCTGTAATGCAGTGGTTCAGATGGCTTCCCCAGTGACATCCATGTGACTGTGAAGTCAGCTCCATCTTTCTTAGGGAGCTGTGGCCGGCCCAGCCATGCATTGCTTTGTGTTTGCTTTCCCCCTTTTCTGGACTCACTTCCCTTTCACCTCACCCTTACTTCTCTGGAATTGCAAACCCACCCTGATCCTCTTCCAAAAAATGCCTTGCCTCTTGTGCTATTCCTAGAGAAAGCTAAAGCCTTCATCTCATAAATGTACATAGCCAAGGAAAACATGGTGCATAATCTATGACGGCATCTGTAGAGTCTTCCTGTCTTTAATGATATAATTTGAGACAGCACAGGTTTTTCTTATGTCCTCAGGCTGTGTTGCAATTAGTGACTGATATGATTTGGCTCTGTTTCCCCGCCCAAATCTCACCTTGAATTGTACTCCCGTAATTCCCGTGTGTTGTGGGAGGGAGCTGGTGGGAGATAATTTGAATCATGGGGGCGGTTTCCCCCATTCTATTCTCATGGTAGTAAACAAGTCTCACGAGATCTGATGATTTTATCAGGGGTTTCCATTTTTGCATCTTCCTCATTTTCTCTTGACATCACCATGTAAGAAGTGCCTTTTGCTTTCCGCCATGATTCTGAGGCCTCTCCAGCCATGTGGAACTGTAAGTCCCATTAAACCTCTTTTTCTTCGCAGTCTCAGGTATGTCTTTATCAGCAGTGTGAAAATGGACTAATACAGTGATTACACAGTTGACTTATGCTCAGTGGCATGACAGGTTACAGGTCCATTGGTGGCATCACAAATCTCATTATGAACAGTGTGTTATGGGTTCAATTGTGCTTCTCCTCAAATATATGTTGAAGTCTTAACTCCTGGTACCCTACTTGGAAATAGGGTCTTTGCAGGTGTAATCAAGTTCAGATAAATTATGAATTGTGTTGGACCCTAATTCAATACAACAGATGTACTTGTAAGGCTCGTGTCTCTATTCCCACCCAAACCTCTCAAGGCAGGAGAAGGGAGGATTCTTCTCTGGGAAAATGTATGGCATCTCATGTCAGTTCCTCCCCTTATTTTTCCCAAGTTATTTAACCACTCTGAGTCTGTATATAAATCTACAAACTGGATATAAAGATGTTGTGAGTGCAAAAGAAAGCATGAATGTGAAAATTCTTCAGAAACCAAAAGGCATGGTGCAGTGTTCATCATTATTGCTATCACTGTGGCCAGCCAACCCATCTGTGTATGAACAACTTTGGCTTCTTTCAAAATTGAAAGAAAGGCCAGGCATGGTGGCTCATGCCTGTAATCCCAACACCTTGGGAGCCTGAGGTGGGCGGATCACCTGAGGTCAGGAGTTCAAGACCAGCCTGGCCAACATGGCGAAACCCTGTCTCTACTAAAAATACAAAAATTATCTGGGCATGGTGGCATGTGCCTGTAATCCCAGCTACTCGGGAGGCTAAGGCAGGAGAATCGTTTGAACTCAGGAGGGGGAGGTTGCAGGGAGCCAAGATTACGCCACTGGACTCCAGCCTGGGCGACAAGAGAGAAACTTGGTCTCATTAAAAAAAAAAAAAAATTGGAAGAAAAACTCTGATGCCATGTGCAACTATGTCCCTTAAGACCACAACCTTCTCAGGAATTCACTTATCACTGAATATCCAATTGGTTGCAAAGCTCCCTAAAATAACTTATCATAAACAGAGCCTCTAAAGTTCTCTGTCCCTTGTTTTGCTTTATATGAAATAACTATGAAGATAAAAGCAACTGTTAACAGACAACCTCTTCCTACCTACAGAAGATTCTCTCGTGTCAAGGGGAGCACAGTAAAATATTCTCAGATGAGGCATTCGTGTGTGGGGTTATGGGCCCATTATTGAACAAAGTAAGTGTTTGCAGCTCACCAGGCATCTGTCAGTGTGCTTGCTGAAATCAAACATGTAAACTCAGAGGCATTCGCCCAGATAAACACCACCTGCCTCTGCATTTTAAAAGATCACTTTTTAATCCCTCCAAGTCAGAAATTTTCTTCCTAGACACCAACTGCTTCTTGAGGAACAGTTTTTGGGAGAAGAGTGGAATCCCACTCTCATTTCAGCCCAGTACTTTGGCAGGTGCTAATTACATCCTGGATCAGAGAGAAACTTCTGCACACTTCAGCATTGGGGGAGGTGGCAATTGCAGCTCAGCAGGCAATGAGTGGATGAGAAATTGCTAAAAAGCCTTTCTGGCCAAACATGGGGGCTGGGGAGGTGTGGGTCATGGGCTGTTTCCCTTGGAAGGAAGGGAGCCATTGCTGTAGCTCCCCACTGTCAGCAAATAGACGGGCTCTCCTCGTGTCTCCAGAGCCCCTAGGACCATCCAGGCCATTGGAGGAAGCCCCCAGACTTGCCAGCTTTCCAACTCTCAATAAGCTACTTCTTTCTTCTCCGTCCACCAGAAGAGTGACATCTGTTGAATGGTCAGAGTGCATGATCCCCAGTTGGCCATTCTGAAAACAGAAGGTCATTTCATAGATTTGTGGTGGTACTGCTGGGCCTGACAGGTTGGGCTGCCTTGACCTATCCCACGTAGTGTGCAGACGCTGAGATTTCTCTGCGGAAGTATTTATGTGTTTGATTCCAGGGTGTTGCCTGGATCTCTAGAGTTGCTGGAGGTGTTGTGCAATGTACAGAATATAGATGATATTACTTTTTAAAATATTTTTGGGAAAAACACTGATTCCAAAATACATCTGGCCCTGAGGAATTGTCAACTTGTACTTGGTGGTATTTGAGACCTGCCTTGACCATCTCACCTAGACTCAGAGGAACACTTCCCAGGCAAACAAGAGCACAGCCTGGGCGTTTGCCTGATGCCCTCCACATTAGCTGTTCCTCCCATAAAGTTGCTCAAGGAGAAGGATAAAGTGAACACATCTGGCTGTACCTCTCATTTGCTGCATCATTTCCCCATTGAGGACTCAGTTTCCCCATCTTCAAATGAGAAGTTCTACTTTCTAACATCTAGTCCTTGTGTGCCGTTGAGTCCCAAAGCACCAACTGTGAAACTCAGTGTCATGGACTGAAGTTTCTGTCCCCCCAGAACTCATATACTGAAGCTCTAACACCTAATACAGCTGTAGTTGGTGACGGGGCCTCTAGGAAGTAATTAAGGTTAAATGAGGTCATACACGTGTGCCCTTATAAGAGACACCAAGGCAGGCACAGTGGCTCACGCCTGTAATCCCAACACTTTGGGAGGCCAAGGTGGGTGGATCACTTGAGGCTGGAGTTTGAGACCAGTCTGGCCAACATAGTGAAACCCCATCTCTAATAAAAATACAAAAATTAGCTGGGTGTGGTAGTGTGTATCTGTCATCCCAGCTACTCAGGAGGCTGAGGCAGGAGAATCACTTTAACCTGGGAGGTGGAGGTTGCAGTGCACTGAGATTGCACCACTGCACTCCAGCATGGGTAACAGAGTGAGACTCCGTCTCAAAAAAAAAAAAAAAAAAAAAAAGACTCCAGAGAGCTCAACCTCTTTCTGTGCACATGCATGGAGGAAACGCTGTGAGCATGTGGGGCACAGAGAACGAGACCCGAGGATATGGTGCCTGGCATGCTGGGCACTTCTGAATGTGAGGAAATTGGAAGCCTTAGAAGGTGCCTCACAGCCAAGGACTTTCTAATCTTCTCTTGCTTCTTGCCCACCTCTCCCCACCCCTGCCCCAGCATAGAAGGGGCACTCTGGAATTTCCTTATTTGATTTTGGAAATCAGATTAAGCACAGGGAGAAGATTAACCACAGGGAGAAGATTAATCACAGGGAGAAGAGGAGAGACCAGGAGTCATCACCACTCCCCGAGAGAATTTCATCTACTCTTCTGAGGGCAGCTGGAGACATCACCTGGGAGACTCTATCTGCATAATTAGACAACCTTTGTTCACAGTGAAGTTCCACCCCTCACCTTCCCACCACGTCCTCCAGAGCAGAGAGGAACTTCGTCCCAGGACATTGTTCTTTGGGCTCATTCGTTTACTGAAAGTCATTTACTGCCCCTCGCAATTGCCTACAACCCCATTTCCCTCTCCCTTATGAAGAGGGTATTTAAGCCTCAGCCACCGGGTGCTCCTTTGAATCTCATATTTTCTGTGGCCCTGTGCTTATGCACATTAGCAACTTTGAATGCCTTTCTTCCTCCTATTAGTCTGCATATTGTCAGTTTGTTCAAACCTTCAGAGGAAAAGTTTGAACTTCCCTACAGGACACAGAAGAATGGCAGCCATCTGCAAGCAAGAAAGAGAGGCCTCACCAGAAACCAAATCATCCAGAACATTGACCTTGAACTTCCAGCCTCCAGAACTGTGAGAAAATACATTTCTGTTGTTTTAGGACACACAGTCTATGGTATTTTGTGATGGCAGTCCAGGCTGACTGATACGCACAGTGTGTTTGCCTTTCTAAGAAAAAAAAAATCCATAAAGTGCTGGTGAGATTTTAATTAAAAACCACAACAAATAAAATCTGAACTTGGATTTTAATTGTAAAGGATTAATCTGTATTCCATGGCTAGAGGAAAATGAATCAAGTTTTAGGAAAATCTAAGCAGCTAAACCCTTGAGTTGGACAACAGTTGGACCAGAGTCACTGCCCGATGCCAGGACTGGATGTGAGGGATGGTTTCCCAGCAGCACTAGTGTGAGACCATGGCCGAGAGGGAGACCAGGCTCAGACTGAGATACAGAGGACTCCTCCCATCACACTTCAGCTCAGGACCCCAGGATGTTTTCTGTGGATCTTCCTGAAATTAAGAAGTGGATTTGCAGTTAACACAGAAACAGCAGAAAGAAAAAAGAGGATATACATATCTCAGTTACAATGGAGGAGAGATTCACTGCAAGCAGCAGAGCCTGGTTTTGTATGCTGCCCTGACGGCTTCAGAAACCCCACTCCTCCCGTTGTGTGGTTCAACCATCCACTGATTTTTTCTTGTTCTCAGGAGCCCTACCTTTTCCTGCCCTTGAATAAATGTTTGCAGGAACAGCTATCCTCCCATGCAAATGCACACCTCTTTCTCTACAGGCAGCCAGAGAGAAAATCTTGAGTTTGGGGTTAGAATAATATGTCATCTGAGCTGATTCTCTAAAGGATTCCATTACAAAAAGTCCCCTAAATGATAATTGCAGACTTTGTCCTGTTATCAACCACCCCCACCACCCTCCAAGCAGCTGGGCTTAAAATTGCTTGCTGACTGATTCCCTGGGGTTTTCTGTGTAACTCTTCCATCTCCAGTAACATTGCACATGTGTACACATGTGTGCATACACACGCATGCACCCTAAACCCACAAATATTTATTGAATGCTTGTGTAAGACAGTGAAGGCCTTGTGGAAAGTGTACAACGTGATACCTGCCCTCAAGCAATGATGATCCTGTTGGAGAGTGTGTAAATCTATGAAAAAACAATTTGCAAAGCAAGAGTTAAATATTACCAGCCCCAAGGGAAGAGAGCACAGCTTAATCTTTAATAAAGCTGTCACCTCTGACCCACTGGGTTCTCACAACAGCTCTGAGAAATGCTCATGGCAAAGGCTGCAGAGTGATGAGGGAAGGACCGGAGGGGTTAAGCCATGTGGATTCGCAACACAGAAGGAAGATTGGCCTCGCCAAGCCATCAGCAGGAATGAACAACAACCAAGCGCCGTCTCATTTGCAGTCTTGGCAGCTTGTCTGTACCAAATAAACAACTTAACAAAGAGACCTTGATTTTGATGGTTTGAAAATGGGAGCAGGGTTGATTTATCCAGTGTCTGGCTTTTGCAAAAATCATGCCATTTGAGCTTTCGAGCACTCTGTTCCCCCATCTCCTGGGGTAAATTGACTTTTAAATGAACACAGTTAAATACCCAAGTCTCTGTAACCAGGACAAAGGCTAAAAAGTGCGCCTCCTTCCTACACAAGCCACATCAATTTCAGAAAGCACTTTCTCTCGGACCATAGTACATAGCCCTTTCCGGCCCCAGCCAGCAGGACAGAGCCCGTAGAGCCAAAGCCTGGGGTCAGCAGACTCAGGGGCTGAGGAGGTGGGACAGGAGCTTCTGATTTAGAGGAGGGGAATGTTGAGAGAACCATTTCCCCACCTGCTGCTGTCATCTCCTCTCCTTCCCACTTACTCTTGCACACATAAAGGGAAAAGGATTGAGTTCTTAGAGCAGCGGGTTCCAGTCTGTGGCCTGGGGACTCTTGGGGGGCTGTTGGCAGGACTCTCATGTGCAGGATGCTGATCGCTCTATCTGATCATCCATCTACCTGCCCACTCCCTTGTCGCCCCACCAGACATCAGATAAGTCCCCTGCCCCAACCCATGCGTGCTGTGCTATACTGGATGCTGCTGAGAAGACAGATGTGAATCTGATAAGGTCCCTGCTGTCAAGGCCACAGAGTGGCCTGTGGAAAACATAAGGCCTGCTCACTGGTCTGAAGCACTGTACAGTCAGACAGATCCAGGTTCAAATCTTAACTCTACCATACAATAGCTTTGTTTCCTGGGGCCTCAGATTCCTCATTGGCCAACGTCCCAGTCAAGTAAGTGAAACTGAAATGACCCTGCCTGAGCATACAGTAGATACTCAATAAATGTTAATCCCCTTTCTCCTTCCCAGGAGAGGATTAAACGATTACCTAAGACTGGCCTACAGGACTGAAAATGGAGATTAAGACAGAGCAAAGCATGACAGAATTGGGAAAGACATTTTCTGCCTCACCTAAGAATTTTATTCTATTATGGAAAGGAAGCTGCTGGCCCACTCGTGCCCAAAGCATTGTAGTGTAGCCTCCCTCTTCTCCCGATGTCATAACCATGTGTTCCTAGCACCTAGACACATGGTGGACGTTAGTGGGTATTTCATTAAATGAGGTTCTTCTGGTGTTTCCCAAGTCAAAAGCAGCTCTGCACCCTGCATTGCTGTGTTCCCATCTCAGCAATCCTGTGCATTATTTTGTTTTGGAAAGATCCAAAAACAAGAGAGAAATAAACTTCTATCACGCAGACAACCCAGGGAGGGAGTGATCTGTTATGAGGGAACTCAGTTTCTGCTAGGCCTTGTGTTCACAGTTATATGCGGTTTCCAGCTTAGTTTTCCTAATGATGATGGAAGAGATGACAACTATCCCAGTTTTACAGAGAAGAAAAATAATTTCAGAAAGGTGACATGATGACAGACTCCCAGGCCAGTGCTCCTGTTCCACAGCTGTTCCACAGCTGCCTTTTCTGATGGCTGTGAGTTGTGGGGTGAAAGTCCTGGGGAGGGGAGCGGTTCTCTAATTCCAGCTACTCGGGTGGCTGAGGCAGGAGAATCGCTTGAACCCAGGAGGTAGAGGTTGCGGTGAGCGGAGATCGCACCACTGCACTCCAGCCTGGGCAACAAGAGTGAAACTCAGTCTCAAAAAAAAAAAAAAAAAAAAAAGTTAAGATCCATAAGATCCAGCCATTCTACTCCTAGAGGAAAAAATATAGATGTCCATGTCAGGGAGGGGAACAACACACACTGGGCCTGTTGTGGGGGCAGGAGGAGGGAGAGCCTTAGGACAAATAGCTAATGCATGCGGGTCTTAAAACCTAGATGACGCGTGGATAGGTGCAGCAAACCACCATGGCACATGTTTACCTATGTAACAAACCTGCACATCCTGCACATGTATCCTGGAACTTAAATTAAATTTTAACAATGTATAGATAGATGTCCATGTAAAGACTTGTGCATGGATGTTCAGAAGAGCTGTATTTGTAATAGTCCCAAATTGGAAACAGCCCAGATGTCCTTCAGCAGGTGAAAGAATGAACACACTGGCATATCCACACCAGGGAATACCACTCGGCAAGGAAAAAGAGGGAATGGCGGACACAGTCAACAACATGGATCACACTCAGAGGTATAATCTAAGAGAAAGAGGTCAGATACAAAAGGCTGTTGTATGATTGCCTTTATGTGCCACTCAGAAAAAGGCAAAACCACTACGGACAGAAATCTAAGCCACTGTTGCCAGGAGCTGGGGATGGGAAGAGTGATTGAGTTCAAACGGGATGAGAGTGATTGCCTGGGGGTGATGAAAATATTCTGTCTGGATTGTGGATTGTGGTGGTGTTGACACAACTCTATACATTTTGCAAATCTTACAAAACTGTCCACCTAAACTTCACAGTATGCAAATTACACCTCAACAAACCTGACTTTAAAATTTTTTAAGTATTATCATTACCATATTCAGCGATGGTTTCCTCCTTTGTTTTTTTTCAGCAAAAGCTTATCACTAAAATGAGAGAGAAAGAGCACTATATATACCAATTTCTGCTGATTAATCCATGACTAAATGCCATATTTTTGTATGGAGGGCTATAAATAAAGATTTCTATCACACACACGGTGCATGCGTGCACTGTACCTGATGAGGAACTTTTAGAGCCCCTGCCTCTATGACAGTCGCTGGCACAGAATGGAGATGAGGAAAGTGGCTGTTATCACGCTCATGATGCTGTTTCTCATGCTCGTGTCACTCGTCACAGCCACAGACACATGCGGAAGGCCGGCAGGGCCAGTATTGTCATTGCTTCTGTTTTATAAATGTGAAAATGAAGTGAAAGATCTTACCAAAGGTCACACAGCAGGTCCATGGCAAACCCTGAACTTGAATCCATGTCTTTATACCACAGACAAAGTCATACATTTCCATTCATCTTCTCTCCAAAAGCAAGAAAGTGAAAGCCAGGCGGGAGGCGGGGGTATGGACTTAATTGTAAGCCCTGTCGAGGGAAAAATTCATGGGCAGGAAGTAAGCTTGTTACAGACCGTGGTCTGTTCTGGGAGCTTCCGCAAACCAGCTCTGGTGAATCTGAAAAGGCGGCCCACTCCTTCGCACCGGGAGCCTGTGAGGTGGTGCGGGCCCAGATGTGACCAGGACACATTGGACGTTGCTCAGCTGTGGCCTCCACACCAGGTCATGAGGCAGACAGAATTCCTGGGAGTTTGACGTCCTGGACCCAACCCGGCCCAACCCACACTGGCTGCATTTTGAAGCCACCAGGCAGCCCCTGGGCCCAGGACAGCCTGGGAAGGGAGGGCTCGATGAACAGGCCCCCACCCTCGTCCCTCCTGTGTCCCCGTTCTGCCGCCGCCTCCTTTGCCAGGGCCTCAGGTGGCGCCAGACTCCCCTTCCTGCCCTAGAGGCCTCCTCTACGGCCCTGTCCCCATGGGGAGCTCCATCCTGTTCACCACAGGAAGCATTTCCCAAAGGGAGCTGCTCCAGCCACCAGGTCTGAGGGATGGTGGGTGGGGCGGGTGGGGAGGGGGCATTTTCAGAAAGAGTTCTGAGGAAAAAAATGACTTCTGTGGGAAATTCCAGGTTGAAGCGTCATGGGTTGAATCGTGCCCCCTCCGAAAGCTTTGTTGAGATTCTAACCCCCAGTGTTACTTACCCCTAGAGGGTCGTGACTGCAAGTTGTCCAGGTTCTTGGCGTTTTGAACGAAGAATTGGACAAAACGCCCAGCAAAGCAAAGAAAGAATGAAACAACAAGAGAACGAAAGGAGGGATTTATTGAAAATGAAAGTACACTCCACAGTGTGAGAGTGGACTGAGCAGCGGCTCAAGAGCCCAGATCTGGAATCTTCTAGGGTCCAAATACTCTCTACACGTTTCCCATTGGCCACTTGGTGATCATATTATGTAAATGAAGTGCTGGCCCACAGTTGGTTGCTTTCTGCAACCAATCAGAAGCTGAAATGAAGTTACCAAGATCTGCTCGTGTGCAAACATCTGATTGGCTGCAAAAAGCAACCAATCAGAGGCTAAGATGAAGTTGCAAAGTTGCATTTCTATGCAGATGAAGACTCAGCGGCCCGGCAATCAGTCTGACTGGTTGCGGAAAACCAATTTCCCATCTGTGGTGCAGAAAAGGTGGGGGTTTTGCAAAGGGAGTAGCCTCTGGTCCTTTTGTTACTTAGTCCTGGAAAGTTAGGTTTTTCCTTTCAATTTAGTTCTAGGAAGTCGGCTTGAAACGGCCTTAGGTTCCCTGCCTCCAAACCCTATTCTCCTGCCTCACCAGCACCTCAGAAGGTGACCTTCACTGGAAACAGGTTTGCTGAAGATGTAATTAGTTAAAATAAGATGTCCTGCTGCACTAGGGTGCGCCCTTAATCCAGTGCGACTGTGTCCTTAGGAGAGAGACACACACAGACACATGAGGACAGAAGCAAGCCTGAGGTGCCACGGATGCCACAGACGTCACAGACACCATGGACTGTCAGCCACCAGCAGCTGGAGGAGCAGGAAGGACCCTCCCTAGGCCTCCAGATGGGGCATGGCCCTGCCGACTCCTGGATCTCAGACTTCCGGCCTCCAGAACTGTGAGAGAATTGATGTCTGTTGCTCAAGCCCCAGCGTGGTGCTTTCTTACAGCAGCCCCAGGACACTGGGACACTGGGACACTCACACACACAACGTCCATAACCATTTTACTTTTCAGAGACTTGAACAAGCTAACCTGCAAGAAGTTCCAAGAAGGAGGAGGCAATCACCCCGTTGTCTCCATTTATTTTACCACAAACCTTTTTACTCAAAAAAACTCAGTGTGCCATGAAACGTACTATGAGAAGTGGGGGTCTTTGGCATGCATCTGTGGTACCCCAGGAAGGTGACATAGAAGGAGGGGCCAGGCAGGGACCACAGAGTCTGGGTGCCCCTCCAGAGAGGGTGTCCCACCAAGCCACAGGCCAACACCAGGCCCCGCAGAGACCCCTGCTCGTGCTCAGTGAATGAGTGGGCACTCCGACTAGCAGGAATTTCATCCTATTGACAGACAACCGACCCTCTGCCTCTGGACCAGTGTAGGGGTTCGCCCCAAAGGGAGGCCCCACCAGATATTTGCTCGCCTCCCTGGCCTCGTCTCCCAGGCCTCCCCAGCCCCTTGCCCACCCCAGGCTTCCGTGACACCAAGCTGTCACATGCCTTGCCTTCTCTGCTCTGGGCCTTCTCACACATTGTTCCTGCTGTCTAGAATGACCCCCTACTCTCACCCCAATTCCACCTTTTGTCTGCTGACTGGATTGCCACTCATTCATTAAGGCCAAGTTCAGGGACTATGGACGCCCCTCTCAGGCCACACCTCCCCATCCTCTGCCAGCACCTTCCACAGTGAGGGCCCTGACAGCTCCTCCACCCTGGTGTCCAGGCAGCTTCTCGCAGTGAAGAGAAGATGAACTTCAACATGGCGGTAGCAGTTCACGCTGACCTTCTCCCTTGGCCTTGGGCAACTTGCTTTGCCTCTTCAAATTTCTGTTTTCTCATCGATAAACATTATCTATGAGCCAGATGTTTGTGAAAATAAAATAGCGTATTACTGATAGGTGCTGGACATCTAGTCGGTGTAAATAAAATCGCGTTGTTATACTGTTGGTAACATAGGATTTGTCCAGGGGCAGCTGGACCGGGAGTTCCTTGAGGACAGAGGCGGTGGGTGTGTTGCTCCTCTCTGCAGCCGAGCCCCCAGTCCTCCCAGACTGAATGTTTGCTGACTGCATGAGGGAGCCATCCCCTTGGAGGCTCAGCAGGGTGTGGGCTGTGTTGTCAGCCCTTCCTCCTCCTGTTCACAGCCTTCCCTTAATGACTCAGGAGCACTCCTGGCACCATCCCCTCTTACAACACACTGCCTTGCTCCAGGGTTGGCGATGGGATCGTTCCCCCCAGCGCCTAGAGCCTAACAGCACCTAGAGCACTGTGATTCTGCGTCTGATTCTGAGTCGTGGGGACATGAGCATCAGGGGTCTCCCCCAAGCACTCCATTTAACATTCACCACCACGCTGGCACATCAGCCGAGCAGATAGCATTTCCTATCTCAGAACGTTCTTGTCATTTGTTTAAGCAAGTTGAAAACTGTTGCACCAGATCCCACTGAAAGGAAGTACTCAGAAGTCAGGTGGGTTGGGAAGTCGGGGAAGAAGGTCCCTCCCTTTACATGTTGTAATTTTTTCTGTTTTCTAAATTTATTTATACTGGATGTTCTAACATGCTGATAAAAGCCATCTACAAAAACATGCATTCATTAAACAGATATTGGGTATCTTCTATTCACCAAGCTCTGTAATGGGGTAATGGAGGCAAAATTAAAATTAAAAATTCCTACCCTTAATAAATATATTGATTAAGGTACATATTAAATGGCTAGAACAAAAACGCCCCTACAGACAATGACCCAAATCCTATCGGAGTTTGTTTTTCTCTTTTGTAACAGTCCCAAGGTGACTTCCACTCCACAAGGGCATTCCAGGAATCAGCTTCCTTCTATCTTTTTTTTCTTGCTGAGGTATAACTTACATGCAATAGGCACATAAATCTTAAAAGAACGGCTCAATCAATTTTTATGTGTGTATACACCTGTGTAACCACCATCCAAGTCAAGGTACAGAACTTTTCAGCACTCAGGCTAGGCACAGTGAGTCATGTCTATAATCCCAGCACCTTGGGAGAACCAGGTAAGAGAATCACTTGAGGTCAGGAATTCAAGAACGGCCTGGGAAATCTAGTGAGACCCTGTCCCTACAAAACATAGAAAAAATTACCTGGGCATGGTGGCATGCACCTATAGTCCCAGCTACTGTGGAAGCTGAGGCAGGAGGATCACTTGAGCCCACGATGTTGAGGCTGCAGTGAGCTATGATTGTGCTACTGCACTCCAGCCTAGGCTACAGAGTAAGACCTTGTCTAAAAAAAAAAAAAAAGAAAGAAAGAAAAGAAAAGAAAAAGAAAAAGAATGCTTCCAACACTCAAGTTCCTCCTGTCTTATTGCTTTGTAATACCCTATGGTGTTATCTTCATTCCACAACAAAAACTCACTCATTTTATCACCTCTACATTTCAACCCACAGGAAAGAGAGAGAAAAAGGAGGAAGGCATGTAATTCTCTAATTTAAAAAACAAATGGTGATCTGGAAGTTGCAGAGATTGCTTCTTTCACACTCTATTAGCTAATTCTTAGTCATATGACTATATGAGCTATAAGGGTAGCTGGGGAAAATTGCCTCTAGTTGGGCAACCACATATGCCAAATAAATTCCTGATTTTTTATTACTAAGAGGAAGTAGGTGTTATTTCCCTTTTATAGATGAAGAATCTGAAGATCGGAGAGATGAAGTGGTTTGCTTTAGCTGAACTGAATTATAAACCAAAGTTTGTCTGATCCCAAAGTTAGTTTCCTAACACTTGTCTTTAAATTAACAGAAAGGCCAGGCGTGGTGGCTCACGCCTGTAATCCCAGCACTTTGGGAGGCCAAGACAGGCAGATCACCTGAAGTCAGGAGTTCAAAACCAGCCTGGCTAACATGGTGAAACCCTGTCTCCACTAAAAATACAAAATTAGCTGGGCATGATGGCATGTGCCTGTAATCCCAGCTACTCGGGAGGGTGAGGCAGGAGAATCACTTGAGCCCGGCAGGCTGAGGTTGCAGTGAGCCAAGATTGTGACACTGCACTCCAGCCTGGAGTGCAATAGAGCCAAACTCCATCTCAAAATAAATAAATAAAGGCTGGGCATGGTGGCTCACGCCTGTAATCCCAGCACTTTGGGAGGCTGAGGTGGGTGGATCACCTGAGGTCGGGAGTTCAAGGCCAGCCTGACCAACATAGAGAAACCCCATCTCTACTAAAAAAACAAAAATTAGCCAGGCATGGTGACACATACCTGTAATCCCAGCTACTCAGGAGGCTGAGACAGGAGAATTGCTTGAACCCAGGAAGCAGAGGTTGTGGTCACCTGAGATTGTGCCTGGGCAACAATTGCAAAACTCCATCTCAAAAAATAATTAATTAATTAATTAACAGAAAGTTTCAGTTGAGACACCTATATCTAAGAATACTTAAGCCATTAGCATAGACATAATAGCCTTAAGTTCTGTAGCAGAGCAATTCAGAAACAATTGAAGTTTGTATAAAAATTTCTGTTAAGTTTCGACTTCCAGTATGGTGACATGAGTAGCTCCTGGACCTGCTCCCCAGTGAAACTGGTGAACATTATTTTTTTAAAAAACCAACCATTTAAATTCTCTGGTAATAGTCCCGAGGGCATAGAGCAAATGAAACATTTACTCAAGAAAATCTGCAAGAACTCAGTAAGAAGAGTGAAAATTTGTGGTATTTGAACCACGACTTACTCGCTCCTCCCCTAGTTCCACCTCAGAGTGACTGAAATTCCACTCCAGACAGGTGCAGCCAAGAACACAGAGCTCTGTCTGGCTCACCCACCGCAACACACAGCTCTTAGTTGGAGAGCTATGGTGTCTTCCTGCTTGCCCGGAAGGAACAAGATGTCAGCATTTCTCATTCTGCCCCCAATCCCTTGTGGCAGAGGCAAAGCTCTGGGCCAGTACAGCTGAAAGGAGGAGGCTTCCTCCAAGCTGAGGCAATGCCAAACACAATGGAGGCTGTGGTGAAAAGCAATTAGGAGAAGACTAGTAGATTCATTAAAGATATAAGCTAAGCCATAGGTTGGCTAGTTTTCCAGCAAGAACCAGGAAAAGAAGCAGATAAAAAGATCTCTCCTAGAGTAAGAACAAATCTGAAACACTGACCTTAAAAACTATCCCTCAGAGGCTGGGCGTGGTGGCTCATGCCTGTAATCCTAGCACTTTGGGAGGACGAGGTGGGCAGATCATCTGAGGTCAGGAGTTTGAGACTAGCTGGGCCAACATAGTAAAATCCCGTCTCTACCAAAAATACAAAAATTAGCCAGGCGTGGTGGCTTATGCCTGTAATCCCAGCTACTCGGGAGGCTGAAGCAGGAGAATTCACTGGAACCCAAGAGGCAGAAGCCGAGATCGCGCCACTGCACTCCAGCCTGGATGACAGAGCAAGACTCCATCTCAAAGAAAACACAAACAACAACAAAAAGCTATCCCTCAGAGAGGTTACACCCTATCAGTCCTTGTGTGCCACCATCCCCCTCTTTCTCGGTGCTACCTAGAGTGGTGGCAGCCATCTCTTACTTGGCATCATGGCCACCCTCAGACCCCTTGTGAAACTCAAGATCATAAAAAAGAGGACCAAGAAGTTCATCCAGCACCAGTCAGACATATGTCAAAATGAAGCATAACTGGTGGAAACCCAGAGGTATTGACGACAGGGTTTGTAGAAGGTGCAAGGGCCAGATCTTGATGCCCAACATTGGTTATGGGAGCAACAAAAACACAAAGCACATGGGGCCTAGTGGCTTACAGAAGTTCCTGGTCTACTATGTCAAGGAGATGGAAGTGCTGCTGAAGTGCAACGGAGTTAAGGACAGCAGAGGCCACACCACGATCAAGAGCTGGCACTGCCTATCCTTGGAGTGAGCTCTGTGCTGGAACGTAGCTTGTGCTGGTGCCAGGAGGGCACAGGAAGGAGTGTGAAGGTTGCTTGTTTGTTTGTGAGAGGAAACATCTAAGGAAACAGAATTGACTTTATCATCATCACTTCTTATCAGCTGTCAAAGATAACTGTGGGCCTCATGAGGTATGGGACCAAGTGACTGCTTTTCACCTATAATCTGGAAACACCCGTCAGGCCAGGAGAACGGGAAATGAGCCATGGAGTGAACGTTTGCCTGATGCACAGCCAGGATCGAGTCATTCTAAGATGCTCTAATTTACTCTGCTTGAGAAATCCCCTGAGAAACTTCTCTTGGGAAGCCACAGTTGCCTCTGTTCCTGGCCCTACCTTTTCTCATCAGTGACTTTATCATCTCACCAAATGGAGGCACTCAGAAGGCAGACGAGTCAGACGGCTGTTACCCAGTGAAGGCCTTGCTGTCACTCTAAAATGGACTATGATGGGTGGGTGGGTGGGTGGGTGGGGTGAAGATCTTGGCACAGCCCCTAATCCTCTCAAGGATGGATTTCTCTACAGGGCACAGGGAGCCGGTGAGCTGGAGGGTGGGGGTCAAGCCACAGAAGGGGCAGCATCAGCTGCTTCTGCCAGCCTCAGGATGACCACTTTTCCTGCTGGCCTGGCTAATTTTATGCACCCGCCCCTCACACCAGAGAAGTTGAGGTTGTTGGTTGGGGGAAAGAAGGGAGAAAAAAAAACTGGTCCCTGAAATGGCTCTCACAGTCTGTATCTGGAAAGCACCAATGGCATTTTCTGCCAAAATGCTACCCAGCAGGTTTTAAATGTCACACAAGCATGTCTCCACATCAGTGATACGTCTGAGTCTGCAGTGCTGGTCAGAGGCAGTTCAGCCCAACAGCAGGCACTGGGGCTGTCATGTTAACACTCATATCCCTGGTGCCTCCCACGGGGCTGGCACAGAGCTGGTAGTCAATAAAGATTTTCTAAATGATTTAATGAATGAAACAACAACAACAAAAAGCTATTCCTTAGAGAAGCCCAAATTTAATTGAATCAGTCAATAGAGCAACCTAGGGCATTGTTGAAAACAACAGGGAAGTCAGCCAGCAATTTGTGGAGTTTAACAACATGTGGCTGTGGTCAGGGAAAAAGACAATCAAAGAGAGCCCTGTCAAATCTGCTGCTAACCCAGGGTAACTGTGCATATGCCCAAGGCTGTGCCTCTGAGGAGCAACATCAGAGGCTTTAACTTGTGGGGACTGGAGGGTGGACTTCACAGCCAGTCACTAAACAAATAAACAATCAAGTATTACTAACAAGCCCCAGAGGAGAAGAGAACCCATCTCTACAGTTGCTGTATTATTTACAATGTCCCATTTCCAACAAAAAATTATGACATGTGAAGAAACAGGAAAATCTGACCCATATATGAGTGGAAAAGCAGGCAACACAAACTGAGAGCAACCAGCTATCAGATTTGACAAAGACTTCAAAGTAGCCCTTATAAATATATTCAAATAACTAAAGGAAATCATGATTATAGTAAAGTAAACCATGATTAAAGTAGGGTAAAGGAAGGTGTGATGACAATGTTGAATGAAATAGAGACTATTGATATAGACTAAAGAGATGGAAATTCTTAAAAAGAACCAAATGGAAATCCTGGAGTTGAAAAGTAATAACTGGAATGACATTTTCACTAGATGGGCTCAAAAGATTTATTTGAACTGGCAAAAGAAAGAATTACCAAACTTGAAGATGGATCAATAGAGGTTATGCAATTTGAAGAAAAGAGAAAAAGAAAGAATGAAGAAAAATGAACAGAATCTCAGGAAAATGTGGAACACCATTAAATGCATCAACATATGCATAATGAGAGTCCCAGAAGGAGAAAAGAAAAAGAAAAAAGCAGAAAAATTATTCAAAGACATAATAGCTGAAAACTTCCTAAATTTTATGAAAAACATTAATCTACACATCCAAGAAGCTCAACAAATTCCACATAGGATGAACACAAAGACATCCACAAACAGACACATCAAAGGAAGTCACAACATGATCAACAGCTGACTTCTCATCAGAAACAATGGAGGCCAGAACACAGTGGACAACATTCAAAGTACTGAAAGAAAACAGCTGTCAGCAAAGAATCCTGTGTTCATTAAAGCTGTCTTTCAAAAATAAAGACATTCTCAGATCAACAAGAACAGAGAATCCATTGCTAGCAGACATGTCTTAGAAGAAATGCCAATATAAATTCTTACGACTGGGCCAGACACAGTGGCTCACACCTGTAATCCCAGCACTTTGGGAGGTTGAGGTGGGTGGATCACAAGGTCAGGAGTTTGAGACCAGCCTGGCTAACATGATGAAACCTGGTCTCCACTAAAAATACAAAAATTAGCTGGGTTTGGTAGCATGAGCCTGTAATCCCAGCTACTCAGTAGGTTGAGGCAGGCAAATCGCTTGAATCTGGGAGGTGGAGGTTGCAGTGAGCCAAGATCATGCCACTGCACTCCAGCCTGGGTGACGGGGCTATTCTGTTTTTGTTTTTTTTTTTGTCTTGAAAAAAAAAATTCTTATGACTGAAAGTAGGTAAGTCAATACCATAGTTCAAATCCACATGATAAACAAAGACCATGAGTATAGATAATTATATAATTATAAAAGACATTATAAATACATATTTCTTTTCCTTTCTTAACTGATTTAAAAAGCAATTATATAAAACAATATGTACTTACTTGTACTGTTGAGCCTAACCATGTAGAAATGGAACATATTCATAAATAACAGCACAAAGGAAGTGGGTGGGAAAACAGCTGTATTGAGCTAAGGCAATAACTCCCTATGGTAACTCAATTTACAGGAACAAATGGAGAGAACCAGAAATAGGAAATATGGAGGTTAGTATAACATAAGCTATAAATATATACTTGCCCTCCTTTCTTTCCTTGGCTTCTTTAAAAGACATAAAATTACATAAAGTAATAATATAACAATGTATTCCTGGGTTTATAACATATAAATGTAATATGTCTGACAATAATACCACAAAAAGGTGGGAAAGAGAATAGAACTATGCAGGACTAAGTTTACTGGAACTTAATTAAATCTCACTGGAATTAAGTCAGTGTAAGTCTAAAGCAGATACTGATACATGAAGATGTATATGGTGAGCCCTAGAATAGCCACGGAGAAAAACCCTCCAAAAATTAGAGGGAATATTATTAAAGTAATTAAAATGTTGCATTGGAAAATATTCGCTTAATGTAAAAGAAAGAAGTAAAGGAGGGATAGAAGATAGAAAAAGACATAAGACATATAGACAACAAAAAGTAATTCCAGCTCCTAGGAAAATTTGTAAAAAAATTTTTTTAAGTAAAATAATAGATGTAAAACTAACTATATCAATAGTAATATTATGTGTTAATGGATTAAACAATCCAATCAAAATGTAGAAATTGTCAAACTGGATTTTAAAAACAGGATCCAACTACATGCTGCCTGCAGGAGACACACTCTAGACACAAAGATAGAGACGGTTGAAAGCATTTGCTGCCCGGTAAGCAGAGAGACCCAGAGAAACAGGCTGCCTCCACCTTGGTTCCTCTCAACATCCTTCACCACATCTTTTGCCAGATAAGGTGACATTGACAGGTTTCAAGGATTTAAAGTGGATGTCTTCTAGGGTGTTATATGTTGGATTAGCGCAGATGTTGATAGCATCAGTCACTGTCCATCCATTGCCTAAGCCAATATATTCCTTGTCATTAAAATGGGCCAGAGAGAGGAAGGCAGGGGTAGAGACCTTTCAGTTCTGACCTCTAAAATTCTCTCTTGAGGAATGCAGAAACAGGACTTCCACATTTTTTCTATCACATTTCTCTTGTGCTACCCCCACCTTACCTCATTTATGAGCCAACACATATTCATTGAGTATCTCCCCCACAACTCCATATTTCTTTTACAACTGAGCAATTAAGTGGATAAAATTCTAAAATTTCCTATTTGGAATGAGACTAAGGACAGTGTATTAGTTGCCTAAGGCTGCCACAACAAATCACCACAAACTGAGTGGTTTAAAACAACAGCAATGTATTCTCTCACAGTTCTGGGGCCCAGACGTCTGAAATGAAGCTGTTCGCAGGTCCATGTCCCCCAACACTCAGAATAGAGCCCTTCTTGCCTTTTCCTAGTTTCCACTGCTGGCCATCAATGCTTAGTGTTTCTTAGCTTGTAGCTGCAGCCACTCCTCACTCCAATCTCCACCTCTGTCTTCACATGGGTATCTGCCTGTGTGTCTCAAAATCTCTCTGTCCTTAAGAGGACACCGATCATTGAATTAGGGCCCACCGAATTCAGTATGACCCCATCTCAATTTTCTTCTACCTGCAAAGATTCTATTTCCAAATAAGGTCACATTCACAGGTACAGGGGGTTAGGATTTCAACATATCTTTTGGAGGAACACCATTTAACTCACCAGCAGCAGGAGAGTGAAAGAGGGGTGATCTTTAACTGAACATTCACTGTTACATGCATTTTCGTATGAAATCCTCCATGGCATAGGGATTCTCATCTTTGGTTGATAGATGAGGAAATCGAGCCTTAAAGAGGTCGAGTGATCATCTCAAGTCACACAACTTGTAAGTGGCATAAATAAGATTCCATCCCAAACCTGCCTTCTTCCAAATCTGGATGACACTTACACCCAATCTGGCTGTCTCCTATCACCCAGCCCACCCATGCATTCTGCAGACTACAGAGCTCTTAACACTCCTGAGAAGGGCAAATGCATGCCCTTGTCTCCCAGCAAGTCCCTGGCAAATCTAAGGCCAGAAGTTGCATCTCCCAAGCCCCGGTCCAAAGCACGTTCAATCACTGTGCCTAGATAGTATCCACAGAAGAGGCTCCTCAATTCCTGTGAGCGTGTTTGTGACAAGTGGAATCCTGTTTCCCACTGCGAGCAGGACCAGGGGTTAAGAAGTGGCTCTGTGACTCACGGAGACCTGAGTGGCTGCCCGGAGGACACCAAAACAGGAGATGGTCTAGAGGAGATGCATAGCTGGAAGCTGAGCTGGCATGTGATGAGGCGCCAGGCACTTAGGGCAGGAATTCAGCACCCCTCTCTCAGGGCACCTCTCCCAGAAGGAATGAGCTGGCGAGCCCGAGGATGGCCCCTCTGGGGGATGGCTTCTATGCAGCAACAAGAGCTTCAGAGGCCCCAGTCAGGTGGGCCTGAGCCCCGAGCTTCCTGTGTCCCGCAGGCCCCTAGGCCGTGGGATGGGGTGGGCTGAACCAGGGCCTGGAAACCCACAGGAGTGGTTTGGACCTTGGCTCAGGCATCTGCCAGCTTTGTGCTGCTGGGCACATTCCAGCCCAGAGACAGGGATCAAGGATCCCTCACGGGCTTTGGTTTGGGGGATAAACTAAATGAGATCGAGCATTAAAGCCCTGAGCCAGGGCCAGGGGGAGCAGCATCGTCTCTCTGCGGCTGATTGGAGGTGGTAGATGGGAATGCTGAGTCCCCAGCTCGCTCCTTTCAGAGCTTTCCAGGCACACAGCAGGCCCAGTGCCAGAGGCAGGCCCTTAGCTGGGCCTGGCCTGTGCCACAGCCTTGCAGGGATGGCTGAGGGAACAGTAGGCCAGAGCTAGTATTCCTGAGCCCCCACAATAGGTACCCCTCTGCCCAGCCACACACCCAGTTGCCCTATTTTGTCAGTTTTCTATTTCCTCAAGCGACCCTTTTGCTGGATCAAGGGCATATTGAAGGGTATGGTCAACCCCTCTGCCACTGCCTCGCTGTGTGAGCCTGGGAAAAACCCCTCCCCGCTCTGGTGAACACAATGGTGGCTGACAGCCCCTGTAGACAACATTTTCTGATTCTGCACACAGGTTTTCCAAAACACAGCCCTGCTCTTATCATTCTTCATAACAATCTGTTTAATGTCTCCCTTCTTCCCGAGCACTCTCGGTTCCACAGGAGCAGAGACTGTGCTTATCTCTTCCTCTCTTATACCCCTGGCATCCAGCACGTGGCAGATGCTCTATAAATCTTTGCCTACTGACATCCTCCCAACTCAGGGCTCATCGGGGCCACAGGGCAAGAATGTTGATTATCTACTGCATGCCAACAAGTGAACTGAGGATTTCCCCATGTGGTATCTTCGTTAATCTTCATAACTGTGAAAGTTAGGGATTATTATCCTCACTGGGGCCAAGGATGGAGCCCAGGTGCCCTACTAGGAACTATCCTATAGTCTCCATATGACAGAGTTCCAGAATGAAGGAGCAGAAACAGATCCTAAAGGCAGCTCCACCTCCCCAGCCTGTAAAAGGCAAAATGCCAAGAGGCGGCATCTCAGGAGAGGCCGGGAAAGGAAGGCACTAACTCATCTTGAGTGCTGCAACATGTTAGGTGGAGTTCCTGGTGCTTCATAATCGTTACCTGGTGTAATTCTTACACAGAGCCTGGGAGGCATGATCTTGTTATCACCATTACAGAAGAGGAAACAGGCTCAGAGAGGTTAATAACTTGCTCCAAGTCTCTCAGCTATGGGCAGCAGGGAAGGGTTAGAACCTGGGTCGGTCTGACTCCTAAACCCTAGTCCCTTCCACCTCTGCAGACTCCACACTTGAAATTTGTTGTGGACTAAATCGTGTGCCCCCAAAAATCATACGCTGAAGTCCTAGCCCCCCTCCCCCACCATGGGGCTGTATTGGAAATATGGCCTTTAAGAAGAGATGAAGGTCAAGTAAGGTCATAAGGGGTGGAACCCTCATGCAGTAGAACTGTTGTCCTTATAAGAAGCAAAGTCAGGCCGGGCACGGTGGCTCATGCCTGTAATCTCAGCACTTTGGGAGGCCAAGGCAGGCAGATCACTTGAGGTCAGGAGTTCAAGACCAGCCTGGCCAACATGGTGAAACCCTGTCTCTACTAAAAATATTAAAAAAAAAAAAAATTTGCCAGGCATGGTGGCACACACCTATAATCCCAGCTACTCGGGAGGCTGAGGCAGGAGAATCACTTGAACTCAGTGAGCCAAGATCGCGCCACTGCACTACAGCCTGGGCAACAGAACGAAACTCTGTCTCAAAAAAAAAAAAAAAAAAAAAAAGAAGCGAAGTCAGAGCTCTCTGATGTGGCTGTGTGAGCACACAGCAAGAAGACAGCTATCCAGGAGTCAGGAAGAGGACCCTTTTCAGAACCCAGCTGTGCTGGCAGCCCAATCTCAGACTTCCAGCCTCCAGAACTGTAAGAAAATACATTTATATTATTTAAGCCACTCATCTGGTTAGGGCAGCAAACAAAGATTTTTTTCGAACACCAAATAGCTCAGCATTGAATGGAACAAGCTTTTATGAACTCCTTTCCCCATTCCTCATTCTTTTAGAGAAAAAGTAGCTTTAATATCCCCCAAGGACATTATAGCCTTTGCAGAGAACTGGGAACTATTGCTGATTGATTTAACTTCCTCAGCAAGAATTGATGACCCCATGAGTGCTCCCCAGGAGCTTCCAGAATCCCTGAAAGTGATTTTTCCCTGGTCTGAAGACTCTACCTTATAAATTCGCTGACCGTCATCACCCCTCTTTCTGGATGGCAACTGTCTGGTTTTCTCCGGGAAGCATCTGTTCCGCGAAAAAGCCCTCATATCTTCTCAGTTAATACAGAGTGTTCACACATATGTGATCTGCTCCACAATACTGAGGACAGAGTTTGTCATCTTCCCAGTTTCACGGATAGGGAAGCTTTGGGGTGGGGGCAGTGTTACCTGACTAAGGAGGCTTCGGGGTGGGGGCAGTGTTACCTGACTAAGGAGGCTTTGGGGCGGGGGTAGTGTTCAGCTGACTTGCTCAGGAACAGCGTTCTTGAACTCTGTTCCTGGTCTCTGATCCCCTGTCAATGTCACAGCTAAATGCTCTCATTCTGCACAATAAGTGTGTGCACTGGAATAAATTGTGTTAAATAAGTGAATCAACTCATGGGCAAACAATTAAATGCAAAATGACAACTCAATAATTAGAGCTATTTGAACATCAGCCAGAGAGAACTAACACAAAAATAAACAGGAAGAGGAGAGGGAAGAGGGAGGAACAAAGGAGAGAAGAAGTGCACCTGTGGTTCCCTAGTGGTCACTGTTCGATTAGATTCTACTTCCCCATCATGTGCTGGGCACCGGGCTGGGCACTGAGGCTCAGAGGTGACTCAGCAGAAGTCCCCCAGAGACCCACTCGCTTTGTCATAGCTCCTCTACACCGTGTCGACCTGCCAGAAACTGGCAGTGAGGGATGAACTTGTCTCTGGGGCTAAGCCATGCCGGTTTTTTCACCATCAACACACGATAGGACTCTAAGGTCTTCCAGCGTTCTGATCACACCCTCCGTAAGACACGCTGAGTTTGCCGGTGATCTCCAATGCAGAGTGCTTCGTCATTTATGAGATGCTTCCACATTCCATGTCTCATATGTGCCTCGAAATCCCTCTGAGAAGAAGGTACTGTAACCAGCTCCATCTTGTAGAAGAGGTAAATTTACCCTCAGAGGGGCAAATAACTTACCCAACGTCAAGTAACTAATAAGAGACCAAGCCAAGACCTGAACTCAGGTCTTCATAGCTCCAAATCTAGCTTTTCACCCTTCCCAGTTGCCTCTAGGTCCCGTGCCAGACACCTCATTTATGCACACATACATATGTCTAACTTGGCACATAGAGGCCAGACAAATTTGGAACTGGGTACAATTCAAATTTGTGGGTACAATTCAAATTCGCCTTGACTCTGACTGTGTGAGCAATGTGTGCCCTTTGAAGGAAACTATTTGCACCTGTTTCCGAGAGAGATCTGAAATGGGTGAAGTAATGCCTATGGATGAGACTTGTAAATTGCTGAGCCATGCAAACATGGGTTAATGCCAAGGTCGAGGCTGATCTGTGTCTGCTAGCCAGCAGGAAATAGAACCAGGGCACAGATAATGCCACAAGACCTCCTAGGACTCTCTCCAGACTGCCCAGCTGACAGTCCCCCACCCCTGCCCCTTCCACATCTTCACCATATCCTAAAGCCACCATGCCTCCATCAACAAAAATATAGTTTAAAATACATTTGATGACTCTCAGTAAAGAATAGAATGGCGCATGGCGCCCTGGCATCTTAGCAGGTGTCGGTTCTGCCAAAGGAAGCCCTTGTGGCTTTCAGCAGCATTTCACACTTCTTCAAAAGTGAAAACTGAATCTCACCTTCTCGGTAGACATTAAACCAGAAAGCGAGTTTCAGATCTATATTTTGAAGTGTTTCGTGAAGCACTCCACTGGAAATAGAAATGCCTTTGCTTTTTACCAAATGCACAGAGTAGCCGGTTTCTAAGCTCTGGAGGTGATCCTGTTTTTTTCAGGGATGTGGTTCCAAGGGGTAACATTGAGCTTTATAAGGAATTCTCTTACAAATGTTGTTTTCCCAATAACTAATGGTCCCATTCAAACCTGAGTACATTGCCTTTTAAATTTCTAAGTGGTTTAATAATAGAACCGCTCCATTAACTCTGACACATGCTTGGGAATCAAGCAAAGAAATGAAGAGATGGCTAGAAAAACAAGCAACCGCAGCCGTGTGCGTTCCTGAGTCCTAAATGCTAGCGAGCTCAGCGGCTGAGATTTTATATCAAAAAGCCATGACCGGGAGCTCTTTGTCTGTGTGGGTCACAGAAGGATCGTCCTAACTTCTCTGCTCCTCCCAAGCCAGCCCCCTCCTTCCTTACAGAAAGGCCATCCTCCACTCCCTCCTGTCACCGCACCCACTATCTCCTGCTTTCTTCCCCTAAGAGTTCAGGCGTCCCTCCTGCTGTTTCAAACACTCCCTGGCCTGGCTACTATGAGGGACTGCAGTTTATTCACCAAGAATAGCTCTAGCTTCACTTCATTCCTCTCTCCTTCTGGAAAAGATTTAAGACCACAATTCACAGAATTAGCCCTGCTTTCCGATAGAATCCAATCCAAGGAGGAAAGCTCCGCATCCTTAAAACCTCTTCCAAATCCCCTAATGCAGCCCAAGTGAGCAGGTCCTTCCTGAACCCCTCTCCTGAGACACCCCAGGGCCTGGCGCAGTGTGCTCCCTTCCTGGTTGCAATGAGCCCAGGGTTGTTCAGATGCTGGTCTGTGGCTTGAGCTGAAGGGCACTGACCACATCCTCATTTGTTTACAGAAGGAGTTTCGTGTGTGTGTGCGTGTGTGTGTGTGTGTTTGTGTGGGTGTGTGTATGTGTTTTCTTTTCTTCTTCTTTTTTTTTTTTTTTTTTTTTTGACACAGGGTCTCGCTCTGTGTCCAGGCTGAAGTGCAGTGTCGTTAACACAGCTGACTCACTGCAACCACCACCTCTCAGGCTCAAGCGATCCTCCCACCTCAGCCTCCCAAGTAGCTGGAACTATAGACACGCACCACCACACCCACCCAGCCAATGTTTTGGTTGTTTGTAGAGACGGGGTAGTGTCATGATGCCCAGGTTGGTCTCAAATTCCTGGACTCAAGTGATCCTCCCACCTCGGCCTCCCAAAGTGCTGGAATTACAGACATAAGCCATGGTGCCCAATCCAGAAGGGATTTCATACATGCTTTTTGTAATGGAGTCTCACACCTATTATGACTATAGTGAGATTATTTTCATGTCTATAATGAACCACATTATCATCCCTCTAAACGCCTCCTCTCCTGGTAGGCTTTCCTGAACTACGCCTCTGCCACTTTCCTGCACGTAATCCTCTTCTCGATGCTTCTCTGATCCCCAAAGGAGAGCACCTGCAGGTTTCTGCTCTTGGTTTTCTCTGTACATCGTCTCCCTCAGTTACTTCATCCCTGCCTATCTTATCTTCTCCCTTCCATGTGAAGAACTTCCACACCAGGGCTCCAGCCCTGACCTCTTCCAGCCACCTGCTGGACACCTGCTCCCTAACCCCGGTGTCCTGCCAGCATGTCAGCGTCAGCAGTCACACCAAGCCTGTCACCTCCCCGCACAGAGCTGACTGCACCTGACCCCCTCGTCCCTGCTCACAGCCTGCCCTCCCAGACCCTGAAGGACCAGAAGCAGGGGTGCCACCCCGGAGTCTCCCTCCCTCTGGCCTGCACATCCAGTCAGCACCATGACCCACATCGATTTCTACAGGCACAGCTCATGCCAAGAGAAGCCGGGAATGCAGAGGCCCAGGGCAGGAGATCACGGTGGCTCTTCATTTTGCTTGCACTGAGAAACTAAAAACCCAGAGAGGAGTGATAACACGACCTGGGTCCATCCACTGGGGGAGGCCAAGCCAGGACTGGCCCCGTGTGTTCAAGCTGCCTTCCTCTTCCCCACCAGGCAGCACCTCTTGCATCCCTCAGGACCCTCATGGACACCGCAGCCACCTCCCAGCCGGCCTCCCTGCTCCACTCTCCTTTAGCCACCTGCCTCCCACGGCCAGCAGCACAGCTCACTCCCCAATCTGAAGCCATCAGTGTCTTCCCAGTCACTGCAGGTCACACAGAGACCCCCATCTTCTCCCGGCCCGGACCCTCAGGAGCCACAGTCACTCTATCCTCCCACAACTTCCCACATAAACTTCCAAACGGGCCGCACAGGGACCCTGGGGCCCACCTGCTTCTTGCCTCCTCTGGTCTGAGGTCCTTTCTATTCCACTAGCCAGTCAGCGTCTGCCTGCCCTCTGTCCCCTCCCACACACAGGGGCCGCTCCTCTCCCATGGCACAGTGTGGGCTCCTGTCCACAGCACCAGGCCTTAGGCCTCCAGGGCTCTCTCTGGCTGTGTGGGCTCTGCTGGGCTTGGGGCTCTGCGGGTGGGAGACCCATCGAGTGAGCTTTCCCTCTGAGCCCAGTGCTTAGCACGCACCAGGCCCTTAGGAAAGGTGGAGGGAGAGAATGAGGCAGCCCTCCTTTTTAGAGCACATTAACAAAACCCCCCAAATGGTGGCAATGATCGTTGTCTATACCATGGAGGCTTTCCGTTGACAGAGTTCCAAAACAAGCCTGGTCTGTGAAGATGCTGAGAGGAGCGGTACTTGCTCTTTGACTGTAAGAAGCGAAGCTAAGGACCTTCTAAAGAGAGTCATCAGGGTCCCTCACAAATAAGGGTACGAATACCTCCCATAGGACTACGAAGAATTCATGAAACAGCCCTGCTTTCAGGGACTTCCCCGCCATGCCCCCGACCATGTAAAGACTGCACTGGGGAGGGGCAGTAAGGGACAAGTGTGCAGCACCAGGGAGTTCACAGCCCAACAGGACAGAGGCACACAGGGAGGCAGAGCTCACAGCCCAACAGGATGGGGGGACATGGGCAACAGAGCTCACAGCCCAACAGGACGGGGGGGACACAGGAAAACAGAGCTCACAGCCCAACAGGACAGGGGGACTCAGGGAGGTAGAGCTCACAGCCCAACAGGACAGGGGGACACAGGGAGGTAGAGCTCACAGCCCAACAGGACAGGGGGACACAGGGAGGTAGAGCTCACAGCCCAACAGGACAGGGGGACACAGGGAGGCAGAGCTCACAGCCCAACAGGACAGGGGGACACAGGGAGGTAGAGCTCACAGCCCAACAGGACAGGGGGACACAGGGAGGCAGAGCTCACAGCCCAACAGGACAGGGGGACACAGGGAGGTAGAGCTCACAGCCCAACAGGACAGGGGGACACAGGGAGGCAGAGCTCACAGCCCAACAGGACGGGGGGACACAGGAAAACAGAGCTCACAGCCCAACAGGACAGGGGGACACAGGGAGGCAGAGCTCACAGCCCAACAGGACAGGGGGACACAGGAAAACAGAGCTCACAGCCCAACAGTACGGAGAGAGACAGGCAAGCAGAGGCCTGCCACAAGCACAAGCCCACAGGCAAAATCCAAGGGGCCCCATGCAGATGTGCTGGATGGAGGCGGCCTGGCTTTGATGGGGAGGTGACCTTTCAGAGCTGAGCCCCAGAGCTTTGCATCCTTGCACTTAACCATCATCAGCCACATACCATCGAATAGTTGATATCACACAAAAAGACACCAGTTGGGGGGAGCATTTCCTCCTGATAATTACTTTTCTTACAGAGAAACATCTTTCCCAGAAGTAATGGCCTCTGCAGATTTACTCCAACCTCCATTGGCTGGAATTAGGTCCCATATCGACATTTTGACAACCACTAGCAAAAGGCATAGAATTATCATTATGACTAATCAACCTGCACACCCTAGGGCAGGAGAAGGTCTCAAGCATCATCTAGACCCCCCACAGCTGAAGAGAATTGGGGTTCTGTTGGGAAGGAATAGGGTGGAGGGCAGTGGCCGTGGCAGCTACCAAGGGACACCCTTTGCCCCAAACCCTCCACTTGCCATAGAGGACTGTGGAGCCAGCACAGCCTCTCCCAGGCTGGAACAAAATGCCAGCAGTGAGAGGCAGTGTCCCAGTGTAGGAGGGGTTCTGACCGATGCCGCAGAAAGTCTGGGTGCTCCTTCTAGTTCTGATACCTGCCAGTCATCTGACGTTGGCCGGTCACTTGCCCGAGTCTGTTTTCTCACCTGTAAAATGGAGATTGTAATCTTTCACCCACCTACGGTAAAGATCAGATGAGGAAAGAAGTTGTGTGTGCTTTGTATAACCTTATTGGGTGTAAAGTGACTTCCTTTTCTTCCCCTCAAAACAGGGTAAAAAAAATGATTGTGATATGGGATGCAGTTTGCTGGCTGGCACCAATGGAGGCTATTTTGGGAGGAGTGGTAACTAAGAAACATGAGGCACTGGTAACCTTGGCAACCATAGGTAAGGCAGGATCCCGGTGCCCCGGCTTTCTGTATTCCACTCTGATCTCCAAATCTAAAGGCTCACTCTCTGGTGATTTGTCAGGCATGGCGTCTCCTAGGGCCCAGGAATGCCTGGTGTTGGCCCGGCTAAACTCTTGGACGAAAAGGTCTGCACAGGCTCCGAGGGACAGGCAGCTCCTTGCCTCTGATGTCGCCATGGGGAAGAGCAGGGTGGCCTCCTCAGGAACCCGCTTTCTGCCTTCCTCCTGTCTTGGCCCTTGGCAACATGGCAGCCTCCTCACTCCTGCTGTCCAGGGTACAAACACCGCATACAGAAATCAGGCTTGTATTCAGTAGAGTCTAGTTAGCAATTACAGTGGGCCCCTCTTATCCCTGGGGGCTACCTTCCAAGACCCCCAGGATGCCTGAAACTTCAGACTGCACTGAATCCTCTATATGTTTTTTCTTATACATATATACATACATAGCTATGATAAGATTTAATTCATAAATTAGGCACAGCAAGAGAACTAACAACAATAACTAATAATAAAATAGAACAAGGATCACCACATGCGGCATCACTACTCTTGCACTTGACACTAGTAAGTAAAATCGGGGTTATTTGAACACAAGCTCTGCAATCCCACGACAGCACATCCATCACCCAGAGAGCTACTAAGTGACTCAGGGGAAGGGAGTGTCTATGGTGTGGAGACGCTGGACACGGGGAGGAATCCCACCCTAGGGAGCCATAGCGGGAAGGCACAAGACTTCACCACACTCCTCAGACCGTGTGCAATTCAAAACTTATGAACTATTCATTTCCGGAATTACGCATTGAATATTTCAAGCCTCGGTTGACCAGGAGTAACTGAACCTGCAGAAAGCAAAAGCTCAGATAAGCGGGGACCTCTGTACAAGCACAAAAGCAGTTACAAGCAAGGCAGGTCTCTCCCGGAAGACGCAATAATGATATTCCCTTATAAACTCAAAGTGTTTAAACGATTGTTTCTATTGAGCAGATATAGAAGAAATTAGTAGATATAGATAGATACAGGATATTTATAAGCAGTGCGTAGGGTGTCAGGACCACTAGTGCTACAAATACCCACAGCTCCACGGCCCTGCTTAAGAACCAGGACACAGCAGGCACCTCTGCAGCCACCTCTATGCCTTGATCATGAATTTCATAAATCGTGTGATTACATTTCCTTGCTGTACTTCATAGTTTTATCATGTTTGTACCACTGAAGATGTATTTAGTTTTGCAGAGTTTTGAACTTTACACAAATGATATAGACTCATTCTTCTCCTACTGCCTTTTTTTTTTGCTCAACTGTATATTCTGGGTTTATTCTTCTTCGTGCACGTATTTGGAGTGGCTTTGATTTCACTGCTCTGTAGCATTCCATTATGTAAATATCAGTACTTACTATGTAAATATGTAACTATACAGGAACTTATTTATCCCTTCGCTGCCAATGAACATTTGGGTGGTTTCCAATCTTAGGCCACCATGAACAATGCTGCTATGAGCATTCTTCGTAAGACTTTCTCTCTAGGCTCCATACCGAGGAGTGGAACTGCTAGGTACTAAGATACGGGCATCTTAAGCTTTACTAGGTAATGCCAGAGTATTTGTGCCCATTTACATTCCCACCAGCAATGGACAGATTCACAGAGTCTCTTCATGTCTCTTTTTTTTTTGAAACAGGGTTTCACGCCTTCACCCAGGCTGGAGTGCAGTGGCACGATCACATCTCACCACAGTCTCAGCTTCCTGGGCTTAGGTGATTCTCCCTGAGAATACAGTTTGGAGGAAAAACAGGACAAAAGTAAAATGTGCTGGGCCGGGTGTGGTCACTCACACCTATAATCCCAGTACTTTGGGAGGCTGAGGCAGGAGGATTACTTGAGCCTAGGAGTTTGAGACCAGCATGGGCAACAGAGTGAGACCCCATCTCTGTCTTCTGTTTTTAAAGTAAAATGTGCGGTAATACTCCAGCAGCAGTCAATTTAAAAATATTTAAAATGTCATTTATAGTATCATAAATATATGCGTAGTGATAGATACATACTTAAAAGTATGCAACCCCAAGGTAGATAAAATGACTCAATTTTTACTGAAAAACATGAAAGAAGACCTAAGTAAGTGGCAAGGTACATCAAGTTCCCTAATTCAAAATATTCTAAGTCATGTAGATGTTACTTCTTTCCAAACCAACCTACACACACAATTCGACACTATTCAAAGCCCCAACAATGTTGTGTGTGTGTGTGTGGAATCTGACAAGCTGATAAGCAAATGGATCTGGAAGAGCAATTGGCCACGTATAGCCAAAATACTGCAGAAGAAGAACCAGGTCGGGGAACTAGCCCTGCAGGGGAGCAGTACTTAGTAACAAGTTACAGTAATTAAGATACTTTGGTATTGGGAAGGGATATAAAAATAAACCAGTGGAACAAAATATAGGCCCAGCAACAGATGAGGCATACACAGAAACTTGATTTATGACAAAACAGTCTGTGTGGACTAGTGGGGGAAAGTACTTTTTATGAATGATATTGAAATAAAAATAATCATACAGAAAAAAAAATAAAATGGGATTCTTCCTCATGCCATTTACCAAAATCAATTCTAGGCAGGTTAAAGGCCTGTTTATGAAAAGCAAAATTGTAAAACTTTAAGAAGATAATGTAGTTTTTATCTTTATGACTTCGGGTTAAGAAACTCTGAAGACACAAAGAAGTACAAATCATAAAGGGAAAGATGGATAAATTTGATAACATTAAAATTAAGAATTTTTGTTCATTAAAGACACATGAGTGGCTGGGCTCAGTGGCTCACATCTGTAGTCCCAGCACTTTGGGAGGCCAAGGCAGGAAGATCGCTTGAGCCCAGGAGTCCGAGAGCAGCCTGACCAATATGGTGAAACTCTGTCTCTACTGAAAAAATACATATATATAAACTAGCCAGGGGGCTGGGCGCAGTGGCTCACAGCCTGTAATCCCAGCTGTAATCCCAGCACTTTGGGAGGGTGAGGCGGGCAGGTCACCTGAGGTCAAGAGTTCAAGGCCAGCCTGGCCAACATGGTGAAACCCTGTCTCTACTAAAAATATAAAAATTAGCCAGGCATGGTGGCACATGCCTGTAATCCCAGCTACTCTGGAGGCTGAGGCACAAGAATCACTTGAACCCGCCAGGCAGAGGTTGCAGTGAACTGAGATCGCACCATTGCACTCCAGCCTGAGTGACAGAGTGAAACTCCGTCTCAAAAACAAAACAAAACAAAACTGGGTACTACTTAAACAGAGGAGAACTGGTGAATTCTAAATAGAATAGGCTCTTCCACCATCTACAAAGGGAAGAAGAAAGAGAGGGAGGAGGTGTTGGGGAGGAGGATAAGAAGGGGGAAGAGATGAAGGAAGAGGAGGAGGGGGACAAATCTGTTCATATAAATTGTCATTCCTTTGAAAGTAATCTGTCTTCTCTCACCACTTTTAATGTCTTCTTGTCTTTGGTGTTCTGTAGTTTCAGTACGATATGATCTCTCACACATTCTTTTTTTTTTTTTTTTTAATGAAACGAAGTTTCACTCTTATCACCCTAGGCTGGAGTAAAATGGCTCTACCTTGGATCACTACAACCTCTGCCTCCTGGGTTCAAGCGATTCTCTTGCCTCAGCCTCCTGAGTAGCTGGGATTACAGGTGTGCACCACCATACCCAGCCAATTTTTTGTATTTTTAGTAGAGCCAAGGTTTCACCATGTTGGCCAGGCTGGTCTCGAACTCCTGACCTCAGGTGATCACCCGCCTTGGCCTCCCAAAGTGCTGGGATCACAGGCATGAGCCACCACACCTGGCCTATTCTTTACAACAACCCTGTGAGGCAAACTAGACGGCTATTGTATCACTTGACAGATTCAGAAGCCAAGACTCAGAGAGGTTAAGACTTACAAGGGAGTGAGAGGTGAGAATGCATTTTCAAGAATGAAATTTCTTTCTCTTTATAATAAAGGATCAATGGAGAAATGGCTAAGTTAGGTCTAAGTTCTGTCAGAACTAGCAGCAGAGGACTGAAATAAAGGAGCCCGATGTCAGAAACATCACTCAGGGAGTCAGGTTGGCCTGCAGAGCTATGCATCTGTTGGAGGGAAGGTGTGAAAGTTAAGAGGCTGGTACTCAGCTTTCCCACACCCAGAAGCTCCACCTTTCTGATCACCTTTCTGATCCACTTCTCTGATCGGGGAGTCCAACTGCTAACACTCAAGCTCCCAAGAAGCTGATTGGGAGCATAAGAAAGGATTTCAGAGAATTAATTTGCAACTCAAAATAGAATGACCACACGGATCAGACAGTCTAGAGTAGTGATCTCCCAATTGTTTTTACGTGCAGCCCATTGGTAAAATAAAGCATGCACCCTCAATAAGTGCACATTCATTTTTTATAAACGTTCAAAGTATTGAACATGCTTATACGACCCATTATTATACTCTTAACAAATAAGCCAAAAATAGGCTGCTAGGACAAGAAGAGAGATAGAGACAAATGGAAGTTATAATATTTGTCCCCAGTGAACCATCTTGTGCACACCCACTCCAGAGACTGCATCTGGACCCCTGCAAGCCCGGAGAGCATGACACAAAAAGTCTAATAATAATGGGGGTAGGGAGAGAGAGCTCAGAGCCCCTCGGAATGAGAAGAAGCGGTGTTGGAGAAATGGCAGCCCGGCCCCCACCCCACCTCCACCATGGGGCAGGCCTGCTGGTGGAGCCCCTAAGTCAGGGTTCCGCCCTTGGGCAATGCCCCCCCGCCACCCCCCCCAACACACACACCTGCAGTTCTAAACTTTTCTGCCAAGCTCCTCCGGTGGCCTGACACACTCGGCTCTCTCTCTCGTGTTAACATTCAGGTCACAGTTAGCCTGTATCCTTAGTCAGCCAGGCAAGGGACCCCTCGTCTCTTTTTAGGGATTTCTGCAGAAGCTGAGGTTTTATCCATATTCAGATTCCACCAGCCTTTCCCCATCACGGTCATTTTTTAATGAATACATGCCCTTCTTCCTATTTTGAAGGATCTGTTCATCTTTGTAGATTATGGGATATGCTGGGTGAGGAAAGGTATCCAAGTCCTTGGTGGTGTCGGGTGTGATATGATAACTTTGAAAACCTAAGATGGTATCTGCTTCAATCAAACAAACAATAACAGTAAACATCATTCTGAGAATCCTATGAGATAAAAATATTTTTATTTATATCTAAGGAAACCAAGGATCAGAAAGGTCACCAACTCTGATGTACATCCCACCTAGTAAGTGGCACAGCCAGGCCTTGAACCTGGGTCTGTCTGGCTTCAAATCCTGAGTGTGCTCCTTTCCCCTCATTGTCTTTTCAACAATGTCAGAGGCAACTAAGTTACCACAGGAGCTCGGCGGGAGGGATATTGCCAGTACTATCATAGTCAGTAATTACAGCTGAAACAGCCAGGACTTCGATACCGTATTTAATTTTTGTAAATACATGGCTTTTTATTGCATATGAATTAAAATGCCCATTACACTAACAAGATACCTAGAATTCGAAAATAAGAAATTTTTAAACCACTGAAACATCTACTGGTATGTAATTATTCACTGCCTTGAGACTTTATATTTTAAAAATAGTCACAAGGAGCAGGGATAATTAAGCTGATATTACTCCATTATTAGATCACGACTGTGTTTTAGTCACATGGTTAACAAATTTCCTTCCTGATTGAAACTGAAATGCCCATCAAGATTAGTTGGATTTCAGGGTCAATCACAGGAAAATACACAATGAAGGTAGGGGGTTGATTAAATAAACTCAGAAATTGGCACGCTATCCTGGACCATCTACGAGGTAACAATGTGAGTTCTACTGGAAGGCAGGATGAGCTGAGATGGAAACGGTTGCTGCCCTAGTGCCTCCTTCCCTAGAATCCACCTGGAGAAATTACAGAGCAAGAGAAACAGACCAGAGGAACAAATGACAAGAACAATGAGATTTTTGAAATCTGGACAGCCGACAGCTATCAGAAGTGGTGCCTGGTGTCAAGAGCTGCCACCAGCATCACCAGCACCTGTTGAGAAAACAGAGCAGGTGTGTGTCTGGGTGTGTCCCCTTATGGAAATGGAGGCCACCTCCCTAAGTTTGGTGTGTTTCAGACGGGAAGGAGAAGGCACGGCCACAATTTATTGAGAATTGGAAGTTTGATTTAAGGGGGGGGCCTTCCAAATGAGGAAATCTGATCAGCACTGGGTAACAGCCATGATGCAACAGTCAGTCTGGACATGGTAGACAGAGGAAGGTGAGGATTTTGAGGCAAAGAATTCAAAGACTACCTGTTGATGTTTTCCATCAGAGAGTACATGAGTCTTTCCAGAAGTTCCTGTAACAACTATCAAGCCATCTGCCTGGGCTTGATGGTGACTCCTGGGAAAATAAAGTCGTGCTGATGAAGACAGGAATAACATCAAGTGAGGTTCATACACACAGTAGGGTGTTTTGGCTTTCAGTGTCCATGCCCAGTGTGGGGTAGATGCTCTGGTTCTTACTGGTTGGAGTGGGACTGGCATCGAGGTGGTGGCATAGGGAGCTACAGCCTGGAAGACAGCCAGAGGGGGCAATAAGAGGGTAGGCGAGGCCGGGCGCAGTGGCTCACGCCTGTAATCCCAGCACTTTGGGAGGCCGAGGCAGGCAGATCACCTGAGGTCAGGAGTTCAAGACCAGCCTGACCAACATGGAAAAAACCCGTCTCTACTAAAAATACAAAATTAGCCAGCATGATGGCGCATGCCTGTAATCCCAGCTACTCGGGATACTGAGTCCAGAGAATCACTTGAACCCGGGAGGCAGAGGTTGTGGTGAGCCGAGATCACACCATTGCACTCCAGCCTGGGCAACAAGAGTGAAAGTCCATCTCAAAAAAAAAAAAAAAAAAAAAAAAAAGGTAGGCAAGAAGGCATTTCTAAGTTCCACTCTGGTTCCCGTTCTGCAAGGCTTGGTGCAGCCATTGCCTGGCCCTTCAGGACAGGCGGCTGCTCCTGGTGTCTGAAATAATGTCACGGCAATCCATGATTCCTGCCGGGGTGAGGATTTGATAAAAACAGGTGAGGACAGAGCACTCAACCCCAGTCACTCACCTACAGACACCCACAGCACTGGGATCTGAGGAGACCGGCTCTGCCCAAGACTGCTTTTCCCTGGGGGGTTGGTGGTACAACTCTGAAGAATGCAGTTGCCAGGTGAAGAGACAAAAATCCAGTGAGTCTGAGATCTGGGGGTCTTCAACCTAGGGTCCATTTCTCTCCTTCCATTAAACGCAGGGATGGACATGGGCATGGCCTTTGACCCTTCCCAAGAACACATTTCCAGAGGGAATAACCAAAACCCCATTCTTACGGGGTTCTGAGCTCATAGGCCAATGTAACCAGATTCCTGAGGACAACTACCATGAAACAAAGCCAGCTAGGTAAGCATCATTTCGTGTCTGAAGCAGAAATATTGGAAGAGGAGGACAAAAATTTTAAAGAGCATAGTAGTATATATACATAAGATAAAGAAAGAAATGTCAAAAATTATTTGCAAGAATGAGAAAATATTTTCTTAAAAAAGAGAAAGGGCAAAGGATTTGAATAGACATTTCTCCAAGGAAAATACACAGGTAGCCAATAAGCACATGAAAAAATGCTCAAGATCCTTAGTCATTAGGGATACACACATCAAACCCACAATGAAATACAATTTCACACTCACTAGAATGGCTGTTGTAGAAAACAACAACAACAACAACAGAACATAGCAAGTGTTGGTGAGGATGTTGAGACATTAGAACCCTTGTGCATAACTGGTGGAAATATAAAATGGTATAGCCATGTGAAAAATAGTATGACAGTTCCTCAAAAACTTGAACATAAAATTACCATTTCACCCAGCAATTCCACTTCTGGGTATATATTCTCGAAAGAACTGAAGGGACTTGAACAGATATTTGTACACCCATGTGATAGCAGCATTATTCACAATAAGGAATATTGTTTTCACCAAAGGGTGGAAACAACCTATGTGTCCATCAGTGAATGAATGGATAAGCAAGTTGTGATATATACACACAATGAAAAATCACTCAGCCTATTGCCATGATCTGTTTCTATTCCCGACACTTATGACACCAAATGAATGGGATTTTTCCACATCAACCACCAATTCTCTAACTCTCCAGAAACCAACTGGATATACAATGACTCAATTCAATTCTGACACTATTTTCTGGAGTTAGCATCAGACAGGCTATGGGCTCAGTCCCACAAGACTGCTCCCACTTCAGACACCAATCCCAAGGGTGGGCCTCCTGTACTTATGACCAACAAGCTGTAAATCAGTGGTCCTCACAGTGCCCTCCTCTGGTTCAATAATCTGCTAGAAGAGGTCACAGAACTCAGGAAGGCACATACCTACTATTATCACCTTCTCATAAAGGATATGACTCAAAAGCAGCTAAATGGAAGAGATGCACAGAGCATGGTATCCGGGAAGGGGGAGAAGCTTCCATGCCTTCTCTGAGTGGATTCCTTTCCCAGTACCTCAACGTGTTCACCAACTCAGAATCTCGCTGAACCCCATTGTTTAGGATTTTCATGGAGGTTCCCTTATGAAGGTATGACTGATTAAATCGTTGGTTCTAGGTGATTGATTAATTTCCAGTCCCTCTCTCCTCTCTGGAGATTGGGGATTGAAGCTGAAAGTTCCAACCCTCTAGTAATACCTTGGTCTTTCTGGAGGCCAGCCCTCCTCCTAAAGGTATCTAGGGGCACCCATCCACCAATCATCTCATTAGCCTACAGAAAGACACTCATCTGCTGATACAAGGGCCTTAGATGCTCTTACGTCAGGAACCAAAGACTAAGACCAAATATCCTAACAAAAGATCTTTCTATCACCCCATCAGTCAGGAAATTGCAAGGGTTTTAGGAGCTCGGTGCCAGGAACTGTGGACATAAACCAAGTATGTATGTATATAATATCACAATATCACACAGTCTTAAAAAGAAAGAAATCCTGATGCATGCGCCAACATGAATGAACCTTGAAAACATGCTAAGTGAAGAGAGCCAGTCACAAAAGAATAAGTACTGAATGATTCCACTTGTATGAGGTACCTAAGGCAGTCAGATTCATAAGGACACATGATACAACGGTGATTGCCAGGGGCTGGAGGGAAGGAGGAGTGGTGAGTTATTGTTTAATGGACGTAGAGTTTCAGTTTGGGATAATGAAAGAGTTCTGGAGAGGAAGGGTGGTGATAGTTGCACGATGTGAATATCCTTACTGCTATAAGGGAGGGAAAAATGCTTTCCTCTACTGTCTTACATTCTATAGTGAGGGTCTGTGAATTAAGCTGAAAAAAGACAGATTAACAGGGGGAAAGGCATATAGATTTTACTTGATGTAATTTTCATTTTCATGTGCACATGGAGGCCTTCATAGAAAAGAAATGAGGATCCAAAGAGACAGGTAGACCTGAGGGCTTATATGCCGCTGTAACTGTGCACCCAAAAGTATCCGAGACAGATCTCAATCAATTTAGAAAGTTTATTTTGCCAAGGTAAAGGCTGTGCCCTGACACAGTCTCAGGAGGTCCTCAAGACATGTGCCCAAGATGGTGATGTTAGGGGCATAGCTAGCTTTTTTTTTTTTTTTTTTTTTGGAGACTGAGCCTCACTCTATCGCCCAGGCTGGAGTGCAGTGGCACGATCTTGGCTTATTGCAACCTCCGCCTCCCAGATTCAAGCAATATTCATGCCTCAGCCTCTTGAGTAGCTGGGACTACAGGTGTGCACCACCACACCCAGCTAATTTATTTGTATTTTTAGTAGAGATGGGGTTTCGCCATGTTGGCCAGGCTGGTCTTGAACTCCTGACCTCAAGTGATCCACCTGCCTCGGCCTCCCAAAGGGCTGGGGTTACAGGCATGAGCCACCATGCCCAGCCCAGCTTGCTTTAACACATTTTAGGGAGACATGACACATCAATCAATATGTGTAAGATATACATTGGTTTGGCCCGGAAAGACAGGACAACTAGAAGCAAGGGGCTTCCAGGTCATAAGCAGACAACAGACAAAGGTCGCATTGTTTTTTGTTGTCACTTTGTTTTGCTTTTGAGACAGGGTCTGGCTGTGTCACCCAGGCTGGAGTGCAGTGGTGTGATCGTGGCTCACTGCAGCCTTGACCTCCCAGGCTAAAGCGATCCTACCTCTTCAGCCTCCTGAGTAGCTGGGATTACAGGCACCTGCCACCATGCCAGGCTAATTTTTTGTATTTTTAGTAGAGACAGGGTTTTGCCATGTCGCTCAAGTTGGCCTCAAACTTCTGGACTCAAGTGATCCACCTACCTCAGCCTCCCAAAGTGCTGGGATTACAGGCGTGAGCCACTGCGCTCGGCCAGTTACATTATTTTGAGTCCTTGATTAGCCTTTCACTGAATACACAGTTTACTCTGGCTCAGGGAATCTGCAATTTCACATAAACAACAGGGCAGAGGAAGCAACAGATAGGCATTTGTCTCAGGTAAGCAGAGGGATAACTTTCTGTCCCACACCTGTGAAGACGAGCTAACAGTTTACATTGCCAGGGTGAAATTCAACAGAACTGTTTTAGGGTAAAGATCTTGAGCCCCACAAGGAATTCCCTTGTGGGTAAATTGTGAGGGAGGCATGTAGGTTTTTGATCTTTGTAGCTATCTTGTTTAGGAATAAAATGGGAGGCAGGTTTGCCTGACATATTTCCCAGCTTGACTTGTCTTTTGGCTTAGTGATTTGGGGATCCCAAGATGTTTTTCCTTTCACAATAACAAAAGGTAATAATTTGTAGAGAAACGGCAAGACAAAGGACAAGGCATTTGGGTTCCTAGAGGCAGAAAATTGTGATAAGGTAAATATGTGGGGGGAATCTTGTGGGAGATAAAGGTTATTGAGCGGCCGGGGGCGGTGGCTCACAGCTGTCATCTCAGCACTTTGGGAGGCTGAGGCAGGCAGATCACCTGAGGTCAGGAGTTTGAGACCAGCCTGGCCAACATAGTGAAAACCTGTCTCCACTAAAAATACAAAAATTAGCCTGGCATGGAGGCACGTGCCTGTAGACCCAGCTACTCGGGAGGCTGAGGCAGGAGAATCACTTGAACCCAGGAGGCAGAGGTTGCAGTGAGCCAAGATCAGGCCACTGCACTCCAGCCTGGGTGAGAGAGCGAGACTCTGTCTCAAAAAACAAAAAAAAACTTTGGGGAACTGTTGGGAAGACATGATTGTATTTGAAATCTGAGAAGGACATGAGATTTGGGCATGGCCAGGAACAGAATGATATTGTTTGGGTCTGTGTGTCGACCCAAATCTCATGTCGAATTGTAATCCCCAGTGTTGGAGAAGGGGCCTGGTGGGAGGTGATTGGCTCATGCGGGTAGACTTTCCCCTTGCTGTTCTCGTGATAGTGAGTGAGTTCTCATGAGATCTGGCTGTTTAAAAGTGCGTAGCACCCCACCCCCCACCCTCTTCCTCCTGCTCCAGCCTTGTAGGATGTGCCTGCTTCCCCTTTGCCTCCCGCCATGATTGAAAGTTTCCTGAGGCCTCCCCAGCAATGCTCCCTGTACAGTCCATGGAACCATGAGCCAATTAAACCTCTTTTTTTTATAAATTACCCAGTCTCAGGTAGTTCTTTATAGCAATGTGGGAACAGACTAATACACCATCATAAAAAAGCTTGAAAAAAAATTCAAAAGATCTATCATCCAACTTCTACCACCCACACGTCACTTCCTGGGGCCGAAGAGTAAGGCAGGGAACCCTGACGTTGACATATTGCTTACAATATATGTTTCCTAAGCTTTAACTCTTTGTATTCTTATAAGAAGTCAAGGCAGCCGTGAAGTATCATTCCCCTTTCATAGGGGAACTCCGAGGGATCAGGAGGGAAGTGACTTGCCTGAGATCACACAGGCCGGGTAGGAGGCTGGGCCCTGAGCCCAGGGATCTTGAATGGAGACTGGGGTCACCCCACAGTACCTGCCACTGTTGCCACAGTCTCAAAGCCACAGGAACAGCCCCTGCATGGTAGGACGTATGTGTCTCACAGTACTAAGACTCTAAGGAGGAAATTCTAACCCAGCGATCAGCAGTGATTGGAGTTAATTTCATGTTAGTTACCATGGTTATGTCTAACTTAGTTCTCCCTTGAGCCTCCAACAGGAACACGGAAGACTGTTCTCAGGCTAATGCAGTGGGAAGAAAACACCCTGAGCAGGGTCAGAATTGTTCTCTGGGCTTTGTTTGCAGAACCTGTTGCTGATCTCCAGTTTCCAGAAGTATTCTACATGGAAATAGTTACCAATGTGCAAAAGGAGCACCATTTTCTGGCATTCCGAGCCACAAACCAGGTGTCTGGAGGTGTTTCTTTGTAAGGAAAAAGCCAGCAGCCATCTGGCTTCCTCTCCAGAGCCAATGTAATGGAGTTGTTTTAAGGATTGAGGATACAGGACCTTGTAACAAGCTTACAACAGTATTTGGCTCTCAGTAAATACCCAATACCTTCATTAACATTACACTTCACATATCTCCACAGAACTTATTTTAAGCAGTGTCTTCATTTCTTGTTTAAAATAGAATTTAATTGCAGAACTCTTGTCTTTGATTCTCCAGAATCTTATTCATCCAGACAGAAGAGGAGAACAAGCCTCGGAGCACCCCCAGGAGCTCTCCTGAAGCCGCCAGGAATGGAGGAGCTCGCTTGGAATCAGAGGCCCGTGTTCCCAACCCAGGGCTGCCCCTGCTGGAGATGTGATCTCAGGCAGGCACACTGGGAAGCCTCTGGAAGCCCAGGCCTGCACGCGTGGAAGGGTGAGCTGTACCCCTGGGTCAGAGCGCGAGTTCCTTGTGTGTGTCTTGGTGGGAGGTCAGTGGTTGTAGGCCCTGAATGTTGACTGAGTCATCAGACAGAGCCGGCCTGGTCTCAGGTCCCAGAGTGCAGCTTCTGTGACGCTTCAACATCAGGGCTGAAGACCCTCCGGCACCCACAGGAGGATCTGCTGCATCAGCCCAGGTGCCAGCCAGGGAAGGCTCTTGCAGAACTGGAGGCATCCACAGGCTGTCTTCCGCACCTGAACAAGGCCCTCGTGGGGGGGACTCCGCCGGCTCCGCCACTGCCTCTCCATCCTTGAGTGACTTCCTAAGCCCACACCCAGGCTTCCAGGGCTCCTCTGAGAGCCCCCTGGATGCAGGCGAGCTCCTCTAGTCCCCCCTCTCTCTTGCCCTTCTTTATTCCTCCATGCCAGTTTACTCGCTCCCCAAAACAAATCTTACCCTTTCACAGTTGACCTTAGTGGCCCTTGAGTCCAGAGCCACTGAAATTCTGTATTGGTTCCTCTTCCCTCCAGGACAAGGAGAGCTTAACTTCCTATGTTATGAGGCAGGGGTTAATTACATGCCATCCTTCCAGCAGAGCAAAGAAAATGATTTAAAAAAAAAAAGTTTCACATTAAAACAGGCAGAACATTTCTATTCTGCCATTATTTTAATTCATTGACTTTTTTTTAAGCGCCTACTGTATGCCTGCTCAACGAGCTGGGCTCTGATAAGCGAGCTCAACCCCTCCCTGAGTGCGCTGGGAAGAGTGCCGCCCAGTAAGGGAGCTCTGAGCAGTTAGGGTGGCAGCCAGTGGTGTGGACACGTGGGGCCCAGGCCAGCAGCCCAGGATCAGACACTCACATGTCCTCAGGAAGTCACTGGGTATCAGGCCTCGGGCTGGGCAGAAGTGGGACTAGAGACAGAGCAGGGTGTCCTACGAGGAAGCTGGCGGCAGGAGGACCTCAGGGCAGTCCGGACCAGCTCATGCTTGGGGGCTGCTTTTGGGAGCCTTTTGGCTGGGCCAAGGGGGCTGGCTAGGAGGACTTGGACAGAAGGATGGGTCCAAAGGGCTCTGGGGTTCAAGAGAGCACCACTGAGGGAACCGCCCAACCTCACTCAGAGACCAGATCACGCCCAGCTACTGGGGGGATGGTGGAACAGAACAAATGCCATGCACGGAGTGCCAAGGGCTCCCCATGAGTGTGCAGGGTTCCCAGAAGGGTCCTGAATGGGAATGGCAGCACTGGAGGGAGAAGCCTAATAAGCCCTCCTCCAATTTTCTGTGCATCCGTAAAAGCTGCTCCAGTCAGCCCCCACTGACGGGCAGGATCCAAAGAGCGGGGAAAGGAATGCATTGTTCACATATTCTCTGGAGAACAAATAATCCCACAGTGATTCTGAAGAACAGTCAGCGATGTTTGATTTAAGAGTGGCAAGGTGCAACTCGCAGCTCATTTTCCCTGCGGGGACGCTGCTCTTAATCCTCTTCCCCCTCATGCTAACTTTGAATTCTGGGAGGTGACCCTGGCCAAGCATTTAAGTTCTGTTAACATAATAAATGCTTGTCATCAACTACCTTCAAATTCAGAGGAAAGGGGGGTAATTTTCAACCATCTCCTGAGCACCTCTGAGAAGAAATCGGCTGGCAAATGCATGCAGACATTCTAGAACATTATGTTCTCGTATAATTTGGTCTCGCGTTCTAGAACACTTACCCTTGCTGAGAACACGCTGTTGCTAGGATACGACCAATGAGTAAACACCCTGACTTTCTATTATTGTTTCATAGAGTCAGAGACTATCCAAGCCTCTGTTGCATTATTAGAACGGCTTCGCTAAGGGTGTCAGTGATGCCTAATCAGTACATCTAATGGAGGACACTTTCTAGTCCTTCCCTGCCTCTCTCCCATGAACTTGGGAGTGCATGCCCTGGCCCTCCAGGACACTTTCCCCTCAACACATTCTTTTACCTCTTTGTTCCTTCCCTTCGAGCCTCTGCCCTCAGCCAGCCCCTTTAATCCATGGCTGGTCCCAAGGCTGCCTCCCCCAGGGCTGGGACAAGGGTGAGGTAAGAGAGGCAACCAGGCAACAAAATGTCAGGAGGCCCTGGCTCCCAGGGTGTGCAGGGCAGGGCCTGCTCACAGTTTGCATCCTGGGCACCTGGCTTGCCCTGGCTCAGTCCCAGTCAGCCCTCTCCCTCGGCGCTGCTCTACCAGGTGGCCCCTTGGAGCTCAAGGCCACACCTCCTACCTCCTCCCAAGCTTCCCCAGCCTAGAGCTTCTCCCTAGCTTCAGGCCATGCCTCCAACTGCTGGTGTCTCCACCCAGCTCTCCTCCAACTGCCCCTGCCACTCCCCACTCACACTATTCTACCTAGCCCCCCACCAGCCCCATCCCATACCTCAAAGCAACCTTCCTTCCTGATACAGTTCTCCAAATCCTCGCCTCCTGGCTACTCACCACCAGGAATGCCTTAGGCAAGACCCTCACCATCTCTCTCCCAGACACTTGTAGTAATCACTGTTCACTCTCCCTACCTCCAATCCAATAATCCACCTGGCCCCATCATCCAGGACTCAAAGCATTTCTGCTGCAAATATCCTCATGCACAGGAATGGGTGCATAGAATGAATTCCCCTCCTAAGGACGATTTGACAATATTTACCAAAATTACAAATGTATATACACTTTGACCCAGCAACTCCACTTCAGGGAACTCACTCCACGTACTCATCCCTAGCCATGAGGATATGAATTGCAGCATTGAATGTAATGCAAGAAATTATAAACAACCTCAATGTCCATCTGTGGGGAAGAAGTTGATACGGTCTGCTAGATTCATGGAACATTTGACAGGCAATGAAAACATTGTGGCAGCTCTATGTATCAATACAGAATGACTTACAAGGCCTATAAATAAAAAGCTAGGTATAGAATAGTGTATCTAATGCATGGCACCTGCATAAAAGGGAAGATGTATATATACATACACACACGCACATTCAGACTATCTCCAGAATAAAACAGTGGGTTGGTCAGGTGCGATGGCTCACGCCTGTAAGCCCAGCATTTTGGGAGGCTGAGGCAGGTGGATCGCCTGAGGTCAGGAGTTCAAGACCAGCCTGGCCAACGTGCCAAAACTCTGTCTCTACTAAAAATACAAAAATTAGCCTGGCATGCGGGCACACGCCTGTAATCCCAGCTACCCGGGAGGCTGAGGCAGGAGACTCACTTGAACCCATGAGGCGGAGGTTACAGTGAGCTGAGATCATGCCAATGCACTCCAGCCTGGGCGACAGAGTGAGACTCTATCTAAAAACAAAAAAAAAAACACTGAAAATCGTGACAGTGATCGCTGCTTCTGAGAAGGGGTATTTGGGGATAAGGATGAGGAAGGACCTTGCTTGCCACTGTATACTCTTCCCATTCTCCTCCTACTGTCCAAATTATTTATGTTGAGTATGTTTCACCTTTTCAAATAAAAACGCATCCCACCAGCTCTGCAACCAGCAACCTTTCTAAAGCACAAATCTGGTTATGTCACACTCTACTTACAACTCTCCAGGGGCTATCTATGACGAGGGACTCTCCAGGGGCTGCCTATGACAAGGGCATCCCAGACCATCACAGTTTATGCTTGTTACAGAGCAATTATATCCTCACTCTATGGGGTCTCTAAAGATATAATCCACCCTCCTTATCGTGGACCGGCGTCATCTGACATGACCCTCGCCAGGCTCTTTAAACTCCAGAAGCACTGAACTGCTGGTAGCTCCCCTGCCCGCAAGCTATTTTTAGCCTCCAGGCCTTTGCTCCTGCTGTATCCTCTGCCAGGAATGCCTAGAGTACTCACCCAGCTCAGCTCAGGGGCACAGCCAGTGGCTCAGCCTATAAGACGCAGCCACGCCCACCCATGCCCCTGCCTGCGCGGCTCTGAAGCCCTGCCCACAGCCTGCCTCAACCTCCTGTGTCCTTAGAAAGACAGAACACGATGAGCTATTTATGCGCCTGCTTTATCTCCTATTCTTGAGGGTCGGATATGTGTCCTCTTTGAAATGGAAGAAAAAAGTAATGCCCTAAATTTGAGCCCAGCTCCAGAGCCAGAAACACTTGGATTTGAATCCTGGGTCTGCTACTGGAGCTCTGCAGCCTGAAGGAATGCAGGGATGGCTGCAACCTCCAGCTGTTACTTCACCTCTCTGAGCTTTCCTTTCAGCTGCCTTTCCACTCAACCTCCTGTTTTGTTTTGTTTTTGTTTTGTTTGAGATCCACGAACGCGTGTACATACAGGACTAGTTGGTTTATTTTACCTGACGTGTACTAGTAAAGTAGAAAACACATTAACTAATCAGTTTCTCTATTTTCACTCTGAGGAATCTCTGCCCTGACTGTAACTGATAGGAATCTCTGCCCTGACTGTACTGAATATGCACATACGAATGTTCCTGCAGACCTTGTCTTTCACTTTACCTGTATTTTTCTTAGCCCTGATCTGTCCATGTACGCAGTCTTCCTCCCATTTGTGTTTGGACACACTATCTCAAGCCCTTTTGGGAATGAGGCCAGGAGGATACCTATGCACACAGACACCCTAACAAACAGGCCAAACCTCTAAGGGCACGGGGATGGTAAGAGAAGGGCCTGTCCTATAGGAAATGGCCATCAAAGGCCAACTGCCAGAAATTGCTAGAACCAAGTCTCCCCATGCTAGTGCCGTGTGCTTATTTAACCTCCCAGAGCCTCAGTTTCTTTATTTGTAAAATGGGGACAAGAGTGGTGACTTCACAGAGTTGTTGTGAAGATTAAATAACTCATGAAAAGCTGGGCATGGTGGCTCACACCTGTAATTGCAGCACTTTGGGAGGCTGAGGCGGGCAGATCACCTGAGGTCAGGAGTATGAGACCAGCCTGGCCAACATAATGAAACCCCATCTCTATTAAAAATACAATTAGCCAGACGTGGTGGCGGGCAACTGTAAACCCAGCTACTCAGGAGGTTGAGGCAGGAGAATCACTTGAACCCAGAAGGTGGAGGTTGTGGTGAGCCAAGATCACACCACTGCACTCCAGCCTGGGCAACAGAGTAAGTGAGACTCTGTCTTGAAAAATAAATAAATAAAATAACTCATGAAAGACCTTACTACAATACCCAGCATTCAGTAGGTTCAGTAGATATTGATAAACACAGGAACTGATGAATACAGAATCTGAAAGCATCCTCAAAGCTCCTCCAAAGAAATCCAGCCACCTCTCGCCCTAGTGTTGACAAGAGAAGTAAGTTCCCCAGAGGATGCCTGATTGTAACCTCGAATACTGGAGCTGGCCTACAACACTCACGAGCTTTTGCCAGAGAGTTCTGGTTCCTCTAGGAAGATCATCTTTCTTCCTGCCCAGGGCATGGGACACTTGATCCAAGCTGGCACTTGGCTGGATCCTGTCCACATTGGGCAAGCTTGTCTCTGCACCTGCCAGATACTTTCTTAGCCTGCTATCAAGAAGCCAAAGGAGGAGGCATTCTGCAGGAATGGGTGCTCAGGAATGCCTCCAGCTCACTTCCCGTCAAAGGAGAAATCCTTCCATGTTTAAGGGGTAGAAATCCTTGTAAGTGGTAATCAAGAGAATCCATTGAAAACCTGACTGTACCCTCCTAGAGGTGAGATCTACTTTTGAGCTTTTGCATGCCTTGTGTGCTTGGGCTCCAGTATGCTGTTCCTAAACTGGAGCTGGGCAGGGCATTCATGGTCCAGGGACCTGTGCTTAAGCCAGTGTATACCCTGGGCCTGGGAGTGTAGAGGTCAGTGTCTCCTGTGGCCAGGACCCACAGAGACAGCAGAGGGGCCAAGTCATCAAAGAAGGACAAAGTGAGAGCCAGCACTGAGCTCTCAGGAGCAGAATCCTCCAGGCATTCTGGTTCCCCACAAGAGAGACAGCAGGATGAATAGAAAATACACAGGCCTGGGAGGCAGATGGACACCACTGATTAATGGCATGACTTTAAGCTCATTATTCAACATCTCCACGCCTCTATTGACTCACCTGTGCAGCCGAGATGATGATCACTATGTGGATTGACAAGACAGATGACGACAGGGAAACCCAGGTTATGTGATTAATCAGGGCAGGGTGTCCTCCCTATCACAATTTTTTAAATGCAGTTTTGTAATGTCACAGAACTATGAACAACTGCAGAGGAGGCCCAAGCCTTGTTTGCTCACACAAGTTCCCCCACCCCTTTCTTGCTACCAGCTATGCCAGTCATCAGGTTATTATGTCCCAGCTCTGAAGTCACCCTTCTTTGCCCTGCTTTGAAATACTGGAGCTGGGCCCTGTAAACATTTCCCCTTTGTCAGCTGGTGCAATGTTAGGCTTTGTCACAGGGGGCTCTGGAGGGATGCCACAAAGACAGCAGAAGAAGGGGCTTCTCTTCCTGCTGCCAGAACATGGCGTTTCCTCCTGTGGCACAGCTGCCAGTGGGGCTGGTGTGCAGGAGCAGTGATGGCACTCATTCTCCAGCAAACTTCACACCCTACACCCTACGAGCCACTTTTGTGGAGTAGCTCTGGCCTGCTCTCACTCTCTCCCTCTCTGAGTTTTCAGGCCCCCATCTGGGCTGGTCCTCTAGACTGCCCTGGCTCCCATGCTGGCAAATCTCCCCACCAGCAGCAGTTTTTGGTGTTCCTGCAGCAGCTGCATCCCCTCCTGAAGGTCTGGGGCTCCACTCGAGGGGGCGGAAGTCTTAGTTCCTTCATTGTTGACTCCCTCTCAGCCCTAAAGGTAGCAGCCGCTTCCTGCAGCTGCTGTTCCTGAGAGATCCTTGGAGTCCTCTTCTACCCTTTGTAGCACTCAGCCACCAGATTTCACCTGTTAGTAGTGTCCTGAGGCTGCTGTAACAAAAGTGCTAAAAACCAGTGGCTTAAAAACAGCAGGAACATGTTCTTCACAGTTCTGGAGGATGGAAGTTTGAAATCAAGGTGTCAGCAGTGCCCTGCTCCCTCTAAGACCCCGGGGATCCTCCTGGCCTCTTCCACTGATGGCTTGCAGTGGCTTCACTCCACTCTCTCCCTCTGCATTCCATGGCCATCTTCTCCCTGTGTGTCTGCATCCAAATGTCCCTCTTCCTACAAGGACACTGGTCATATTGGACAAAGCCTGCCTTTGATTACATCTGCAAAGATCCTATTTTCAAATAAGGTCACATTCACAGGTATCAGGGTTAGGACTTCAACATGTCTTTCTCGGGGACACAATTCAACCCATAATGCCAGACCCTTTGTGCTTGTTGATGAGTCATTTTCCCTGTTACATTTTCCCTGTTCAAAGTACCGGTGTAGTTTCTGTCTCCTGCCTAGTCCCTGACTAACACATGGCCCTAATTTAACTCACCATAACTCTCATCTGTCCCAGTCCAGCTGAGGTGGGATATTAAAGAAAAAAAAGAGAAATATAAATTAAAAGGGGGAAAAAAAAAACAAGCTGCCTGTGATTCTCCTGCTTCACCCCGAGGTCTCTCTTGTCCTCCTGATTTTTTTGCAACACAGCAACCCCTAAGCCATCTCACTGCCTCCACGCCCATCCACCTACAGTCTCCTTCCACAGCACCCTGCTTAAAACCCTCCAGAGACTTCTCAGCCAGGGTGAAATCCACGCTCTGCCCCGTGGTGCTCTGCCCTGCCCCTTCCCACACTCACCCTTGACCTGCATCTCCCCTTGCTCGCTAGGCTCTGAGCCCAACAGCATCCCTGCCCCAGGGCCTTTTTTGGGACACTCTTTGGACCTGGCCTGAATCCCCCAGGGCATCTGCTGCCACCACCTCAACATGTGAGCCTCTGCTCTGCCTCTCACCTCGGGAAGGCGTTCCCTGACCAACTACTGGCTAAGGACCCCTCCTGGTCACTTGCTGTCACATGGCCTCCTGTTGTTATCCTCCCCGCATGCACCTGTACCTAGAATTGTCATGGCTGTCTGTTCTGTGTCTGCTCCCCACTCCACCCTCGGCAGCGTTAAACCCTGAGACCAGGACCAGGCACTGCCTAGCATCTCCAGCACCAAGGACAGTGCCCGGCACACAGGAGGGGCTCAGCAAGTATTTGTTGACTGACTGTTGATGTTGCAGCCTTTATTCGAGTACAAATCTACAGAATACGGTAATTACATACCCAGCATTTTAAAAATTCAGATTTTCAGAAATAACAACCACCTGAAAGAAACCCTGGATTTTGTGGGTTTTCTTCATAAACTTCAGCACCTTTGTCCTTTCTCATCAACGCTGTGGAAAATGCTGTACGGTCAGGCCTGCCGCTGAATGAAATCACTTCCTACTGAACCCTGGGGTGGCCCTGTGCGACTCCTCCGATGGACAAGGCTGACCCTGGCACGGGGAACGTCCACACAGGCCTCTCCAGCAGAAGAGCAAGAAACTGGAAGGTTCTCTGATGATAAGTCCTGCTCTCTGAGAAGCAGCACGGTCAAATGTAGAGAAGACAGGACTAGGGGCTGTGGTTAGAGCTTTTGCCATAGACTGAGTGTTTGTGTCTCCCCAAAATCCATGCATTAGATCCTAATGCCCAGTGTGATGGTATTGGGAGGTGGGGTCTTTGAGAAGTGGTTGACGGGATCCATGCCCTTACACAAGAGGCCATGGAGAGCTGCCTTGCCACTTCCACTGTGTGAGCATGCATTGAGAAGACCCAAGAAATGGGTCCTCACCAGACACCAGATCCGCAGGCGCTCTCATCTTTGGATTTCCCAGCCTCCAGACTATGAGAAATAAATTTTTGCTGTTTTTAAGCCACCCAATCTGTGGTGATTTTTTTACAGCAGACTGACAGCTTTGTTCCCAGTTTGTCACCTCCTGTGTCCTTGGGCCACACCCTTAACCTCAGTCAGTGACAGTTCTCCCCCTGCAAATGAGTAAACTAAGGAGACCTTGCTTTGAGGGAGATGTGTCCTGTAGAGAGAACACTCTAATTAATGCTAATTAATCTGTTTCCTAATACAAGCCAAAGTAATCATTAAGAAAACAATGTCAATGGTATTATCATTCGGTTACACTCTTGGGAACAGCTCAGAAAATAAAAGCCTATGAACGATTCCAGAACATGCTTAGAGCTGCTTCCTTGCTGCTGCCACCCAGATCTGACTCCTTAATAAGCCCGAGAAGTCTCCACGAGGAGCTGTTCTTGCCTGGAGCCTCTGGAAAATTGACATAATTCACGACGTGTGTCAGATTGCAGCAAAGATGGAGCTCAGAGAGGTTCCATTCCTGCCTGCTCCATTTTTGAAAACCAAGAGAAACTCATCAGAGTGGCAAGAGAGTGGCCAGCTCTGAGGAAAAGAACCCCTGGGTGGACCTCAACACCCACCCCCGGCACTTTCTGAGCCACTGCTTTCCTCTGCAAAGTGGGGCTGTAATCTCTACCTTCAGGGAGAACGCAGATTACAGATACTATATGTACACAGTAGGTAACCAGTGAATGGTGTCAAACGTCCACCATCTTGGGGCATGCTGAGTGCAGGGATCCGGCCACAGACCCGGGGCCTCTTCCAGCTGCCCAATCAGAGCCCACTGCAGCCCACTCCTCACCTGCAGGCCCCTTGCCCCCAACTCGTGGGCAGGGTCCCTCTGAAGCTGTTACCCTCATTACTAGAATGTAAGGTCACGGGGCAATCTGTGTGGTCCACAGGTGCATCCCTGGCACCTAGAACACACATTCAAACATTCAGTAAATGTTTGTTGAGGGTCATATGAATGAATGAAGGATGCGCCCAACGCCGGCCTTTTAGCCAACATTCTCTCATCATGAGAATTTTCTAGGGGCTCAGACACCAATCCCTGGGTCCCTCCAATTCCAAAGACACACACAACTATCCAGACAGTTCCCTCAAATGCCTCCCCCAGACTTGGGAGAGACTAGTGCACAGGCAGCCTCTCCGGAGCAGTCCCTGCACCAGCCTCCTCAAGCTCCCCAAACTCTCACCCTGCCTTATTCTCCCTGGACTGGGTGAGGGCCCATGCTGGCAGAACAGCTCTCAACCGCCCAGGCAGAGATGAGCTACCTGACACCTTGTGCTTTCTTCAGAACCCCTTAGGGCCTCAGCTGAAGCTCAGACAGAGTGCGCGCGCACACACACACACATCTAATTTTCAACACACTTGCACAAATATAGAAACATCATGGGGAAAAATGCAAAATACCTATGATTTCTGGAACAAGATCCAAGATGACAAAGATATTCCCTGCTTATTCTGCTCATGCCCGGGCTCCCCTGCCCACCCCCAGTGCGTTCATGTGATATCATGAAAAAGCAGCAGGGGTGGCATGAACTTGCACACCAGGCTGCCCAGGCTTGAGACCCAGCTCTGCCACCTAGAAGCTTGGAGCCCCTGAACAAGCCGCAATTCTGTGCCTGGGTTTTTCTGACTGCAAAATGAGGATAATCACAGCCCCTGCCTCCAAAGTGTCCCGAGGATCAAATGAGTTGATGATACTTGCATGGCGCTCGGATCGTGGTAAGTGTGCTGCATAAGTGCTCCTTAAATCACCATCTGGAGTTTCCATACCAACCTCTCCCTGGCTTCATCTTATTTTTTTCTCCCCCTCATTTTTATTCCTCTCTGATTTCCTCACGTATGTTTTTTAATCTTGTCATATTGAGTGCATCTTTGCAAACTGCTTCTAATACTTCAGGGAACTAAATGCTGTGTTTCGTGCTCTCTTTTCCCCATCGCCTCCTTGAATATTTAGTAAGTCTTTGTGAGGATGTCAGCCCCTCCCTGCTGGGCTGGTGGTGTCCTGGGTAAGGGGGCCGTGGCCACCATGGGAGCAGCACACAGGCCCAGCTTGCTGGGGGCCGCACTCATGGGAAACAGAGAGGGGTGACAGTGAGAACAGAGGCAGGGACAGAGCCAGCTCCTTGATCCTGCTGCCCATGGAAGCTTCTCCTCCCAGCATCAAGCCCAGGCAGATTTGGGGTTCTGTTGTTTAGGAGAGGTGGGATTTCCTTGCTGTAAGTGGGACAAGTATCATCACTATTAACCATCATGAATGAGAATGAAACAGAATGAGAAGACAAAAAGCCAGAAAGATGTTCTCATTCCTCTGTGCTCACACAGCTCATCAGAGAGGGTTGAGGCATGGGACCCCACGTTCTAACCCCAAGGAGTCCCCATAACCCTGTCTGCTACCCTGAGACACAGGTCCCTTCCTGCTCACATGAAGTAAGCCATCTATTTTTTTTTTAATCCCCATAGAACACAAGTGGCAATGAAAAGACACAATATAAAGAAAAGGTTAAGTAGATCAGTGGTTTCCAGGGGCTAAGGGAAGGGGAAGATTGGCACAGGTTTCTTTTTGAGGTGACTGATGAAGTGTTCTGGAATTGCTGGAGGGGGTTACACCAACTTGTGAATACACTAACAACAACCAAATTGGACAATTTAAAAGAGTGAATTCTATGGCATGAGAATGATCTCTTAATTAAAAAAAAAAAAGCCTGCAAAAGTTTCATTTAAAACCACAGAAGGCCGGGCATAGTGGCTCATGCCTTTAATCTCAGCACTTTGAGAGGCCACAGCGGGCTGACTGCTTTAGTTCAGGAATTCGAGATCAGCCTGGGCAACTTTGTGAGACTCCGTCTCTAAAAATAGATACATAAATAAATAAATAATAAAATAACACCACAGAGCCCAAAGCCCCAGACCCATCCTAGACAAGGATGCTCCAGGCCTGACGTTGCCAGTGTCTGCAGCAGGCCATCGTAGGACCTTAGTGTGCCTTAAGGGAGTGTGGGATCTGTGGCTGAATTTCAGGAAGATTCAGCTTGTATTTCTTACGTGGGAAAGACCCTCGGAAAAGTAGGGGTTGATCCCCCTTCCCCTTCATCACTGGTGGTGGCACCCCCACGGGCACCTAGTGGGGCCAATAGGATCATCTCAGGTACCAAGGTACTCCATGGTCTGAAAGCATTTTTTTTTTTTTGAGACAGAGTCTTGCCCTGTTGTCCAGGATGGAGTGCAGTGTGGCTCGATCTTGGCTCACTACAAACTCTGCTTCCCGGGTTCAAGTGATTCTCTTGACTCAGCCTCCCGAGTAGCTGGGATTACAGGCGCCCGCCACCACGCCCAGCTTATTATTGTATTTTTAGTAGAGACGGGATTTCACTATGTTGCCCAGGCAGGTCTCGAACTCCTGACCTCAAATGATCCGCCCGCCTCGGTCTCCTAAAGTGCTGGGTTACAGACGTGAGCCACCGCGCCCGGCCCCCTCTCTAAGCATTGTGATTTCATAGGATCCCCTGGCGGTCCCATGAGGGAGACAGGGCCACAGTCACTGTCTCCATTTGGCAGCTGAGTGAAGGTGGAGCTCAGAGGTGGATCCAAACCCAGGCTGGGTTTCCTCGTGGGTCGGAGATGTCTGCTTTACTTTTATTAAAACATCGTCCCGGTCTGGCACACCTGAAGCTGTGTATCCGAGTGTGCCGGGCCGGCTCCCTGAGCCCCACCTGCCTTCAGGCCTCCAGCTCTTGCCTGCAGCGACCCCTGGTGGGTGCGCAGGCCTCGTCACCTCCAGGCTGGGAACTGGGCTTCCCCGGAGGCCGCACCTGGAAGGAATACGCCCCGGATAAGGCCCGCGATGGAAACGGAACCCGGCTGGCTCACTGCCAGCGGCCTGGTCCAGAAGGCGGGCTCCGGAGCCCGACTGCCGGGGGTACCCGCCCACCTCACCCGCCTGCCAGCCCTGTGTCCCTGGAGTCCCCAGCCTTTCCACCATCTCAGGCCTGGGATGGAAACAGCACTTCCTGCAGATGGCTTGGGAGGCCTGAAAGGACGGTTCAGGTAAAGTGCAACGCCCGGGGCCGAGCAGCGGCCACAGTACACACACAGGCGCTGGTGCTGCTCCTTGCTGTAGGCCCTCCCCACGTGTTCATGCTCATCAACCCACGCTATGAAATTAGTTCACTCTAGGCCAGACACAGTGGCTCATGCCTGTAATCCCAGCACTTTGGGAGGCCGAGGCAGGTGGATTGCTTGAGATCAGGAGTTCGAGACCAGCCTGGCCAACATGGTGAAACCCTGTCTCTACTAAAAATACAAAAAATTAGCCAGACATGGTGGTGCGTGCCTGTAATCCCAGCTACTAAGGAGGCTGAGGCAAGAGAATCTCTTGAACTTGGGAGGTGGAGGTTGCGGTGAGCTAAGATCACACCACTGCACTCCATCCTGGGCAACAGAGCAGACTCTGTCAAAAGAAAGAATGGAAGGAAGGAAGGAAGGAAGGGGGGTCGGGGGGGAGAAATTAGTTCACTCCACAAACACATCAAGTGTCCCCTGTGTGTCTGAGGCAGGGAAGGGAGGAGACCTGCCTCTTAGTGTTCATAACAAAGAAGGACCTGGACCCTCCCAGGCCACAGGAGCCTCGGCCTGCATCCAGGCCACAAGGGTTTACTAAGCACCCTGTCAGTCCTGCCAGGCGCTCAGGGACCAATGAGATCCCACCTCTGGGAGTCACTGCAGCCCAGAGGGGTGAGGGGCAGTGCCACAGAGAGGCCAGGCCTCCGTGGAAGGAGGGAGGGAGGGTGGCCAGCCCCAGGGAGGGAGGGAAGCCTCACAGGAGAAGGGCACACGTGTCCAGAATGTTCCCTCTCCACAGAGAGGGTCTTTCTCTCCAAAGCACACTGCTGCAGGCAGCATCCGTGGCCCACATAGAAAGAGGCTCACCTTTGATCCAGCCTGAGAGGTTCCCTTTTTTGTCTCTGCTCAGAAGCGCAGCCTGAAAGGAGAGTGAGGCACTGCCTCCTTTTGAAATCATGCAGCTGCTGCTGAGGCCCCAAAGAAAGATACAAATGCACTGGGATCTTTCCCCAGATCTGCGTTGCTCTCACTGTAGAAGCTGTTGGGACTTTGCAACAGTATTTAGAAAACACCTAATGCCCAGTCTAAATCTTCTTCAGAAGTCTGGGGATGGGGGAAGGGAGAGGAAATTATTTTAGAATTCTGCTTCCATGTGGCAACATCCAAAGATAAGAGAAACACAGAGAGCACTGGTGGGACCTGGGAGGAGGCAAAGATTTCTCTAAACCAACGTCTGGGGCTTCCAATAACCAGACACTGGCTGCCACTTCAGGGTCTTGGCACCTCAAGCTCCAAGCTCCACTTCCAGACACTTGATGGCTTCCAGCCCTGGGGATGTCATTTAACCTTTCCAGCCTGGATGTCCACATCCACTTAACTTCATACATCTCCCTGCAGAGCCCACTATACAGCAAGCACATGCCCTGGAATCCAGGCCCTGCCTCCGGGAGTGCCTGGATATAAGAGGGATGTATCTCTATTCATAGGGGCTTACAAGGCTGGTGCCAACCATACTGGCATTCTGGAAACTTCTGAGAAGGGGCTCAAACATGTTCTGAGAAGAGGGCCCAGCCGCCTCTACCTGGCAGAAGTCAGGGAATGAGCCCGCTGTGGGTTTTTGAGGTTCTGGGGGCCACTCCCCTTGGCTGTGAGGCTTATTACCCCACTGTGGTGATGGACTGAAAACCCCCAGTGGGGGTGGGGACACATCAAGCTCAGAGACACAGCAGCAAAATGGGGGCCTGAGAAAGCTGCCTCCCAGGCCTGCTGATCGGGAAATTCCAAACGGGAAAGGGTGATTAACAACTGCGGGAGCCGGAGGAGGGGAGAGGAGAGGGACCGGACAGGGAAAAAGACCCCAGATCCTGGGCCTGCACGAGGGCAGGAGCCAGCCTGGCCAAAGTGAGCCTAGAGGCCACACAGACGTGGGCCCCTTCTGCGGAGCTGGCCTGTCGAGGGGGCGGGGCTGTCCCTGACACAGAGCCTGGGCTCTACATGGACACCTGTCCAGGCAGGGGAGGGGATGCTTTCTGACTGCTCTGCCTCTGGGAAATGGGGACTCCTGGCCTTTCTCCATGCCCCAATATCATCTGTGAGCTCCCTCCCACCCCTCACTTGGCCTTTTAAGGAGAGTGACCCCAGAGGGCTGGAGTTCTGGGAGCCTCCAGAGTCCCGGCTTCTGCGGGTCTCAGTGGCTGGGGGGGCGGGGGGTGAGACAAGCGCTGGCCTCGACCTTGCCTTTTCTGCGTCCGCCAAATGTCCCTGGGGGCCCAGGTGATCCTCACCGCCTCCTTTCCCTGTTCCTGTGGCAAGCCACAGCCTGGCCTCCAAGCCAGCTGCCCCTCCCCTCAGGAGATGCCTCTTCTGGGGTCGCCCTCTTCTGCCCTGGACCCGACCTCCTGGAAGGAAGACCGAGGCGGGAGATGCTGACTGCAGGATTCAGCCAGCCCAGGGCCTGAGCCTGGGCCCTTCGGTCCACCACAGCACCGATTTTTTAGTGTAAATATTGTATCTAAGTACAGCACATACAGAGAAAAGCGCACGAGTCCTGAGCGCACAGCTCAAATCCCACACGCATCCCCGCAGCAG